>NC_041218.1:93947097-93983684 GCF_002837175.3 Physeter macrocephalus
TGTCTGTTTAGGTCTTCTGCCCATTTTTGGATTGGGTTGAAAAAGCCCTTTTTAAAAAAAATTTTTTTAGTTTATTTTTGGCTGCGTTGGGTCTTTGTTGCTGCACGCGGGCCTTCTCTAGTTGTGGTGAGCGGGGGCTACTCTTCGTTGAGGTGCTTGGGCTTCTCATTGCTGTGGCTTCTCTTCTTGTGGAGCACGGGCTCTAGGCGTGCGGGCTTCAGTAGTTGCAGCGTGTGGGCTCATTAGTTGCGGCACATGGGCCCTAGAGCATGCGGGCTTCAGTAGTTGTGGCCCACAGCCTCGGTGGCTGTGGCTCACGGACTGTAGAGCGCAGGCTCAGTAGTTGTGGCGCACGGGCTTAGTTGCTCCCTGGCATGTGGGATCTTCCCAGATCAGGGATTGAACCGTTGTCCCCTGCATTGGCAGGCGGATTCTTAACCACTGCGCCACCAGGCAAGTCCATATGAAAAAGCCCTTATGATTGTCTCATCAGCAGTGAATTTGGTAATTGCTAATAGGTCCAGTAACTAATATTCACATAGGTCTTTATCGTTTCTAAATGCTTTCCATATGCATTATCTCATTTAGTCCTCCCAAGCACTCTGTGAGGTAGTACTATTATTATTCTCATTTTACAAGCGAGAAAGCTGAGGCTCAGAGAGGTTAAGTAGCTTGCAAAGGTCACATGACCATTGAGTGTTAGATATGGGCTTGATTTCAGATCTTTGTATATTAAGTCGAGTACTCTTTCCATTATGACATGTGTGCCAATCATCGATTGGCTGTCTTTCAGCCCCACACCTGTCCCACTACACTTCATCCTACTGGGGCTAGGAGTTTGCAAACAGTATTCCCACACTCCTTGACCAACTGTCTCTCCATTTGGTTTTGCTTATTGGAGGTCCTGGTGGGCAATACCAAAGCATGATAAGGACTGAAGATTATTTCTTCTGGTTCAAAATGAGGCAGTTGATGGCACTTGCTGTAGTAGCAGTAGGGCTGCTCTGATTCTGGACTGCAGCAGGCCAGAAAGGCCCAGCACTTTTTTATTGGTTCCAACCCTGTTAGAGACAATACCTCTTTAGCAGAACCAGAATCAAATGTAAGCGTCTCCAACCCACTGGCAGCAGCTAGAGTGTGTTCATGGGCTCCAGCCCAGGCATGTTAGCTGCTTCTGATCTAGGTATCACCTCTTCTTCCTTTCTGCTCCTCCAACACCCCTCCCTCTCTTTTTGGAGCTCCAGCCTTTCCAACACATTCCCTTGTTTGAAATACCTAAAGTGGCTTCCATATTCCCCTGTACTTTGCCTTATACAAATATACCTGCTAAGTGGCAACCCTTCGGGAGAGGGATGTAAAGCAGAAGACATGATCCCCACCCTGCAGAAATCTATAATCTCTCTGGGTAACAGAACATTTAAACTAAGGGCTCACAATAAATGGCATGCAGACCATTTGTGTGATGGAAAAGCACCTGGGTACTTCGCCACAAACTTGACTTGCCGGGGTAAGGCGTGGGATGTGTACTTGGGTACTTCCTTCAGCGTGCACTCAGGCCTGCTCTAAGCCAGTCCAGAAGCAGCCCCATGTCCAGCCCACCCTTCTGGTCTCTGAATCACTTCCCCTTTTCTGGACTTCCTGCCCCGAAGCCATCTCTGGTGCCAAGTGGTCTGCCCCATTCTTGTTCAGTTTCCTGTTCATTAACTTCTGGCTCATTTCAACATTAGCATCCCTGAAATCCACATATGCATCATCGTACAGAAGAATCTTTTTGTCTAGAGCAAACCAGGGCCACAATCACTACCCATACAGAATTTGGGACAGAACGAGCCATTACAACAGAGGATGAGAAGGAGAAAAGTGACTAAATGATTGCTAGGCACTCATATTTTTCATCCCTTTTTTAAAACATCTTTATTGGAGTATAATTGCTTTACAATGGTGTGTTAGTTTCTGCTGTATAACAAAGTAATCGCCTATACATATACATATATCCCCGTATCTCCTTCCTCTTGCGTCTCCCTCCCACCCTCCCTATCCCACCCCTCTAGGTCTTAAATCTACTAATTTCGCTTCTCTCTCCCCAAACATTGAAGAATTCTATATCATTTGGGACTGAGGTGTTTTTTTTTTCAATTGAAGTATAGTTAATTTACAATGTTGTGTTATTTTCAAGTATACAGCAAAGTGATTCAGTTATATATTTTTCAGATTCTTTTCCATTTATAGGTAATTATAAAATACTGAGTATAGTTCCCTGTGCTATACTATATATAGCGCGCGCGCGCACACACACACACACACACACACACACACACACACACACATATAGGTCCCTGTTGTTTACCTATTTTAGATATAGTAGTGTGTATAGGTTGATCCCAAACTCGTAATTTGGGATTGAGTTTTGTTTATTTTTAAAACAACAACTACTCTCTGCTGAGGGCTTACTCTGAACCTGGTACTTCTTTCCTAAACTGTGGGATGTTTTCCCACTTTGCAGATGAGTAAAGTAAGGCCCATAGCGGTTAAGTTGCTTCTCCGTTTTCCTTACTTGATACTGACACAGCCAGGACTCACAGTGTCTGATTAGGTTGTCTGACTTCTGAGTCTGTGCACTTGAAAACAACCCTAAACTGCCCATTTCCATGGATGGAGAAGAGCACGTGACAACCACCCAAATGCCACTGTGGTCGTGTCCTGCGCCAGGGGATAGCATCACGGGACAGAGCCTCTTCAGGGCACTGAGGAGAGGCTCACGGGAGGGGATCTGGAGCAGCTTAGCTCTTCTCTTTTTATGTCTTGCGATTCTGCACATCACTCTATTTGAACAGGGCTCCACTGAACCTGCTGAAGGAAAGCATGGAGCTAGTGCAGCCTTCCTGGAGGTGGTTTGCAAGAAGCAACAGTTACTTCTGTTTCACAGAGTTATTGGTGGAAATTAGCAGTTCTGCCTGATAGTCTCTGACACACTTCAAGATCTTAGAGAGGATGGAAAAAACAAGATGACTACTCAGGGAACCATGGGTTTTCAAGCAACTGGCATCCTTTTATCCCTGTAACCAATGGATAAGGCTGGGCCTCTGTAAAATCTGAGAGCTGTGAAAGTTTTTCTCTTGTACCTTCCAGTTATGT
The DNA here is from genome assembly GCF_002837175.3 of Physeter macrocephalus. Lineage (NCBI taxonomy): Eukaryota > Metazoa > Chordata > Mammalia > Artiodactyla > Physeteridae > Physeter > Physeter macrocephalus. Next base: position 93,950,233 of record NC_041218.1, read on the forward strand.
ACCTTTTCTTACAAAGGTGCTAACCTTTCTCTCTCCTTTCAGGTATTCAGTATCCTGATATCTTTCCCAAGAAAGAGCTAAAACGTGGACCCACTAAAGTACTGCATACAGATGAGACCTCGGAGGTTTCATTTTGGCAGGGATCAAAGCTTAAAGTCCCCAGCTTATGGGAGAGTATATAGGTGACTCAGGACACTAATCCTGTGTCTGATATGTGACTGAAGCAGTAGCAGCTCAATAAATATAGCGGTGAATTAAGGAAACCAAACTCTAGTAGGAGAAGTTTAGGTATTAGCCAGTAGGCTGGGAAATGCTTTTAAGAGAGAGGAGGATTATGGGAGACTCCTAGCATCCTGAAATCATTCCATCAATGCAGCATCCAAGGCAGGCCTGGGAGGTGATGAAGATTTTTTATTGCATTGATAGGAAACACAGTGACTTCAATGTTTGTACCACAAATCACAGAAACAGCAATCGGGAGACCATTAGGAACACTGTTCTGATTCTTATGGTGGTTTTACAGCTAGCAAATTAAATGAATTATTGAAAAAACAAACACTAAAAAGTAAAATAATGATAATCCCTCTCCCCGAGTAATCTGTCTTCCTCTACCATTAGAGAAACTGCTGTGACTTTGGCACAGTTCTTAATGTTATTTATATCTCAAGCAATGCGTTATTTTAATCCAAAAGAGAACACTAGGCAAAAAAAAATCACATTTGTTTGAGGACAAGGGTCTTTACTTAAAATATATGTGGCTGGGCCACTGAAGGGCCTCCTCTGTGTCTCTGCCAGGCATTAGTCACAAGCCAAATGCCCAATCAGTTTTTGTAAACTTATGATTCGCTTTCATCCCAACAAAGCCCATGTTTGTCACTAGGATACTTGCTTCTTCGGCTACTGGCTAAAGGATCAGTGACATACTTCAAAGATTTGGGGAACAGTTTCTATTCTTTGCGAAGAACATTTGTTCTCTCAAAAACAAATGCGAGATTTGTTCATGTGCTCCAAATAAATGAGAGGAACATTTCTTTTGATTGTTTTCCAACTCCACCTCCGCGTTTAACAATGGAAAACCACAATACCCTCTCCTCTTGCGAGCAGAATTTGTGAGTGAGCCGAGTACTAAACCGTGACATTGTGGAACCTTGGGAAATCAGAGTGTGACAGAAAAATGAGGTGGAATTTCTTTCACTAATGACATTATCTGACAAAGGGCTGGAACTTTAAACTTTCATAAGACTGCATTCATTAATTCATTCACTGAGCAAATTAAGCACCTGCTACATGCCAGGCAGTATTCTTGGTGCTGGGCTATATTAATGAACCCAACAGACAAAAGTTTTTGCTCTCACGGACCTTATGTTCTAGTGAAGGGAGACAGATAATAACAAAATAAACAGTAAATTATATGGAGGAAAAAATAAAACTAGAGAGGGAGATAGGGGTTCCCAGGTATGTGTGTGTGTGCGTGCATGTGTGTGCATATGTGTATGCATGTGTATGCATGTGTGTGTGCATGTGTGCATGTGTGTGCATATGTGTATGCGTGTGTATGCATGTGTGTGCATATGTGTATGCGTGTGTGTGCATGTGTGTGCATATGTGTATGCGTGTGTGTGCATATGTGTATGCGCGTGTGTGCATGTGTGCATGTGTCTGCATGCATACACACAGGTACACTTGCTTACCACAGGATCAGGAAATGGCTCTCCAGAAAGTTATATTTAAGCAAAGACCTGAAGGACAGGGAGCAAGCTATGGGCACATATGCAGGAAGAGTGTTCTAGACAGAGGGAACTCCTGTGCAAAGGCCCTGAGGTGGCCTTTGTTCAAGGCTGGCTTGTTGAAGCAACAGCAAAGGGGCCAATGTACAGAGAGCAGAGTCGGGGGAGAGGAATAAAAGTGAAGTCAGGGTAGGAGTTTGGGCTTTGCACAAACTTAATTGGGATAAAAAAACTAAGTATTCTCTAGAACGAAACATTTGACAATGAGATAATTTTAAAAACTAAATACAAATTTAAATAAAATGCAGGTTGTAAAGCCATACTTTATTACTTTTTAAAAAATCTTTTTCTTTTTTGATTGAAGTGTCGTTGATTTTCAATGTTGTGTTAGTTTCAGGTGTACAAAGTGATTCAGTTATACAAAGTGATTCAGTTATACATATATATATTCTTTTTCATATTCTTTTCCCTTATAGGTTATTACAAAATACTGAGTATAGTTCCCTGTGCTATACAGTAGGTCCTTGATGATTATCTATTTTACATACAGTAGTGTGTATATGTTAATCAAACTCACCATACTTTATTACTAATGGTCATATTTAAAGAAAAAAGTATGTATTTATCATGATCATTCTCTAAAAGGCACCACGGAAATAACTATAATCTAAGTGGGTGGGAGATTTATGAGTAGACAGTTTTACTGTGTGTTATTTCAGAATTTGTGGGGCAGGGCTCTTCTGGCCAAAAAGGATAAACCCTCTGCCTGGAATTTTACTACTTGAATCTAATGATATGATTTAATTGTTCCTTCTTCTATATCTTCAAGCTATTTTCCAGATCCTTCTATTAAAACACAAACACTGGGTTAGGATGGGAAGGGGGCAGGGAAAAGAGTAGGAAATCACATCTAAAGCACTGGCCAGGTCATTTCGGAGAAGCGGTAGAACTGGGTGCCTTCAAAATCCTGTGTGGATAAGACACGGCTTGGGTTCCTGTGGAAGGCTCTGGGAGGGAAGAGGCTGGATGGGGAGTGGTGACAAGGTACAAAGAACAAGTGTTAATTATGACTATTTTTATTCATGTGGACAAACCACACTGACACTAAAATTGCAAGAACTTCTTTCTCACATAGAATCAGCCTCACAAGAGATAAGATGGCCAAAGCTACTGTAGTACTACCTTGAAGCAGGCAAGCATCCCTAACCATATTATATTGCTTGGCCTAGAATTTTTTTCTCCCTGTAGCACCCACTTACTCTACACAACATGCATGAACATGGGAGGGATATTTAGCACCACAGGTGCAGTGTAACAACCTTGACAGCCTTTAGATTTATTATTTGACGGAATGGGCAGAAGAGTAATAGCTTTGACTTCCCTATGAGGCCTTATTTTTCATGAACACACAGCACAGTGACCAGAACTCCCAAGGCCAAGGGCGTCCCTTATTAACTCATCAAGCATTCTGGGGGGCACCTCTCTTGCCCAGGCAGAGGTGTGGTGGTGAAGCACACAGGCTCTGGAATTAGACTCACTTGGGTTTTGAACCCCTGTTCTACCATTTACTAGCTGTGTGTCCATGGGCAATGTATTTAACTTTGCACCTCAGTTTTTTTCATCTATGAGGATAATAACAGGTTACTGTGAGGATAACGTGAGATAAAACATGTAAAGTGCTTAGAGCATGCCTAGCACTGAATAAGCTTCCTAAATGGTGACTATTATTAATAGTAGGACATATGGTTTTTAGAACAGGTATCACTGGGAATATTCAATTCCACTATTAAGTTATTACTGCCTACATACAAATTTAATCCTTCCCAAAACTTCTGTTGGTTTTTTTAATAAGCATGAACAGAAAGAAAAGAAAGAAAGAAAAGAAAGAAAGAAACAAAGAAGGAAAGAGGAAAGAAAGAAAGAAAGAAAGAAAAAGAAAGAAAGAAAGGAAGGAAGGAAGAAAAGGAAGGGAGGGAGGGAGGGAAGGAAGGAAGAAAAAGAAAGTTGATATAAAAAATACTGCTTGGGCTTCCCTGGTGGCGCAGTGGTTGAGGGTCTGCCTGCCAATGCAGGGGACGCGGATTCGGGCCCTGGTCTGGGAGGATCCCACATGCCCAACTAGACCCGTGAGCCACAACTACTGAGCCTGCGCGTCTGGAGCCTGTGCTCCGCAACAAGAGAGGCCGCGACAGTGCGAGGCCCGCGCACCAAGATGAAGAGTGACCCCCGCTTGCCGCAACTGGAGAGGGCCCTCGCACAGAAACGAAGACCCAACACAGCCATAAATAAATAAATTAGTTTAAAAAAAAAAGTCACAGGCTGGCAATCCTGCACTCCAGCAATATTTAAAAAACAAATACTGCTTAGCGCATATTTTGATTATTCTCAGTTGTTACCGTAACACTGTTAATTTTACCTTATTATATATTGAAGAAGTGCCATCACCATTGGGAAGACATTAAAATATATAATATGAAATTAAACTAACTTGTCTTTATGGAGTACAGACAGAGAGGCTCCCAGATGTTATTTTTACAGTAAACAACTATTTTCCATAAAGGCCCTCATGTCATACGTATATGCCAACAAAACCCAGAAGCAAAGGACAAATGCAGCCCTGGGTAAGATGAGATCCTCGGAGAACATGACTTAGCTCCATGTTGTGCTAAACAAGGAGAAGCAGTAAAACAGGAAGGGGGCAAATGAACACTCCAGAGAAGAACGGCAAGAGTCTTCCCTGGTTGAGGTACACAGACCAGGAGGAAATAAAAGTTAATATAAAGGGACCAGGCAAAATCTGCATCAGATCTGGCTTTACAACCTAGAATTTCTTCATTTTCTTTTCTAATTTATTAGAACTAGGGAAGAATTGGTACCAGGCACCTGGGAGGTTATTAGCAACAAAAGGACCGGACCGGTTGAGCTACAGAAGGAAACAAGCAGGGTGCCCCTGTGGCGTGAACGCATGGCCACTTACTAGCCCATCCCATGTCTCTGGGATAAATGAAAGGAGTACCAAGTCAGATCTGGGATTTTTTTCTGCTTATTCTATGCACATGAGAAGTAGAAGGGAAATTAGATAATTTTTCTATTTTTTAAAAAACTACAGTTCTTTTCCATTTGATTGGCTGAATGGACGATCAATGGACAGTGGTATGAGTTTTGATTAAGAAATACCTAGAAGTTCAAAATGAAAAATGTATGAATATAAATTATGATTTGGGGCATTAATTATGCCAGAATGTGTCCAAAAGTACACATGAATTCCCTCTGCAGCCAACGCATCACTTTCTGAGACGTGTGATTCATCCTAGCATATGCCCCAGGGTTAAACTGTCTTTCATCTAGAAATCTGAAAGAATTATTAAAATGGAAACATTTCATGGAAATACCACCTCAGTCATTTGGCATGTATCTAACTGGTCACCCTTTCCAAATAGTTATCACAGGACAAAAAAAAAAAACAACCCACCATGAACATAACAACAGAAACAAAACAATGGCGCTCTTTTCCCTGACATTGGACTCAAATTTGTGTGCTTAGTAATAATGACAAATTGCCCCATGTTATTGCTTCAGGAACTGTTTCCAGTGACCCTGGGGAATGCTATGTACTTGCTTTCCTTCATTTTTGCCCTTGGCAAAATTTTCTTTGTTCAGATAATTCTTTGAGAAAGTCATTTCAGTCTGAGTTGTGTACATTCTAGGTCGCTCAGTTAATAAGAGTTTTTGACCTTGTGGTTTCTACAGCCAGTTGTTCTCTTGAAGAAGATTGATGGCGTTAATTCTCCTCACCTGTGGTCCACGGGTAACCGGCCCCCTTCTTCAAACAAAGTGTACTCATTCTGAGGACAGCCTGGGAGGACCAGGTATCACTGCTGCCAACCCAGTTCTCTGAGTTCCGGGGATAAGGACTCACCTAAGGCAGAGATGGCTCAACTAGGATTGTACTCATGGAATCATGCGACAAAAGCTCCGCTGAATTTAACCCAAACCGTGAAAGGCGAGGGGCTGCTGCTCTCCAGCATCTGCTGTTCTCTGGCATCTCTACTCACCATGCCTGCAGCCTCTCTCCTTGTTTGGGGATCTCGGTTCTCATGCATCTTATACAGAGAGTTTCCTAACAGCTTTCCTCATCTTCAATGTGCTTTCATTTTCCTAAAACACCAATGCCGAATTAACTTTCTCGAAACAATGGTGGGCACACCTTACTTCTCATTCGTGAACTTAACAGGTTCATAACTGAACATAAGTCAGACTCGGTACAGTATATTCACCATCAGACATATTTCAGATGCAGTATAATCATGACGGAATCTTTCCTCTTCCTCTCAAAAGCAGCCCTTCTGCATTTTCTATTCCGGTCAGTAGCACCACCATCCACCCAGTCTCTAAAGCCAAAGGTCAGGACTTGCTTTCCCTCATTCTTTGTTCCTTTGCTGAGTGGCATATAGGTCCACTCAAATACACTGTAAATGGTCCCCTCTGCTAGGATCCTAGGTCAGGCTCTCTTGGTTCTTCTCATTTCTCACCTCTTACTGGTTTCCAGCTTCCAGTTTCACCCATCTATTCTACATACAGTTGACAGAGTACTTGTTCTAAACTCAGATCTAATCATGTGACTCCCTCATTCAAAATCCTGAAGTGGAATCCCACAACCTACCCCAAACTCCTGGCTCCAGCCCGCCTTCACGGCACCTCCAGTTTCTCCACCTTCAACCATACCAAGCTCTCCAAGTGTACCCACCGCCAGGCTTCTAGTGGTATCTGTTCTCCCTGGAATGTCCCTCTCTACATCTGCCCAGAAGATGCCTACTCATGTCTCATGTTCCTTCTCAAGGATTTTCCTGATGCCACCTCGCAGAGTTGTCACATTTGCCTCTGTATCACCATATCCCTTTATACGTACATACCCATGCACAAAAATATATATATGTATTATTTTTACCTTTTGGGGACTAATTACACCATATTGCAATAACTGTGCTATATACCTGCCATGTATAGTATAGCCTGCCTGTTACTCTTTGAGGGTGTCTGAAACACAGTAGCTCATGGACAAATGAATAAATGTCTATTCATTCATGAAAAAAAGGAAGAAAGGAACAAACAGCTCTCCAAAGCCACTTTCAACCACATCTTAGGTCTACCTTCTGCTTTAAATTGGTTTACTTATTTTGTCCTTTGGCGATGCAAATACCATGGCTATCTCCCATCCCCCTCAAGGCTGCCATTCCCCCACTGTAACATCTACTCTTTTCACTTTAGTTTTTCTGAACTAGTTTTAGAACCATTCTTCCTTCAACCATCAGTTCAAGTTCAAAGTGGTCATAAACCTCTGTTAGCCTCCCGGTATGTAGTGGTCACCACTCCTCTGAACTCCCAGGGCACTTTCAGCCTGCCCCACACATTTAACAGTCAGTAATGCTACTCTGTGCTTTCTTTTTATGCGTAGACCTAGTACATGCATGTGTAGGTGAACGGTTGATTTATATGTATGTAACTAAAGAGTGTGAGTCACACACGGGCCAGAGCCATATCGTATAACGCAGACTGCATTATCAGAACTTCTCATAGCTCCCTATACACAAGAAGCAATCAGTAATGTTTAATAATTAAGATGGTCATCCTATAGGCACTATATGTAGGTCCTATAGGTTAGCATTTTATTTGTATTAATGAAACCCAAATAACTCCAAAATAAACTTTGATTTATCGGTGAAATATTGGTGAGATTCTAGGTTCAAGTACGGGCAATGGTCGCATAAGTCATTCAGTGATGATTCAACACCCTACTTGTGCAGAGCTATGTTTGACTCTCAGTTGAGGAAAATCTGTTTTATAAAAGAAAGTCTTTCAATTGTTTCCCCTTTATGCAAAGATCTTTGCATGCTCCTACTGTATGTATTGAACCAAGGCAGCTACAATTCAGTAATAAAAATAATTTGGACAGAATCAGCAAGTCCATTATAAGATAGTTATTTGAAATCTACTTCCTCACTAAACTTGGGGGTTGCGCTACAGAAGAAAAATCCTAGTGTCCAAAGGTTTGTTTTCAGAAAAATGAAAATTTTATTTCATGTATTTACCATAAAGCTGCTCTGGGTAGTCAACAACCATCAGCAACACACGGAAAGACCCAGTGAGAAAATTCGGGGGAAAGTTCTCTCCAGGGATGACTTCTGGTTTTGGTATATAACAAGTATTCACTTCAACTCAACAAATATTTACAGAGCATGAACTCAGTACCCAGGATGGTGCCAGAGGCTGTCTAAGACGTCCTTATTTTTTCCTACTCCTCTAGGTAAGAAAGCTTTTTATTATTTTGCACAAGAAACCAATTTGAAGACCTTTTTTAAATATTAAAGCATATCTATAGTTGGATTCTCTATGAGAGGGAAATATTACGTAATGAAGAAATATTTTACAGATACTTTGAACTTAGACCGATATATTTTTCAGCTCATTTGAATAATCTGAATATGGTAGCTGTGTCTAGTTATATTTGTCAATTTCTTTCTATTTCTCAGATTTTTTTTTTTTTGCCCCAGGAAACAAAGCCATTTAGGAAACTACATTAACGTCACGTTCTCTGTGCTTACTGACAAAAAAAATAAATACAATAGAAATTGACAGGAACCATTTTCTCTGTGCCCCTTCTCCATGTGGATTGTTCTCTGCCTTCCATCCTCTCTTTTCATAACCTGTTCCTAGGGCCTTTCCTTCACAAGGCTAACAGCTTCTGTCATCCAGGCTTTTATTCAGTACTATATCAAGAGCTTTGCAGAAAAATGGATTAATCATGTTCGCTGCTTCTTTTTGTTTACCCCTTCAATTCTTGTAGAAGTCAAGCTAACCAGGAAAACGCATGTCTAATCACAAATGTGAACTCCCTCTTAGGCAGTTATTTTGGTGCGTTTCTCTTCTAAACATATCATATAAGTAGAGGTTCTCTGAAAATCAAATAAGATGAGTTTCCCCAAATATGTCTTCCACATCAAATATGTATTATAATGACTTAAACACGTATTTTGCGTACCTTGAGTTCCAAGAGAGAAGCTTATGTATGCCTGCCAAGGAAGTACTTAAATATTTTATTATTTTTCCACAAATATTCCTTGTAAGGCAGACATAACTAAGCATTTTAAAGTAATAGTAAATTGGGGGTTAGATGTCATTAATCAAATAACAGAAGTCATGTATTCTATGAACCTTCCAAAGTAGACCTTTGAATGGTCTTGTCACTGCTAAGTCTAAATGGAATAAAGAATCTTCACTCAAATCCTATTCTTGAAAATATCAGAATGTCATCCTTCACCATTAATTTCATGCCAATTGTTAAATAGGATATTGGTGGGCTTCCCTGGTGGCGCAGTGGTTGAGAGTCCGCCTGCCGATGCAGGGGACGCGGGTTCGTGCCCCGGTCCGGGAGGATCCCACATGCCGCGGAGCGGCTGGGCCCGTGAGCCATGGCCGCTGAGCCTGCGCGTCCAGAGCCTGTGCTCCGCAGCAGGAGAGGCCACATTGGTGAGAGGTCCGTGTACCAAAAAAAAAAAAAAAAAAAAAAAAGATATTGGTGACACCACTAATTCTATATATAATAGTTCCATACATGAATTCTCTAATGTATAAAAATTCCTTCTTGTTCAGAATGAACTTGTTCACTTTTTTTTAGAAAAAATATTATTTTTTCTAAATAGGCACAGGCTCCAGACGCGCAGGCTCAGTAGTTGTGGCTCACGGGTCTAGTTGGGCATGTGGGATCCTCCCAGACCAGGGCCCGAATCCGCGTCCCCTGCATTGGCAGGCAGACCCTCAACCACTGTGCTACCAGGGAAGCCCAAGCAGTATTTTTTATATCAACTTTCTTTTTCTTCCTTCCTTCCCTCCCTTCCTTTTCTTCCTTCCTTTCTTCCTTCCTTTCTTTCTTTCTTTTTCTTTCTTTCTTTCTTTCTTTCCTCTTTCCTTCTTTGTTTCTTTCTTTCTTTTCTTTCTTTCTTTCTTTTCTTTCTGTTCATGCTTTTCTTTGTTAAAATGCTATAGTTGGAACCTCAAGATGCAGTGGTAACACCATCACGCCGGCACTGCTGAATCACCTCTCTGATGCTCAAACCTTCTCTTACCATTTTAGAACATGGCTTTCTCATCATTTTTGCCATCTTGCTGACAATTCTGGGGTCAGGAAGTTTTAAAAGTAGCAGTAGAATTCTTATGTCTCCAATAACAAGTATAAGATACTAAACAGATAAAAACTCCCAAACACAAATCTTTTTCAAACCGTCAGCCAAGCAGAACCCCATCAAGATGAGCCTTTTTGGAAACAAGCTATGAAAAAAAAAGTGGTTTAATGGGAATTCATAATAACAGCAAGAAACGTCACAACCCTGAATGAAGCTGACTGGAAACAGAATTACCCCGGCCTGGCTGATGGCAAGCCCTGCCTCTGGGGAGAGTGGATTTCCAATCGAGTTGCCAAGTTCACCAAATGTCTAATGGGCTGGCCCTTTGCATAACTCTCCCCGTATTATTCAAGTGAAAATTGCACTTCGGGGCTTCCCTGGTGGGGCAGTGGTTGAGAGTCCGCCTGCCGATGCAGGGGACGCGGGTTCATGCCCCGGTCCGGGAAGATCCCACATGCCGCGGAGCGGCTGGGCCCGTGAGCCATGGCCGCTGAGCCTGCGCGTCCGGAGCCTGTGCTCCGCAACGGGACAGGCCACAACAGTGAGAGGCCCGTGTAACGCAAAAAAAAAAAAAAAAAAAAATTGCACTTCGTAGGTATTTTCTGCTTTTTTTTTTCTTTACAAAAACTTTGAGAAGAACAGAAATAAAAGTCAGGGCAGGATCGCCCACAGGACAGACAGATGGCATCGAGGATTTATGTTTAGCTGGAAGACCACTCCTTCTATAATCCTCACAGTTTTATAGAGTTCCTGCTAGATTTAACATAGAACACTTCTGCCAGAGGAGAATATTCCCGTAAAAAATCTCCTAGATCTGTGGTTTTATTTACAAAGGCGCTGGTGTGAAATATGCACCCGGAAGACCCATGTGCAAGTGGGCCCATGTGCGCGACACACAGCCGGTGAGATGGCACATCCCGCACACCTCAGGTGCAGCCTCGGCTTGAGGAGGCATCGCAGGAACACATTAATCAACACGTTCAAGGAATGCATTAATCAACACCGCCGAGTCGGCTGGCATGCCCCATTGTTTAACCGTGCATGCTAACAAACGCACAGCAGCAATATGAATGTGAATTTCCACCATGCTGCAAGAAACAAAACCCTTTTCAGGACTGGCCCCATGCACCATATCCCACTCAACTCGTTCAATAGAAATCATTCTCTCCTGGATGCGTGCTAGTTTATGGACTTGCTTTTTGCAACAGTCAACCAGAAACAAAGACGCTTTACAGACCAGCTAAGTTTGACAAAAGCTGTAGAAATGCCTTCTGCAGATATGAAAACTTGAATCCTTCTAAGAGCTTTTTTTTTTTCTTTGCCTTACAAAACGAATTGCTGTTGCGAAAGACAAAGTAAAACACAACAAAGCAAAGCAAAAAAAAAAAAAAAAAAGTCCAAGCATCTGTGTCTGCACTCAGATGTGACGGCAACACACTGCATTCCCAGCAGGGGCCTGGGCCTGGCCTCCTGCTCCACACTGGGCTTCATTTTCCTCCTGAGTAGTTCCCTAGATAACGGTCCTGCCAGGATTTGACTCCTTCCAGAAGCAGCCCCGGATGACATGTCCAGATGCTGGGAGGAAGGGATCTATCTGATACAGCACCTTCAGAACCTGGGCACACAAACCTACCTTTGTGTGTTCAGAGTTCTGAGGACCTGTGCATTTAAGGCTTTCCAGTACTGTTAACACTCAGAGCATCTCACTCAGTAGGTTAGGGTGAGCAAAATTCTCACTCAGTAGGTTAGGGTGAGCAAAATTCTCACTCAGTAGGTTAGGGTGAGCAAAATTCTCACTCAGTAGGTTAGGGTGAGCAAAATTCTCACTCAGTAGGTTAGGGTGAGCAAAATTCTCACTCAGTAGGTTAGGGTGAGCAAAATTCTCACTCAGTAGGTTAGGGTGAGCAAAATTCTCACTCAGTAGGTTAGGGTGAGCAAAATTCTCACTCAGTAGGTTAGGGTGAGCAAAATTCTCACTCAGTAGGTTAGGGTGAGCAAAATTCTCACTCAGTAGGTTAGGGTGAGCAAAATATTGATTTGATCGTGAGAATGCTGAACGTAAAGATCATAACTCGGAATGAATAAGGGATGCCCTTTACTATGATCATTTTGAATAAACGTGCTCCCAGGGGCAGAGTTACTTCAGTAGCGGTTTTACTGCTGGGAGCCAAGATCACAGGGCAGTGGCTCCCCTCTCTGGTGGCACAATTTCAGCCCTTCGGTGAGCCCCCCACATTAAAGTTCGTGTTCCCCTGATGCAGCCTTATCTCGTCACCAGCTCTAATTCTGATGACCTAGAAACCACTTAAAAGCTGCAAGCCAAAAGTGCAGCAGGGAAAACAAATCTGATCCAGTAAGTACCTGTTGTAAAGATAATCGCATCAGCCCTTTGGTGTATAAATGCTAAGTCGCTACGTGTTTCCAGTACTGGAGTGACTCAGGCAATGTTCTCCTTCTAGTTCCAAAACAGATATTTCTCCCCACTGGACCACAGTGGGAGGAGAGGGGAAGGACGCATGCAAGTTGCAGAATTCCTTCTACCGACTACCAGCACTGATTTGCTGCTGCCACAGGACACAATGCCACCCTTCCCATCACTCTCTCACCCACCTCCCACTATCTCCCAACAGAGGATGCTGATGTCTTTCTTCAGACGCCTTTCCACAGCTCTTCCTGAGGCAACTACCAAACTGAGCAGCCCGCAGCAGTGGGAGGCAGTTAGGGCGGATTTCCAGAGGAAAATGGTTGTGTCTTATAAGAATCACGAGGACAGGATGCATCTGATCCAGCAAGTACCTGTTGTAAAGATAATCGCATCAGCCCTTTGCTGTATAAATGCTAAGTCGCTACGCGTTTCCAGTACTGGAGTGACTCAGGCAATGTTCTCCTTCTAGTTCCAAAACAGATATTTCTCCCCACTGGACCACAGTGGGAGGAGAGGGGAAGGACGCATGCAAGTTGCAGAATTCCTTCTACCGACTACCAGCACTGATTTGCTGCTGCCACAGGACACAATGCCACCCTTCCCATCACTCTCTCACCCACCTCCCACTATCTCCCAACAGAGGATGCTGATGTCTTTCTTCAGATGCCTTTCCACAGTTCTTCCTGAGGCAACTACCAAACTGAGAAGCCCACAGCAGTGGGAGGCAGATAGGGCGGATTTCCAGAGGAAAATGGTTGTGTCTTATAAGAATCACGAGGACAGGATGCAAGGGGCAGAAGGGACTTGATCAATAGAGGCATCTCAATCATGGACGCCGTAATGACTCAGAGATAAAGATCGGGAAGCGTATTATAACTCAACCTCCTACAGAAACACTGTCCATGGGATTTCATATGCTTCCATCTGACTCCAGGTCACAGGGTATTACTCAGACTCCATACAGAAATGGAAAACTGAGCAGTACCCTGGGATGGAAGGAAAGAACATACATCCCCTCTCATTCGGCTTCCAGGAATGCTGCTCTTTGGTAGTGAGCTGTCATTCCACGAAGAAGTTTGCCGGGACCACAGCGGAGGGACTGTCCAAGCTCAGTAATGTTTCAGGAGATGCTGTCACTGAGTGGAAAGCTGGAGCCTGCCCTCGTCATAGGTCAGGGGAAGACAGAGGACGTTAATAAGTATCAGGAAAGATTGTTCCGGTTTTCTAGTTGATTCAATACCCCAATTTTAACTGGTATAAAACCCTTTGCTTAGATTTACGTCCCTGTCTTGGTTTTTGGAAGTTCTGGGCTTCCCAGGGTAATTGCTTGTATTTATTTATTTATTTATTCAGGGTCATTGCTTTTACTGATGAGCTTTTCACCTCTAGTTTCGTAGGCAAGTATTCCTTCTGTGGATGATGTTTGTCTCCTAGGTTTGTCTGGTGTCGAGTAGACATGAAATGAAATTTATCAGCCTTAAAATGATCCTGTAGGACAAAATTCTGATAGATCTCTATACTGTCAAATCGTATCCAAAACAGTAGTTCCAGCTGGACTACTGTTTAAATATTGATTCACATTTACAAATCAACTTAAGCATAAGAGAAAGTCTGTTTACTGTTATCAGTTTTACTCTGATCTACTCAGAATAGAACTACCAGTCTCCTAAGACATCTGCATCATTTTAAAAGGTTGGTGCCACGAGTCCAAGGGAAAGAACAACTTTGAGATCATCAACCGAAAACAATCATTAAATAACTCCAATAACCTGCCAGATTTTCCCTCTTCTACAGCTTGCCTAACGGGAACGTGCTTTAAGGTACAGCACGAGCATGATGCTTCTTCAGACTCACCATGGTCACGACCGGGACCCAACTCACACAGACGTAGCCAGGGCAGAAAACCAGTATTCAGAGTGATTTTGGGGGTGCCCCCTGCAACTCTGGTTGCTTATAACACTTCCACCATTAACTGTCCCTACATTTCAGCTGAAGGTTTTCAAGTCAGGTAGAAGGCAGATTTTCCTTGGAGAGAACTTACACTTTAGCGCTCCTGATGAATGTGAACGCAGTGTTTACATGCCACCAGCCATGGGGAGGGCTAGCAATTTCCAGACAGAGGGATGTGGGGTGTGGTGAGGCTTCACAAACCACCGCTCTGGCTGCCCACATCTTTCGGATATCACAGCCCACTCTAGCGAACGTGGAAAAGCCTACCGAAAACTCTAAGTAGTTTCCAAAACACTTTCTGTTCTAATGTCAGAGGCCGAATTCTTGGATAGCCTGAGGACGTTCTGAATACAAGCGTGCTTTAGAGTTTCAGGGAGTTCCAGGGAGTCTTTGTGAGGCAAGGGAAAGACACAGGAAGGCAGTCAGTGTTTAGTTTCCACCAGATGAAATCCTCCATGAAGATAAAATGAGATATTTTTGTGGCTCTACTAGAGCCTAATGACTAAAAGTTCACTGTAGTCATCTGACAAAAGAGCAGCCAAGAAGATAACTGAGAAGAATGTACCGAGAAAGGCAGAATTGAACTTTTTCTCTTGTTGCCCTAGAAGACAGAGATCTGAAGTCAAATAACTCTCATGCAGTGAATGGATGAGAAAATAATGCAACCAGCCAGGAAAACTCCCTGAGGAATCACCTTATGGAGCCCCACGGCTGCCACCTTACAAGGGCACCATGCACACCTTCCCAGCGGCCCCTTTGCTTACCTTGTCTTTGTGTATATTCCCCCTTTCACTAGAAACCACCATTTACAAATAAGCTCCTGGTCTTTTGGTCTTCCTACCTCTCCTGAGTATCACACAATACGCTATCTCCAGAAGAATCTGCCAGCACTTACTGCTGGTGCTGGTGTTTTATTGGTAGGCCACTTTACTTACCACTGAGACAGGAAGACAAGAGTACAGCCATTTTGGAAAAGGACCAGGGAACGGCTTTGAGCAAAAAAGGCCTTGGAAGCTAAAGAACAAAGGTCCTGGGGGCCTGAGTCCCAGAGACAAAAACCAGGCTGGCAGGAATAAAAGATGAACCTTATCTCTGTTACACTCACGAGTATACCTAGTTGCCACAAGACTCAACTATGAACTTTATCCTTATCTGTTCCGGTACTTTCTTGCAGAAAATTCTGCCGCACTCCTTTCCCCTCAGAGAAGTACTCCTTATTCCTGCCAGCCACCACGGAGCCACCTACTGCTCATCAAGAAGTTTGACAATTTCTGGAAATTATCAGTGATCATGAGACAAGCCCTCTCTATTGTTATAAAAGCAACTTGCCCCTTCTACTCGGGGAGCTGGCACTTTTTTCTGCCTTCTCCCTTGTGCACAAACTCTCTCTTTTAAGAAAAAGCTTCGCTTGCCTAAGACTCTTGTGGAAGTGGTACTCACTTCTATGGTATTGCTGTCCAAGGATGTGGAAAGTGTGTGCTAACACCACTGTTACTACTAATTCTTAGTTCCTAACAACTGTGGTTCAGTGTAGCCAAACTTCCACGTCCCTGCTAGAATGGAGGGGTCTCTCACATCGCCTCACCTTGCAGGTGTATTTATTTTATGAAATACGGACACTTGTTGGAGGAGGTATGTCTAGGTATATCAAAACTTTATCAGTCATTTTACATTGACGAGGGAGCTTTCAATTAAAAGAGCCATGCATACAAAATTCAGGCTCTTTTGGTATTGGTCAAAATTATCTAACTCAGCAATGTTGCTAGTCTTTACTCATTTTCACTTTGAGAACTCTCCAAGCAGAACAAAACGTGTGCTATTTGATTCACAAAGCAGCCTCCTTAGTTTCCGGGCTACTGATTTGGGGATTTCCGGCGGGATTTTGAAACATCACAAAAACTAGTTAGTCATATACATTTAGTTTCAGTACAACATAACGGAAGCAAATTCAACTGAGGCATGAAAAATACAAAACGACATATGGATGGATCAATTTCAGACTTCTCAAGGACAAGGGACAACATCTTGTAAGATTTTACTACCTCAAAATCTTGCATACAATCTTCTTTTCTTAATTAAATTCCATGGGAGTTTACTTGTTAAATAAAACCTATGAGATAAGAGACCTAACTACTGAACAATCACGCTTTCATAAATTCCTTAAGGAAGCTATTATTGGGTGAGATACAGTTCTCTGAACTGCGTTCCAGATTGTCAAGTAAGATATTTTTCATCAAGTTCAATGGCCTTTGAGAAGGCATCATTGGCCTGGCAGAGTCTGTTCTAGAGCTGATAATTCAAATGATATAAATTGGACTAGGGTGGGAAAGAGATTTACAAAGCAGAAAGCGTGTATCAAAGTAACACTGAAACTTTCCAAACAGACTTTTGTATTACTTGGACTTCATGGTGAGACACGAAAAATCATGGACGAATAATATGTTCTCAGGAGATTTTTGATAGATGATTGAATCAAAAAGAAAACTTTCTTACAAATGATTCCTTATCATTTTAAATCTTTAATTCCATCAGAAACCTACTGTTTACCAGCAATGCTTTTATTCTGCTGTCTATTTTCTGAACTTTGTACCATTCATACCATTCATGATTTAGAAAAACAAAAATCTTATTACTATGAAAGGACGTGAAGAGCTGGTTTTCTTCCCCGTGTATTTGATCCATCCTCTCTGACATGCAGTATGATCCATGTCTCTGCAAGCATTATCCCTACTCGCTGCCTTTCATCATACTCTCTGGATGGACAGTATTAAACATGGCGATACTATTACATAAACACATCATTTTATGGTACAATTCCCTTCTTGAACCAATTACTAATTTAAACCTTTTAAGGAGATAAGCTCCTACCTTTGAAGAAGATCTTCTTATCTGAAGAGATTGTTCTTCCTTTGACTTCCTTAAACCAAAAGTCTTGGCATTGCTCTGTGGGTTGAAGAGAGGGGAGAATGTTAACAAGACATTCGTTGTCAATCACAGCAGATTGTCCATACATTAACTCCAACTGACTCCCTGATGGGAGACTCAATTACAGGGGGAGCCCTGCAAGGAAAGACAAATTATGAATAGATTTGCCAAAACACATCTCTGCTGGTTTCAGTCAAAAGTGACAGCAGAGAAGTGACTAAAACACTGGTGACCATCCCATTAATGGATCCCAATCGAAAGAGTCACGCCTGGTGCCTTTTTTCAGTTTATGGAAATAGAGGGTTTTTTGGTAATGCATGTGTATAGCGTGGCTAAAATACTTCCATATTGTGTGACTATTATTATTATTATTGAAGTATTTTATTTAGTAGAGTAGGAAATCTTCTCTGTTTGAAAGGCCCCAAGTTTTCAATGAGGGTCACAAAGAAATGATGGGTGCAGCCTAGAGCAGAGAAGACCCACCTGGGCTGTGACAAAGGGCCAGCTATGGACAATCCAGAGCTTGACCATCTCCAAGTCTCCTCTCCTCAGCCTGAATGTTTCCTTTGCAAATATTCCAGCTGAGAAATAGCCAGCAAAGGACAGCACAGACCGGGAGGAAAACAATCACAGCTGAGTACATTAGGTCTCTCTCTTTTTTTTTTTTTTTTTGAGACCACCAATTCAGGGACACCCATGGTTTTCTAAAAGAGGATTTGTGGCTTTGGGGACTTTGGGCTTTTGGAAACAGAAGTCATACTATCAACCTCTGAAAAACCTTTCAGAGAAGAGAAACAAGTGTCAATTCAGGAATTCCTGGCTGCACTCAAATATGAAGACAACTATCAATTGCAAAATGATTCTATTACTAAAATAAAAAGATGTGTCAGCATCTCAGATGCTTTAGTTCAGGCACGTGTTATAAAATACCTTCTGTATTCAGTTGCAAAAAGCTTTATCTTAATTACATGTAAAAACCACTCCATTGATTTTCATTGGATCTGCTGCAATGATATTTTACCAGGACAAAATGTTAATGTTGCAGTGGTTAGTGATCCTCCCATGGAATTAAAACCAATTTTAGGGTAAATGAGGTTTTCTTTCCTTGTCATTTAGTTCCCACTTACAAAATCTCTACAGGTGTGTAGGAAAGAGTCTACAAGGATTTGAAGCTATGTCTACAATAAAAACAATTCAACCAAGTATACTGAACATTTCATATGTATCTTTCAATAGACTGGATAAATACAGATAAGAAAACAGGAATTAAATAGGACATGTTTCCTACATAAGGGATCTCAGTCCACGAACTGATGGGAAAACCAGAACTACCACCAACCACCGTACAATGCAGTATTTATAGAGTATACTATGAAACCACAAAAGGACAATTGATTCTACAAGGGGGCATCAAGGAAGGCGTTCCACAGGACACAATGCTTGAGTTAAACCTTACAGGTGGGTAGAAAGGGCATTCTGAGTAGAGGGATGGGCATTAACAAAGGAACGGCAATGACCAAGTGGGTGGCATGTCCCCACCAGCAGAGCAATGGAGTTACAGGCACAGTGATGGTGGGAGGCCGGGGATATGGCCAAGAGGGGAGGCTTCTGAGGTCATACGCTACCAGAGTACAAAGGGCCTTGAGCACCAACCAACTGACAAGTCTGAACTTGAACTTGAGAACAATGCAGGCCTACTGAGGGTATCAGGCCAGAGGAAAGAACAGCTGTCAGTAGTGTAACTGTCCAAGAGAACAGAGATCGGAAAGGGAGGCTGCTTTGGGGATGTTTCAGTCACCAACATACAAGATTCTTGGCTTGTAGGGGTAACCCCTGGCTCCTCCCAAAGCCCACCCCCAAGATGAATCAGGAAACACAGATGGAACACTGATGTAGGGATAAGAACATTGATTTGGCCATGACATGTGATGCTACTGCAAAAATAATAATCATCTAATTTTATTAACGGAATGATGTTGTGACTTTTCGTTATCCTAATATATGAGTGCACCTTTAGAGGTGGAACTTGATCAGGTCAGCATGTGGATGGGGTCTAGTTTCTCTCCCCTCCACCTAGCCACCTCTCCATCTTTCTGCATCTCTCTCCCCCAGGGCAGCTCGGCTTGCTTCGGGCCCTGCCCGGGCCCTGAGGCAGGTGGGGTAGCCCAACGCCAGGCCTGACGCTAAGGAAACCTGTCCTCCTGAATCCTTTCTTTCTGTTATGGGATGTGGGCCTCGATCACTCTTCCTCTCCACATTGCAGTGTTAATGCCTGATACTGGTTTGGGCTTAAAGGAATCAGACCTGCTTAATGGAGGGTGTTGCTTCCAGGTCATCACTCGCCTAGGGGAAAGGAGCCTGTTGCCTCTTCTAGCCTAGAGTAACAGAGCTCTGCACTGGGACTCAAGGTCAAGGCCTCAGCTTCTAATGCCTTTGTATTTCGTCTTTCTTTGTCAATGCCCTCACTACAAGCATCTCCTTTGGGTACCACAGAGGTAGAGCAGAAGGTAAGCATTATTGGGCCCACGGGCCAAAATACACCACAATCCTTTATCTCCAAATAATCTGGGTAAGACAGTTACGCTACTCAAAAGGTAGCCTGTTCCTACCTTCTTAAAGGCTCTGCTAAAACAAATTTCTGTGCATGGTAAAATCAACAGAAACTTAGACAGTGCTTGAGTTTGCCGAACTAAGCCCTTCAAAGGCATCTTCACCCCACCTATTTAGTACCCTCCTTGTGTCTGAAACACCGACACCACATTGCTGGGGAGCTGTTGCTGAAAATCTATATCACAGCTGACTGGAGGCTACTGCTAATATTGGGCAGTGAGTCCAGCAAAGACACAGGTCAATAAAATTAATTTTACTGTAATTTTTACCTGGAAGAGCTAAGAGAACTAACATGTAATAGGCTACACTATGTCCCAGACACGCAGGTGGTGCACCAATTCTATAAGCATCGTTATTGCTTTGACACAGAGGCAGAAACCGAAGCACAGAGAGGTGAAGTTAGTGACCCTCGACACACAACTGGCGAGTCATCCGTTTGGAACACGAGACCACTTCTGTCTGAATCCCAAACTCGTGCTTTTTCTACTTCCTCCTGCGGCTTTTGAGGGAGGACAGGATAAACTTGGGATTGAGGATGCTAGTGACATGCAGTTGGAGGGGGGCAGGAAATTCTCAGAAAGAGTGGGTCAGACTGAGAGGAAGACACTGAAGAAGAAGCCAGAAATAAAAGGGTCAAGAGGGGGAAAGGGTGGTCCACGGTGTCAAAACCTACAGGAAGGACCCAAATGGGGAGAACTCAGCAGCTGGTAGTGGGAAGTCCCTGCAGCCCTGAGCTGGTACTACCCCCCGACTCCCGTGGACTATGCTTCCCCGCTTTCAGCGACACCTGCTGCACTAGCATTTCTATGTCCCTCTGGCAGGTATGCTTTTTACTAATAATGTCTCACAAAGGGCCAGGTGTGAAAATACTACTGGGTATGGTAAGGAAGATGTTTTGAACATGGATTGTAAAGAGGAGGCAAAGGAATGCGGTTCTTTTGATAAGCTTGAATCGTTTTCAGAATAATTCAATTCAGGGCAAAACACCCTAAAAAGAACACTTATTACGTAATTTCGCATAGGTATGGTTTCCCCTACGCATCATGTGGGAAAATGATTTCATCCCTGCTTGTGTGTATTATTGAAAGGGCACTGCCTCATGTGTAACCTCCCCGTGATGATGGAAAGCCTCAAGCCCTTGCAAAGACCACCAAAAGACTATGTACGAACTATTACGTCGGCAATCATGCCAAACATTTCCAGGGAGTGAATGTTTGTTTGCTACGTTCATTACTCTTGCTTTGACAACTGTGTCAATGGCCTTTCATCACCCTGCAACATTTAGGTCCACGGCATAGGATAATACATCATTGCGAAGGATTATTTTTCCAGTAACAAAGTAACATTAATTTTTTTAAACCAAAATACAATCAACTTATCCGATTAAATAAACCCAGTCCTAAGTCAAAAGGTCAAGGTGAGAGCTGATGTAATTTAAAAGTCGCCTTCAGAAAAGATGAATAACATCTAGGTGCAAAACGTGACAAACCCAAAGGCCATGGTACACACGGTAAAACAATTACAATAAAAACAATTCAATGGTGCATAAGTGTAATATTAAAAATTTTCTACCAATTCAAGAAAGTGAATACTTGCCTTAGCCGCTCATAGAAAAATAACATAATAAAACTCCTAAGCACTCCAAAATAAATCGAACTATTTTTTTTTTTTTTTTTTTTTTTTGTGGTATGCGGGCCTCCCCCTGCCGCGGCCTCTCCCGCCGCGGAGCACAGGCTCCGGACGCGCAGGCCCAGCGGCCACGGCCCACGGGCCCAGCCGCTCCGCGGCACGTGGGATCCTCCCAGACCGGGGCGCGAACCCGGCTCCCCTGCATCGGCAGGCGGACGCGCAACCACCGCGCCACCAGGGAAGCCCATAAATCGAACTATTGATTGGCATTAATTTTTGGCAGGATTATGTTTGTTTATTTTCAAATGAGACTCCACAACATTCAATACAATCAAAAATCTATTTTGCAAACGCTGTTAGGAAAAAGTATCAGCGAGCAAAAACACTCAAAATCTCATTGAGTTTATACTCTCTGGCACAACTGTGAGGACATTAAAAATGCTTACGCTTGGGCTTCCCTGGTGGCGCAGTGGTTGAGAGTCCGCCTGCCGATGCAGGGGACGCGGGTTCGTGCCCCGGTCCGGGAGGATCCCACGTGCCGCGGAGCGGCTGGGCCCGTGAGCCGTGGCCGCTGAGCCTGTGCTTCCGGAGCCCGCGCTCCGCCCCACGTGACGCGGAGCGGCTGGGCCCGTGAGCCGTGGCCGCTGAGCCTGTGCTTCCAGAGCCCGCGCTCCGCAACGGGAGAGGCCACGACAGCGAGAGGCCCGCGTACCGCAAAAAAAAAAAAAAAAAAGCTTACTCTTTAATTGCTGTGAGGTTGATTTCTAAAAACTGGCCTTAGTGATGATAATCTACCCTTTGGGGTAGACTACATCAAAATATCAAGCATCTGACTCCTCAAGCCAATTCTGTTTTCAACTGTGACAATTATTTCCTGTTTATACTCTTAAAAAATATAGTTGACAAACACTTTTCTGAACACCAATTCTGAAAACCTTACACGTAACGATATATTTATACACCTGCACTGTTATGTATTTATGTCGCATGCCAAAGTGTTCTGTGCTTTTATCATGAGGAAATGATAGTAATTTACCAAGTTATTTTTAATCTTTGGTCTTAACAAAACTTCAGTAGTAAATCATGGACTAACTCTCAAACTCTTCTTTTTTTTTCTTAACTTCCTGCCTTTGACATGATCCTTGGACTGAATCTGGGGCCCATTCATACTTATTAACTGGAGAGAAAAGGATAAACAAACAACCCTATTAAAATTGGCATTTATCTTTGGTTTCTCTGGGGTATGCCTGTCATCCAGCAGCCTAATTCAGCTTGGCATGGCAAAAAGCCAAAATCATCTTGAAAGCCAGTTCTCCCTATTTCAGCAGCCTATGAAACAAAATACATTCCAAAAAGCAGAGAGTATGGTCTGAAATAAAGCAGGTTCTCCAGCTAGTACCTCAATGAGATGGCACCCAGAGGGGCCCACCTCTACCACGACCTGGCTGGCAGGGGTTCTGGGGACACGGAGTCCCGACTTCTAATCCCAAGTTTAGCATCAAGTTCAGCCTACTCTTGCAAGACCAATCAACTTGTTGGGACTTGGGACCAGCTCCATGACCTCTTAAATGTCAGGGTGGCGCAAGGCAGGGATCCATCCTGATGGGAAACTTGCAGGTGAACCAATGTGCATCCTGCCTTACCATTCAGAGAAATGAAACCACTGGTCCCTTGATAAATCAAATTAAACAGATTGAAGACGGACCATCCCCAGAAGCTTTTTTTTTTTTTTTTGCGGTACGCGGGCCTCGCACTGTTGTGGCCTCTCCCGTTGCGGAGCACAGGCTCCGGACGCGCAGGCTCAGCGGCCATGGCTCACGGGCCCAGCCGCTCCGCGGCATGTGGGATCTTCCCGGACCGGGGCACGAACCCGTGTCCCCTGCATCGGCAGGCGGACCCTCAACCACTGCGCCACCAGGGAAGCCCCCCAGAAGCAGAAGCTTTTGAGTGTTTCAAGTGACATCGTCATCTGCTACCTTGTAAACTGGTGCAAACGACCAAGAGTGGGCAAATTACACTGATGCTGGATAAATGCCATCTTACCGTCTGTCAGTGCACTGGCCATCATGCTGTCACATATATTGGAACATTTCATGGTACCTCGGACATGGCATGTTTCATGGTTTTATAGGAGGAATAACTAGAAGTGGAAACCTAGAGATCCAGTGGGAGTACTGCTAGCTGTTCACCAAAGAGCCATTGTCCCTTCTGTCACGTAGAGGGGCTGTGAGGGAGAAGCTCCTGTCCGGGGTCTATATTTCCAGCTCCCCTTGTATCTGGGCAAGACCTTGAGATGTAAGAGAGCTAACATGTATCACTTCTTTGCCCAGATGTTTAGGAAGCAAGTGTGTCTTTCCCACACCTCTTATCTCTCCACTGTGGGCTGGATGTCAATGCCCAATGTGACTTTGGAAATCACGTGGCCTGGCCTCTGTCAGTGGAGGTTCCTGAAGGGTGACAGGTAGAGAGCCTTCCCTCCATGCAAACGGTCTACATTGCTAGCACTGGACTGTGATATGAGTTAGAAAGGAACTCTAATTCAGTGACGTTTCTACAATTTAGGGGATTGTTCCAACAGCTAGCTCTGCTCTGTCAGCGTCAGCATGTCATAAACACAACAGAAACTTTAAATTAAATCTATTCCTCGTTGGTCCTTTTTCTGTGTCTATAATCTAAGAGGAGTAGATTTAATTTTATAATATTAGTCCATGCAGAGCAGTAGAGCAAAAGTGATTAAAGGATATTAAATAAGTCCTCTTAAAGACAAAGTAACAGTGTTTTACTTTGTTTAGGGAAGAAAAAACCTAAAAGGAGGCTGGTTAAACTGTCAATGAATATATGAAGGTCCTAAAAATTTTATATTGCAGATAGTGAGAAACTATTTCTCAACTTCCCTAAATATAAACCAAACAAATAACGAAGATTTATGTGATGGTACAAAAAATAACACTGTACCTAGACCACAGGGAAGACTGAAAATAGAGTTTTTCAAACTTATAGTTACCAGTGGGGAAAAGGGAGGGAGGGATAAACTGGGAGATTGGGATTGACAGATACACACTAGTATATATAAAATAGATAAACAACAAGGACCTACCGTATAGCACAGGGAAATCTTCTCAATACTCTGTAAGGACGTATATGGGAAAAGAATCTAAAAAAGAGTGGATATATGTATGTGTATAACTGATTCACTTTGCTGTACACCTAAAACTAACACAACATTTTAAATCAACTGTACTCCAATAAAATTTCTTTTTTTAAATGGCAGCAGCATAGTAAGTAGTGGGTTAAAACCTCAGCTTTTAAAATTCACCATCTCTTTGACTCATTAAAAGCAAATTAAATTTTCTGGGAAAAAAAAATAGAATTTTTGAGAGAATCTGACTCTGAGTAGGCGAGGCTGGAAATCCACTTTTCTAACAGGCACCCCCAGGGGGTTTTGATGTATATGGTCATGATGCATGTGGCCACACCATGAGCAACGTGGTAAAGATGGTTAGACAGTGAAATACGCCACTTTGTGAGGTTGTCACATTTCCTTCCTAGAAGAAAGTAGAACTGGGAACATTTCTCATCCACAGGGTGGAAAACAAACTCGGTCAATAAATATTACAGACCTCTGGGAACCCAGCCAGGTAAGACATGACTCCAATCCTTAAGCAGCTCATGGTCTTAGGAGAATGACTGTGAATGTATATCTGTGTGTGTGTGTGTGTGTGTGTGTGTGCACGCCCGTATGCAGAGTAGGTGGTGAGGAGGAGGAGGGAAACAAGATGATTCCAGGTTAAATTGGGCGAGATAAGCTCTCACCCCGTGGGTGGGCAGATGTCCCCCAGTGTGGCCCCTGGTACCCCGATCTCTCCCGGGCATCCTTGTCTCCAGATAATGTTACCACCAACCAAGATACAGAATGAAACAGAGGCACCCAACCCTATTCAAGAAGCAAAAGCAGTTCACTTTTACATATTTTACATATCAAACTTCCATGTGAAAGTGATGGGAAGAAAAGATTCTAAGGCAAACAAAAAAAAAATTATAAAACCACATGGCTGTACGGGGAGCTATTGTTTAATGGGTAGTTTCAGTTTGGGATCATGTAAAAGTTGTAGAGATGGATGATGGTGATGATCATACAGCAATGTGAGTGGACTTATTACCCCTGAACTATACATTTAAAAATGGTAAATTTTGTTATATATATTTTACCACAATAAAAAAAACACGGCTATAAGAACTAGACACAGCATAGAGAACAAATGTATGGATAGCAAGAGGGAAGGCGGGGTGGGGTGAATTGGGAGATTGCGATTGACATATATACACTATTGATACTATGTATAAAATAGATTACTAATGAGAACCTACTGTACAGCACAGGGAACGCTACTCAATGCTCTGTGACCTAAATGAGAAGGAAATCCAAAAAAAGAGGGGATATATGTATACATATAGCTGATTCACTTTGCTGTACAGTATAAACTAACACAATATTGTAAAGCAACTATACTCCAATAAAAATTAAAACAAAAAAACAAACATGGCTATAGATTTTCCTTCTAACTCCATAAGTTAATGACTATAATAGGTTAGTTTCCAGAAAAAAAATTTAAAGTACACCTTACACTCTCTCATCAATACATTCTGTGTCCTTGAAAAGTCAGGAAAACATTAATTTATTCAACAAATATTTAATAAGCAGCCACTATGGCCCAGACACTGTTCTAGGTACTGAAGAGATAGTAGTGAGCACAGTAAAATCCTGTCCTCCTACAGCACTTATTTATTCATCTCCTCATACACTCAACAAATATTTATTAAATGTCTATCACTTGCCAAGTTCTACACTGGGCACCAGAGATATAATGGTGAAAACACAGTGAAAATATCCGCAAACCAGACCCTTCCTTGCCCTCATGAAGCTTCTAGGAGACTGCAGGAGACAGATATTGATTAAATAATCACAGAAATGAGTATAAAATATCAACTTTGAAAAGTTGTCAAAGCAGAGATGCATGGAGCTCCTAGTGCGTGGTGATGGGAATTGGCTTCGTCAAGGAGGCTGGTCTTTCTGAAGGAAAGAATGACTGAGCTGAGCTGTGATGACGGGACGGGGAGACAGTGTGGCCTGAGCAGGGCAGAGCGAAAGGGGAGCGGCCCCAGCGAGGCGGGAGACGCAGGCAGGGGGCCGGCCTTGCAGAGCCCTGGAGATGTTTCAGTCTTTACCTAAAGGACCCTGGGAAGCCATGAATGCACTTCAATGAGGCTGGGGGTGGGAAACGAATGATTTCATCAGAAATAATATTTATTTTGCTGCTCTAACAATTTTTAAATGGCCAACCGAAAATGAGGGCAGAAACAAGTGAATTCCTATAGCGTTATAAAAATAGGCGAAACTCTGAAGCTTTCAGATGAAGGGTAGTATTTAACGAATCAAAGAATTATCATGGTCAGATGAGAAATTAGGAACAGCACTCTTTTTTTTCATTCTTTCGTGGTGATCAAAACACAGTCTCTCTATTATATAATCTACTAATGAAGCTGAATTTGATTAAAAGTGAGTCACCTGAATTTGCAAGCCTGGTAAAGTAAGTTGCCTACACTTGATTAATACTGTTTCCAGTGGATACTCTGGCGGGAAACAGGGAAACCATTTGATCAAAGAAATGAAGTGTATTAAACTTCACAAAATGTGATGACTTGGGCATCTTTCATTAACACGTAAGGTGCAAATGGGACAGTTAACTAAACACTGCACTAATTTGATTAGTATTTAAGAATTTGAACAAAGAATCAAACGCACAGCATTTCTTCCTTTAAAATATGGTTATCAGTGCTAATATACACTGTTGAACGGGAAAAAAAATTCAGAATGGCATAATGCTGTGTGCTAAGAGCAGATATATAAGGGAAAAGGGAAAAACTCTACCTTCTGTATATAGTCAGGCTTGCCACATGCTGCCTATTTTAATGTGCACAGATTTAAACATTCAGTAAGTAGGCGACAGACATTTCTGCATTTCAAATTCTGGACAAAAATAGGAGGTAAGGAAACATCAAACTCTTGATTGTGTAGTTGAGCTGGTGTGACCCCTGAACAACATAGTTCATCCCAGACTATCTCTCAAAGTTCAGAGAAGTTGTATAGACTTGACCCATATAATTTGCACAATTCACCTTTTCACCAAATTGTCATGATACAATTCAGATCCGTCGATTCAATGTTCTGCTTCAATTACCTTAAGAATGCAATGTAGATAGCCAGAAGAATTCTCCCAAGGATGCTTTAGCCACATTTTATTATAAACTACCAAAGCCCCCGAGATTTTATAGGTGCTGGGAACTACAGCTTATTTGCAGAAGTCTCTACTACTATCACTTTTGGAGACACAGCCTTAAGTTTAGTCTGACTTGATTTAAAACCTAGTAATTACATTCTATCAATTTACACTTTGGTCCTACAAATTTTTTTTTAACATCTTTATTTGAGTATAACTGTTTTACAATAGTGTGTTAGTTTCTCCTTTACAACAAAGTGAATCAGTTATACATATACATATGTTCCCATATTTTAAAATAATTTTTAAATTGCACGTGCAAAATTCTTCTAATTTTAAAGCAAAGTTTTAAATGCTCAATTAAGTTGCCCAGTGGTATCAAAACTCTAGTTCATATTCTTAGCAGATGTTACAAACAACAAGTCAGATTGTAAAGAAAGGGATGAAAATGCAGTAAATCAGATTTAGGAACAGTACAGAAGAATGAATTCATTTCCCATAAAGGAAAGGGAGAAAATCTTTTTTAAAAAATTAATAGTATAATTTGTACATCTTTTGCTGTTGTTGGCACTAAACCTATCTCATCAGAAAGACGAAATGAGAAGAGGTTTGAAAAACTTTGAAACATTCGAATAAAGACTAGACGTTTCTTTTTTCTTTCTTTTTGCTATCAGTTTTCAAAGTTGGCAAGTCCTTTTTGTTTCAAAATTCTCTTTAGATGCTCTAGTTTTCTAGTCTCTTCTTGATACGGACATGAATTCACAAGCAGTCCCCTCACTTTTACTTTTCCCCACGACTTCCTGAGTAGTTGCCATGCTCATTGAACTGAATTTGAGGTCTTTTCATAATACTGCTGTGGAAGGAGAAAGGAAGGAGCCACAACAGAAACAAAACTAAATGGGTTCCAAATACAACTTGGATGTCACTTCAGTGATGTTCCCATAATATTGACTGGCACCCAGGACCTCCAGATGAGGATTTTGTCTCCATTTCTTAGTTGTCTATGCAAGCACTAATTTTCAACCTTAGTTGTACTGATTTTTTGAGCCAAAGGGAACTTTCTGAGCATGAAAAGGAAACAAAACAAAGAGCAAAGGAATCAAACAGGATTCCAGTTATGGCTTGGTAGAACCCCAAATCACACCTAAGCCTACCAATATAGATTTCTCCCTAGGAGTATCTGAGTTCAGTGGCCTAATCCTGGTCAATACCAAAATGGCTCTGGGAGTCTCAGACCTCTCAGGTCTCTAAATCAGCCTCCCAACTTGAGAGTTTGAAACCCTGGTCTTATAGAAATCTGAATACTATTAGTTCCAGGTCACTGACCAAAGTTAAGTCCAAATATGAAGTTGTCCATTTAAAAAGAGGTCATCTTTCATGCAACATGCCCTGTATTAAATGAACCATTATTTCTAAGTAAAGCAATCAAATTATGAATTCAATAGCTTACCAGGTGACATTACGCAAATCACTTCCTCGCTGGGTACAAAACGGGGTTAATAATCCTGACCTATTGCCTAAGGTCTCAGGGGACAATTCATTTAGGAATTGTCTAAGCGCTGTATAAATGTTACTGGCGTTATGAAAGCTTGGTTTTATTGTCACTGGAACACCACCATCCTAAAAAGGAATTCAGAGGTTTGGTCAGAGGTGAACTAACAAAGCAAGGTCTATGCTAATACAAGTGCCCTCTGACCTTGGATCACTGAGCTTGAAAAATCACACAGATCAGAATGTAAATGAAGTTTGCATTTTCAGAGACACAGTTTTTGTTAATTTCTTTCCTATTCAAGTCCTTTGCTTTGAAAATCATTACTCTGGAAGCAAAACAACCATTCCATTTTCAATTTCCACCCCCCCTTTTTGTTTTGTATTATTCTCATTGCTATCCCCAGCATCATTTGCATTAAAGCATGACACTGAAGGCATCCAAGGCCCTTCTTTCTGAATCAACTATCTGGCACACCCAGGAAACATGCCTGTCAGTAGACATGGGCTGTGCAGACATCAAATTTCTTTCCTTTTCAGGTTTAAAAAAAATTATGTGATTCTCAGACTTTCATCACTTTTGGAGAAAGTCAGTTCCCTTTCCCCAGTTAAATTTCCATGATTCATTTGTTTATCTGACAAACAGTTACTGAGTACCTAGTCTGTACCAGGCACTGTCCCAGGTGCTGGAGACAGCAATGAATCAGCAAGGCAGAAATCCCCGCTCTCCTGTAGCTTATATTCTAGTGGGTGGAGACAAGTAGAAAGCAAGATAAATAATTCAATAAACAGAATATGTTCGAATTAAAAAACAAAGTATGGTGAGAGGATGGGAGGGCACAGATGGGGAGGGGCTGACATTTAAAATATGATGGTCAGGGGAAAACTCCTTGAGAAGGTGTGATCTGAGTACAGATCTGAGGGAGGTGAGTGTGAGAGCTACTGGGGAAGGGTTTTGCAGGTAAGGCAAGAGTTCCAGGGACATGGAAGGACCCTGAGGTATGAGTCTGTGTGTTTGAGAACACCAAGAAGGTCAGGGTGGCTGAAGGGAGTCAGCAAGGGAGACAAAAGCAGG
Source organism: Physeter macrocephalus (assembly GCF_002837175.3). Lineage (NCBI taxonomy): Eukaryota > Metazoa > Chordata > Mammalia > Artiodactyla > Physeteridae > Physeter > Physeter macrocephalus. The sequence continues at coordinate 93,980,520 of NC_041218.1, forward strand.
AGATGAAAGCAGAGACAGAATGGGGTACCAGATGAGCTTGGGCTGGTACATCATTGCAAGGCCTCTGGCTTTCACCCTGAGTGAATGGAAAGCCCTTGAGAGGTTCTGAGAAGAAGAGTGACATGCTTGGACGTCCATTTTAAAGGCTAAAACAGGCTGCATTGAGAAAACGCTGCAGGGGAGCACAGGAGAGACACGAAAAACCATGTAAAAGGCCACTGCAAGAGCTCAGAGCAGATATTAGTGGCTTGATCCACTGGGGATCAAGGAACAGCACTGGGGTAGAGCTTCACAGCTTTCAGTCAGTAATCACATCCTTTTCTTCATCTAGCTGTCGTTTCTTATGTGAATTAGTTCACTCTCTGAGAAAGTAATTTTTCTTTAAAGCATTCCCTTCCATACCCCTCCTGTCAATAATAACGCTTTCCCTCCCATCACAACATCTTAGGTAGGGTCAAAACATGCCACATTTGGATGTAGTCAAATCAGCAAGTAAACTACAGTTAAAAGATAAACTGAGGCATGTTAAAATTGTTTGAGTTTATTATTTGAGAGAAAATCTATTAAAATCAGGCAACATCCAACCTAGCAGCTACAAAGGGGCTCCAAGGAGCTGTGCAAAATGAAAGACCTTGATAGGCAGAAGGGAGCAGGAACAAGGAAGTTACACTAGGAAAAAAGCAGGTTAGTTATTACAAAGTTACTTTCCTTTAGGGAGTAGCAGGGTCTATCAGGCAGGTCATCTCACTAGGGCTGACCAGGTAACTCCTCACTGGCTGGTTTAAGATTCCACTTCTGTGCAAATCAAAACTACAATGAGATATACCACCTCACACTGGTCAGAATGGCCATGATTAGAAAGTCTACAAATAACAAATGCTGGAGAGGGTGTGGAGAAAAGGGAACCCTCCTACACTGTTGGTGGGAATGTAAATTGGTGCAGCCACTATGGAAAACAATATGGAGGTTCCTTAGAAAACTAAACATAGAGCTACCATATGATCCAGCAATCCCACTCCTGGGCATATATCTGGACAAAACTATAATTCAAAAAGATACATGCACCCCTACGTTCATAGCAGCACTATTTACAATAGCCAAAACATGGAAGCAACCTAAGTGATGATCAACAGATGAATGGATAAAGAAAATGTAGTAGATGTATACACAATGGAATACTACTCAGCCATAAAAAGGACTGAAATAATGCCATTTGCAGCAACATGGATGGACCTAGAGATTATCATACTAAGTGAAGTAATCAGACAGGAAAGACAAATACCATGTGATATCACTTACACGTGGAATCTAACATATGACACAAATGAACTTACCTATGAAACAGACTCACCTAGAGAACAGATTTTTGGTGGCCAAGGGGGAGGGAAGTGGGGGAGGGATAAATTGGGAGTTTGGGATTAGCAGATGCAAACTATTATATACAGAATGGATAAACAACAAATTCCTACTGTATAACACAGGGAACTATATTCAATATTCTGTTATAAACCATAATGGAAAACAATTTTTAAAAGAACATATATATATATATAATATGTATGTATATATATATATATATGTATAACTGAATCACTTTGCTGTACAGCAGAAATTAACACAACATTGTGTATCAACTATACTTCAACAAAATAAATTTAAAAAATAACAGGTGATACAAAAAAAGATTACATTTCTAGGAAAGCTGAAACTGCAATTAAGTCTCAGTTTGGTGACGTTAGGCTTATTTAGCATAAGTGACTCCATTTTCAGCCTGTTGTCTTGTCTTTTTTTTTTAAATTTAATTTTATTTTTTTATACAGCAGGTTCTTATTAGTTACCTTTTTTTTTTAACATCTTTATTGGAGTATAACTGCTTTACAATGGTGTGTTAGTTTCTGCTGTATAACAAAGTGAATCAGCTATACATATACATATATCCCCATATCTCCTCCCTCTTGCATCTCCCTCCCACCCTCCATATCTCACCCCTCCAGGTGGACACAAAGCACCGAGCTGATCTCCCTGTGCTAGGCGGCTGCTTCCTACTAGCTATCTATTTTACATTTGGTAGTGTATATATGTCCATGCCATTCTCTCACTCCTTCCCAGCTTACCCTTCCCCCTCCCTGTGTCCTCAGTCCATTCTCTATGTCTGTGTCTTTATTCCTGTCCTGTCCCTAGGCTTTTCAGAAACTTTTTTTTTTTAAGATTCCATATATATGTGTTAGCATATGGTATTTGTTTTTCTCTTTCTGACTTACTTCACTCTGTAGGACAGACTCTAGGTCCATCCACCTCTACATCCACCACTACAAATAACTCAATTTTGTTTCTTTTTATGGCTGAGTAATATTCCACTGTATATATGTGCCACATCTTCTTTATCCATTCATCTGTCGATGGACACTTAGGTTGCTTCCATGTCCTGGCTACTGTAAATAGTGCTGCAATGAACATTGTGGTACATGACTCTTTGAATTATGGTTTTCTCAGGGTATACGCCCAGTAGTGGGATTGCTGGGTCGTATGGTAGTTCTATTTTTAGTTTTTTAAGGAATCTCCATACTGTTCTCCATAGTGGCTGTATCAATTTACATTCCTACCAACAGTGCAAGAGGGTTCCCTTTTCTCCACACCCTCTCCAACATTTATTGTTTGTAGATTTTTTTGATGATGGCCATTCGGACTGGTGTGAGATAATACCTCACTGTAGTTTTGATTTGCATTTCTCTAATAATTAGTGATGTTGAGCAGCTGTTCATGTGCTTCTTGGCCATCTGTATATCTTCTTTGGAGAAATGTCTATTTAGGTCTTCTGGCCATTTTTGGATTGGGTTGTTTTTTTAATATTGAGCTGCATGAGCTGTTTATATATTTTGGAGATTAGTCCTTTGTCTGTTGATTAGTTTGCAAATATTTTCTCCCATTCTGAGGGTTGTCTTCTTATCTTGTTTGTAGTTTCCTTTGCTTTGCAAAAGCTTATAAGTTTCATTAGGTCCCATTTGTTTATTTTTGTTTTTATTTCCATTACTCTAGGAGGTGGATCAAAAAAGATCTTGCTGTGATTTATGTCAAAGAGTGTCCTTCCTATGTTTTCCTCTAAGAGTTTTATGGTGTCTGGTCTTACATTTAGGTCTCTAATCCATTTTGAGTTTATTTTTGTGT
>NC_041218.1:93983995-93995207 GCF_002837175.3 Physeter macrocephalus
GTTTTTGTGCCAGTACCATATTGTCTTGATTACTGTAGCTTTGTAGTATAGTCTGAAGTTAGGGAGCCTGATTCCTCCAGCTCCGTTTCTCTTTCTCAAATTGCTTTGGCTATTCGGGGTCTTTTGTGTTTCCATACAAATTGTGAAATGTTTTGTTCTAGTTCTGTGAAAAATGCCATTGGTAGTTGGATAGAGATTGCATTGAATCTGTAGATTGCTTTGGGTAGTACAGTCATTTTCACAATATTGATTCTTGCAATCCAAGAGCATGGTATATCTTTCCATCTGTTTGTGTCATCTTTGATTTCTTTCATTAGTGTGTTATAGTTTTCTGAGTATAGGTCTTTTACCTCCTTAGGTAGGTTTATTCCTAGGTATTTTATTCTTTTTGTTGCAATGGTGAATGGGATTGTTTCCTTAATTTCTCTTTCTGATCTTTCATTGTTAGTGTATAGGAATGCAAGAGATTTCTGTGCATTAATTTTGTATCCTGCAACTTTACCATATTCATTGATTAGCTCTAGTAGTTTTCTGGTGGCATCTTTAGGATTCTCTATGAATAGTATCATGTCATCTGCAAACAGTGACAGTTTTACTTCTTTTCCAATTTGTATTCCTTTTATTTCTCTTTCTTCTATGATTGCCGTGGCTAGGACTTCCAAAACTATGTTGAATAATAGTGACAAGAGTGGATATCCTTGTCTTGTTCCTGATCTTAGAGGATATGCTTTCAGTTTTTTACCATTGAGAATAATGTTTGCTGTAGGTTTGTCATATATGGCCTTTATTATGTTGAGATAGGTTCCCTCTATGCCCACTTTCTGGAGAGTTTTTATCATAAATAAGTGTTGAATTTTGTCAAAAGCTTTTTCTGCATTTATTGTGATGACTGTTGTCTTATTTTTAACACTACTCTCCAAAAGCACAAATGACTTGATACGGTTCTATTGAAGTTCTCAGTAAAGACACCTGCCACTCCTCAACAAGTACTGCATTATAGTATAGACTGTGGAGCGAAAGCCTCCCTCTGAAGAGGGTGGGGGGTAAGGAGGGATTGGAGTGGGTACAGAAGTCTGGGATGAGGCCAGTAGCTCTACCAATCTGCTTGCATTTCAAGTTTATTAAGTCCCATCAGTAATGCACAAAGACATTTTTGGAAGCAAATTGTTATTCTGTTTTCATATGCTCTTATGTCTGTATAAACCAAAGAAATGCTCACTGCCTTTTAACTCTTGTGTGTGTAAAATTTAGTACTCCTTTTTAAAAATCTTTAGCTGGGGCCACTATAATCAGACACCATGTATCAGGCAAATCTAAGCCCTGAGCCCTGATTGCCAAGAAACAAGGACAGACACTCCCTTCTCCAAATAGAAAGGAGGTGGCTGCACTCAAGCATAACTCCATGTACGCTAGGAAGGTGATGGCCATGCCAACAGCCAAAGAGAAGATTCTGAAATAGCCCTTGTGGGAAAAGGAGGAAACCACATCAGTGTTTTCAACCAACCTAGAGGGAAAGTTCTTGGCAACTTCAGGACCTGTGGTGAAGGAGGAATGTGTAACAAGAGTTCTTGGATTACCATGGCGTGTTCTCTAGGTAGGTGGGAGAACTCTCACTTTTTATCTGGGTCTCATTTTTTGCAGAAGAATTGAGCATGAGAATTTCTTTTTTTTTAAATTTATTTTATTGAAGTATAGTTGATTTACTATGTTGTGTTAATTTCTACTGTACAGCAAATGATTCAGTTATACATATACAGGTTTCTATATATTCTTTTTCATATTCTTTTCATTATGGCTTATCACAGGATATTGAATATAGTTCCCTGTGCTATACAGTAGGACCTTGTTACTTATGCAGAGAATTTCATTCTATAAATGTAGTGATATGTGACGTTTATTCATGGATTATTACTTTAAATAAATTATCTCTTTTCTTCATTTTGGGGGACCAGAAAAAAAAGGACATCTTGACATTTAGAAAAAAAAACTTTTCCTGAGTTTGGAGTCCTATACTGTGTTCTAGTTCCTCCGAGTATTTGCATTGCCTGCTCCCTCATCTCCTTCAGGGTTTGACTCAATGTCATCTTCTCGATGAAACCTTCTGTGGCTGCCATGTCCCAAATGGCAACCTACATTCAACTCCCTATCTCCTTTACCTGCTTTATTTTTCTCCTTGGCACTAATCATCTAACATATTACATATTTGATTGATTTATTCTGTTTAGAGTCTCGTGCACTGGAATATAGCTTCACAAGGACAGAAATTTTGCCTGCTTTGTTCATGCTGTATTCCCAGTTCCTAGAAAGATGACCAAGACATAGAGAACATCAACAAATATCTACTGAATGAATGAATGAGTTCCACAGAGTGCATCACATTAACACAGTGTTAACTTGAAATGTTATATTTAAAAGATCAGTTTTGGCTAGCACATGCATACAAAGTTTTTCTGGAAGGATACACAAGAGACTGAAATTAGCATTTACCTTGGGGGAGGGTTGGGGGAGAAATTTACATATTATTTCACAGCTGTAGGTACTATTCACATCTTTAGATCATTGGAATTTTTATTGTCACTCAGAGATGTCTGGGTGATGTGAATTATGGGCCATTTAAAATTCTTTTTAGGTACACAAATAAGAAATGCTGGAGAGGGTGTGGAGAAAAGGGAAGCCTCCTACACAGTGCGTGGGAATGTTAAGTTGGTGCAGCCACTGTGGAAAACAGTACGGAGGTTCCTCAAAAAAACTAAAAATAGAGTTATCATATGATCCAGCAATCCTACTCCTGGGCATACATCTGGACAAAACTCTAATTCAAAAAGATACATGCACCCGTGTGTTCATAGCAGCACTATTCACAATAGGTAAGACATGGAAACAACGTAAATGTCCATCAACAGATGAATGGATAAAGAAGATGTGGTACATATATACAATAGAATATTATTCAGCCATAAAAAAGAATGAAATAATGCCATTTGTAGCAACATGGATGGACTTAGAGATTACCATACTAAGTGAAGTCAGAAAGAGAAAGACAAATACCATATGATATCACTTACATATAGGATCTAAAATATGGCACAAATGAACATATCTATGAAACAGAAACAGACTCACAGATAGAGAACAGACTTGTGGTTGCCAAGGGGGAGGGGTGAAGGAGGGATGGATTGGGAGTTTGGGGTTAGCAGATGCAAACTATTATATATAGAATGGATAAACAATGAGGTCCTACTGTATAGCACAGGGAACTATATTCAATATACTCTGATAAACCATAATGGAAAATAATATGAAAAAGTATGTATGTATATGTATAACTGAATCACTTTCCTGCAAAGCAGAAATTAACACAACATTGTAAATCAACTATACTTCAATAAATAAATAACATTATTTTTGCAATGTTCAATAGTAAGAAAACTAATAAATGTCCATTTAACATTAGTTAACCACATATATGTGTAAAAAACTACACATAAAGATACCCAGTGTATTTGATGAGACATGCAAAGTTAATACACAAAGATACATTGAATAACTCTTCTACTTTCTGAGTGCTCAAAGATCTCAAACATAACAGGATTCACAAATCTGGCTTGAGAGGTATGTTGGTACCAAAGATAAGTGTAGCTAACAAGAACTTCCCAATAATCAGTGCTCTCTGAACTCTGAAGAAGGAAGTAGGTGAGCACATTCTTACAATTTTATTTACACTAATGACATGGTAGCAAGTATTTCAATGGAGGCCAAGGCCTGAAAGCATTTCAGTTTTCATGTGAATTTCAGGGCAAAGCTATTATGCAATAGAGTACCCATAATAAGATTCCCTGAGAAAAATGAAAGAAACTATGAAAAGCAGAGTACAGTCAGGAAAGTCAAAGAGAAGTAGGTTGACAAAACAGAATTAAACTCTAAGAGCATAGTTACTTAAAGAGAAGGAAAATTCAGAATGAAAAGAAGGCAGACATGGCAAGTGAATGCAACTTGTTAATGGCAGAAATGAATACTATTCTTAATACATCTCAGGGAAGCATGAGTCTTGCCTAATATAAAGGGACAATTTATTGATTTGATAGTTTCTTTTCTGGAAAGGAACTGTAAATATCAAGTTTGAGAAAGATGCCCTGGACTCCTGTTTGAAATTAACAAAGCAATGCAAATTTCTCAAAAGAATCCAGGCACAAGGGAGAAAGCACCAAAGGGATGAAGACTTGTTTTGCACAGAGAAAAGGAAGGAAGCATGAACTTCATGAACCACGTTGCCCTTCTCCCTCAATTCTTTTAACGTCACTATGGGATTCTGGTATCTTTTTTCCTTTCTTCTCTCACTCGCTTGATTATTCCACTTTCCAGCCAAGGGCTTTGATTTTATTTTTAATCTACCTAACACCAGCTGTTGCCAGAGCCTTCCTATTAAAGGGCTTAGTTCAGAGTCTGATCATTAAAGCAAACATTGAGCACATGGAGGCAACACAGTGTTTTGGAAAGAGCGCTGGTCCGAAGGCCCAAGTCAGAAACCAGCCCTGCACGTTCCTCGTTGGAGAGCTTGGAGCCCACTGCTGAATCTCACTTTTCTCATCCTTAAAATGGGGATAATAAGACCTGTCCTCTCTAGAGAGGATGCTTAGGAAGATCAAACTAGACAATGCAAACTGAAAAGCACTATAGACGAATGGTATTTTTATGGTGATTTTTATGTTATTTTACTATTCCCAATGGAAAGTATGAACAAAAAAAAAAAAAGAGAGAGAGAGAGAGAGAAAACTGCCCAAGGAAAATAGCAGAATGTCTTCCAATACACTACTACTCTATGTCTGGCTGTAATAAAAGTCAGATATCGGGTATTTTCAGGGATGTGGATGCAAAACTTTGTTGCATTAGTATAATCACACCATGTTTCATCTCATGAAGGTCAAAAAACTGAGAGACATTGAATATAATCTCACAGGTGGTCTTTGAAGATACTTCATGAGCTAAAGCTAACAAATCCAATTACAGCATTTTAAAAAATGTGCTCCTAATCCAGCTTTTCTTATTCTCTTGATCTCTCTGAAATACAGGAGAATTAATACAGAAAACACGGGGGAAATTCTCTAGCTAGGGCAGAAAGAATGACAATAGGATTCTCTTTCTAATCAAAAAGGCAAATGGCTAAAGCTTATACCACACTTTGTGCATGGAAAGTACTGCATTACAATATAAAGAACAACAGGAATGGAGCAGATAAGGGAGAATAAGGCCTGGCTGGAAAACTGTTTTCAGGTAATACAAGAATGGCCCATGAGACCACTAAGAACAAATATCTATACACAGGATACCAAAATACATTGAAGTGACATTAACACATCCTGCTGCTGTACCCTGATAGAAAACAGAAACCTACGAGCACTTACTTTTCCCTGAACTGTGCTCACAGTTGACTAGTAAAAAATACTTGAAATAAATCTGTCATGCCCACACCCAAGTCTCTCTTTTAAGTGTTGAACAAGCTACGTGAAGACACTGATTTTTTTTTTTTTTTTTTTTTTTGCGGTACGCGGGCCTCTCACTGTTGTGGCCTCTCCCGTTGCGGAGCACAGGCTCCGGACGCGCAGGCTCAGCGGCCATGGCTCACGGGCCCAGCCGCTCCGCGGCATGTGGGATCCTCCCGGACCGGGGCGCGAACCCGTGTCCCCTGCATCGGCAGGCGGACTCTCAAACACTGCGCCACCAGGGAAGCCCAAGACACTGATATTTGATATAAACTCCACGCACCAGATCAGCACACTAAATGAAACCAAATCAAAGAACAGAGACCAGACAGCTTGAGACCAGCCTTTACGGTTGAAATACAATTCTAAGTTTGGCTTCGGTTTTAAACAGATTTTAAAATGATACCTGGGGCTTCCCTGGTGGCGCACTGGTTGCGCGTCCGCCTGCCGATGCAGGGGAACCGGGTTCGCGCCCCGGTCTGGGAGGATCCCACATGCCGTGGAGCGGCTGGGCCCGTGAGCCTGCGCGTCCGGAGCCTGTGCTCCGCAACGGGAGAGGCCGCAGCAGAGGGAGGCCTGCATACCACACACACACACACACACAAAAAAAATAAAAATAAAATAAAATAAAATGATACCTGAGAGGGGGAACCAAGATCAATCCATCCCAGGAAGCAGTCACACCTTGCTGCCCTCTGTACAGAAGCAAGCACAGATATTACCTTACAGAAGTTATCTTACTGCTTCCCGTTTCTGTCCAGGAGCAAAACGAAAATCTCAAACAGAGCGCCCATCCCAGCACATTTCTGCAGATAAAACACTGGCATCTGAGCCCTGCTGTGGCTGGACCCTGTGCAGTAAAATGGTAAAGTCCTCTCTGCGGTGATCCAAAGCTGCTCAGACCTCCGGGGCTTCCCAGGGTGATCAGCCTGGCTTTGTGGCAATACTACGGGGGTTAAACATTTCCCCATATCCATTGAGAAGCAAAAGAAATCTGTTTAGCTGCTCAGAGTTATTTAGCCAAATGCACAATAGGTTATGGTTTGGTAATATCATTGTTTTAAGAAAGTAACTGCCTTGGGATTAACATATACACACTACTATATATAAAATAGATAACCAACAAGGACCTACTGTACAGCACAGGGAACCCTACTCAATATTTTGTGACAACCTATATGGGAAAAGAATCTGAAAAAGAATGGATATAAATATATAGGTATAACTGAATCACTGTGCTGTACACCTGAAACTAACACAACATTGTAAATCAACTATACTTCAATACAACTTTTTTTTTAAAAAAGAAACTACCTGTCATATTTTCAGCTATAAGGGGAGAATGTAAGGTGTTACATAGTTTCTTCTTTTTTGAAACCTAGTGTTAACTTGAAACAACATTTTAGAATTCCTCTCTGGCCACTGCTTAAATATATTCTTTCCTTACAGGACACACTAACTGCTTGAGATGAGCTTGTGTTTTTCAGCCTCAGGACCTACTTCACAAACATGTGTAGCCTGCCATCCAGATGACCCCCAAAAATCATTTCTGCCTTTCTTCCCATCATGGCAGCCTAGAAACTATGTGCTTCAACTAATGTAATGTGAGATCTTAGTAAAAAACAAGTATTATAACTATTTTTCTTTGTTTCCTTTTCCCTACCAATTTATTTCTCGATTTCATTCCTCCCAGGGTCATTAGTATTTGCCTATCCAAGCTGTAAAAGCTCTAAAAGGTTGGCTATTATTATTCTTGTAAGCCAGGTATTGTTTTTTTAGAAATCTTTATTGAATTTGTTACAATATTGCTTCTGTTTTATGTTTTGGTTTTTTGGCTGCGAGGCATGTGGGATCCCAGCTCCCCGTTGAACCCACACCCCCTGCATTGGAAGGCGAAGACTTAACCACTGGACCACCAGGGAAGTCCCAAGCCAGATATTACTGATACACACAAATAAAAATAATAAACAGTGAGCAGGTATTTTCATTAGAGTGCTAAATCCATCAGGGTTATACTTCATGTTAAGGAGACCTAAAGAAAGTAATGGAGGGTGTTCTAAAATATAGCATGTATTTTTATAGTAAGACCTCATGTTGGCATTGTCACAAATCCTTAAGCCACCTGATTTTGGTAAAATTTCAAATGATTATTTTCAAGGTTCTCTAGAAAAGCTTCAAGAAAAGAAGTTTATAAGTCGTTCAACAGCTATGATTCGAGATTAGAAAGTGTCCATTTACTAGATTTTCAATTACAGCGATTCACTTCCTAGGAACAAACCTAAGAATCTGTTCCCCATTTATTATAGTGATGGTCAGGAACAATGGGTGGATATATTTCTTTGAAGCTCTTTTCAGCGCTTCTTAAGACTTGCTTAGAATCGTGCTTTTCTTCACAAAAGCACAACCAACATGTAACATCATCTCCTTCAAAGCATATTGTCAGGGAAATTAACAGTAACCAGAGCCACATGACCTTGGAAACCCAACCAAGTAGGGACATCAGAGAATCCTGACGGGGGTTCTACCTCTGAACATCTGTTTCTCTGTCCTACTGAGCTTTGAATCATGCTTTAAAAAAACTTGAAGAATGTAAACTAATTTTCAGATTTCTCTTTTACTCTTTTAAAAGATAAAACAAGGAGAGGGGGAAAGCCTTTAAAGTTATTTCCTCCTAATGACATATCCGCTGCTCTGTATGCATGTTATTAATGGTACCAGCTGATAGGAAACAGAAAAGAATCAGCTCCCCAAGTCACCAATATGGCACACACGGCTGGAGACAGAAACCAGGCTAGAGAGTAGGATTGCTACTTGTTACCCCTTTGGGTATTTTCCCATCATTTCTTGGGAGTGAATTCTCAAAATTTAAACCTTCCCATTGGAAAGTAGAATGTGCCTATGTCTTTCTATTAATATGTTAACGTAACCTTTTATTTTCCTAGTGGGCTATTCCCACAGGTAGAAAAAAGGCTCACACACCAATGTGAAAGAAGGTTGTATTTTAAAGGACAGCATAAGGACTACTTAAAACGGTGCTTTAAAGGGCATTTGTGTTCTGAACAGTCCGGGCTGAAAGGAGGAGAGACAAGTCTGATTATGCAGCTTGACTGACCGAGCCTAATCAGGATTATTTCAGCACACTGCTTCCTTACAGCCTCAGACCCATTAAACGCTAAACGCTTCTGCGGTCCCATATCCCGCTCTGTCTCCCACTGTGACCTGTTACTTCTCCACAGTGGCCTTCTCAAAACATTTTTTGGTAAACGGAGGTAATGGGTTTAACAGGCTCCTCCAAAGCCATCATCAAATCTGTCATTTTATGACAAGAGTGGGTATTGTCCCACTTTAAAACAGCATCATTGGGACTGCTCTGCAGAAGGGGGCCCTTGGAAGTAATTCTTTTACCCTGCAGTATATTTTTATTAAGAAAAGTGGAAGTCAACAGCTATGCCTCCTTCCACAAAAGTTGCTCCGGCTTTGAAAATGTAATTTTGGAATGTCTCATTTTAAAATCATGAGGCTATGAACTCTTATCACCCTGCTGACCACATCATTCTCAAAAAAGTAGCTCCAATCTGGGGAGCAGGTGACGGCAACTTACGGCATCGAAATGTACATTCTGCTTTCTGTTTCCTGTATCCAATCCTTCAGATTGTCCAGGGACATCTGGACATGTAACTGATTTCTGGCATGTAACCGGTTTTCTATATGCTATGACTCAGTACCCATTTTAATTTAAGTACCTAAAATATTAGATGTGCTTTGTAACAAATACACTTCATCATTTAAACATAAAATTATGTATCTAAATTTTGATTAAAATATGTACAGTCAGAAAATTTCAGTTTTTTAAAATGGAAGTATAGTTGATTTTAAATGTTGTTAGTTTCTGGTATACAGCAAAGTGATTCACTTATACATGTATATATATATTATACTCTTTTTCATATGATTTTCCATTATGGTTTATTACAGGATATTGGATATAGTTCCCTATGCTATACAGTGGCACCTTGTTGTTTATCTATTTTATATAGAGTAGTTTATATCTGCTAATCCCAACCTCCTAATCAATCCTACCCTCTTTCCCTTTTGGTAACCATAAATTTGTTTTCTATGTCTGTGAGTCTATTTCTGTTTCATAAATGAGTTCATCTGTGTCATATTTTAGATGCACATATAAGTGATACATAATATTTATCTTTCTCTTTCTGACTTACTTCACTTAGTATGATAATATCTAGGTCCATCCATGTTGCTGTAAGTGGCATTATTTCATTCTTTTTTTATGGCTTTTTCCATTATATATATATACCACATCTTATTTATCCATTCATCTGTTGATGGACACTTAGGCTGCTTCCATTTCTTGGCTATTGTGAACAGTGCTGCTATGAACATAGGGGTGCATGTATCTTTTTGAATTAGAGTTTTGTCTGGATATATGCCCAGGAGTGGAATTGCTGGATCACATGGCAACTCTATTTTTAGGTTTTTTGAGGAACCTCCATACTGTTTTCCATAGTGGCTGCACCAATTTACATTCCCATCAACAATATTGGAGGGTTCTTTTTCTCCACACCCTCTCCAGCAGTTGTTATTTGTAGACTTTTTAATGATGGCCATTCTGACTGGTGCGAAGTGATACCTCACTGTAGTTTTGATTTGCATTTCTCTAATAATTAGCAATGTTGAACATCTTTTCATGTGCCTATTGGCCATCTGCATGTCTTCCCTGGATAAATGTCTATTTAGGCCTTCTGCCCAAGAAAATTGCAGTTTTTAAAAATTTATTTTCTATCCAAATCTTATAGTTTGAAATATCATAATGCACATGTAGAATAGTCAACCTCTGTGCCTCCGTATCCTGGTCTGTAAAATGCGGATAATACAGGACCCTCCTCATAAAGTTGCTATAATAATTAAATGAGTTAATATTTGTAAATCACTTAGAACAACGCCTGGCACATAGTAGATGCTATGTGAGTGCCTGTATTAAATAAATGAAAATAAATCATATACCATCTATAAATGAGCAAATTATTCTTTCAAAATGGAAGAGTCCGACCCTGAACTATTAGTTTACCTTCATCATCTTTAACTTTGTCATTATTCTGCAGGCTCTTATATCTGCCCAAGTTCACATTCACCGCCACTTTCCTGCAACATCTTATAAGTTCTCCCAGTGCAGAAATGATGGATGCTTTCCTTCTGAATTCCGTTACAGGAAGAAAAAAAAGGATGCCAATTAGCTAGTTGAATGTGAGATGAAGAATTTTGCTACAGTAGGCCTAGAAAGTGAATGGAAAAAATGAATTAACTAAGTGTTTCTTTCTCCCACCCTGAAATTCTATGCTAGACCCACAAGCTCACAGGCAGCAGCGGGCATGTTTCTCAAAGCTGCGAATATGCATGGTGGAGACAAGTTAAGTGCCATGTCATTTGGTGAAAGTGTCACAAGAGCCATCTGTTTCTGTAAATACAGTACAGAGACCCAGGAATCCCACAGATAAATTTGATGGCACAGCAGACTGGCATCCTATTGCTTTTTCATTATTTACTGATGGGCAAAATGCCAAGATTCTAGAAAGGCACAGTGATGCTGAGTTAAGGAGGGAGATTGAGAGAAAATGTTTTTGAGGTGAATTGGTACACTTTTATTTTATTTTATTTTATTTTTATTTTTTTTTTTTTTTTTTTTTTTTTTTTTTTTTTTTTTTTTGTGGTATGTG
>NC_041218.1:93995646-94001975 GCF_002837175.3 Physeter macrocephalus
TGCATCGGCAGGCGGACGCGCAACCACCGCGCCACCAGGGAAGCCCATGGTACACTTTTAAATATTTCAAGAGAACAGACTTTCAGAGTCTATGCACTATCAAAACAACAAAGCATTCATTAATTCTCAGCTCTTTCTCTTTCTCTCAATCCCCATCTCCCTCCCACTCCTGCCTCACCTGTTCAGAGTATATACAGATTTTCCAAACCACTGCTTTTAAAAAAGAACTCTAGGGCTTCCCTGGTGGCGCAGTGGTTGCGCGTCCGCCTGCCGATGCAGGGGAACCGGGTCCACATGCCGTGGAGTAACTAAGCCTGTATGCCACAACTACTGAACCTGAGCTCTAGAGCCGGGAAGCCACAACTACTGAAAACCACAGGCCTAGAGCCCGCGCTCTGCAACAAGAGAAGCCACTGCAATGAGAAGCCCGCACACCGCAAAGAAGAGTAGCCCCCGCTCGCTGCAACTAGAGAAAGCCCGCGCACAGCAACAAAGACCCAACGCAGTCAAAAATAAATAAATAAAAATTTTAAAAAAAAAGAATGACTTTGTAAGGGGCTTCCCTGGTAGCACAGTGGTTAAGAATCCACCTGCCAAGGCAGGGGACACGGGTTCGAGCCCTGGGCTGGGAAGATCCCACATGCCGCAGAGCAACTAAGCCCGTGCGCCACAACTACTGAGCCTGCGCCCTAGAGCCCGCGAGCCACAACTACTGAGCCCGCATGCCTAGAGCCCGTGCTCTGAAACAAGAGAAGCCACCGCAATGAGAAGCCCGCGCACCGCAATGAAGAGTAGCCCCGACTCACCGCAGCTAGAGAAAGCCTGCACGCAGCAACAAAGACCCAACTCAGCCAAAAATAAATAAATTTATTTAAAAAAAAAAAGAATGATTTTGTAAGAAGTTTTTGCAAATGAAAGTGGTCAAAATGCTGGATGCCTTTAATAAGAGTACTAAACTGAACCAGAATTTCTTACACACTATATCCCTGTAGCACTTTATGGCTACTCATATATGCGTCGAGATACCATACAACACGCATTTTATTTAAAATGTATGTCTAATCGCACTGCAGTAAAGTCTTCTTAGTTAGAATTGTCTTTGTATACATGAAAATTTATCAGACAATTTAAAGAACAGAATGGCAATATGTAATCATAGCTGAAATTGACGGAGTGGGGGAGGGAAGGATTGGGAGATTGCGATTAGCAGATGCAAACTATTACATACAGAATGGATAAACAACAAGGTCCTGCTGTAGAGCACAGGGAACTATATTCTATATCCTGTGATAAACCATAATGGATAAGAACATGAAAAAGAATATATGTATAACTGAATCACTCTGCTGTATAGCAGAAGTTAACACAACATTGTAAATCAACTATACTTCAAAAAAAAAAAGAAATTGGGAAGGATTATAATAAGAAGGGATAGAAATGAATAGACAAAAAAGAAGGTCATAAGGAATAGGAAATATATTAGGGGTCAAACCATATGAAATTGCCCTTTTGCAGGTCAAAAGAGGTCAGAAATCAGTAATCTCACAGGATGCAACCTAATTATTTCCCTGGGATTTTCCACCTCCAGTAACATCCAAATTATTTAACACAAATATAGCCAGGGTTCCCAGAGCAAATAATTTCCATTTCCATCACTGGCTGTAAAACAAGACATTACCATTTTCTGGAAGTTTCAGGTGCTATAAGCAATGACCTCCCAAAGAGCCACCACACATTGCTGATGTGTGGTTGAGTGTCAAAGTAATTTTTCCTGCCTCTTCTTAATTATATATTTAAACACACACACACACACACACACACACACACACACACACACACACACACACACCCCTTTTCTAGACTCAGTGTTACCCTAACACACATAAGTTCATTTTTCAAAATGACTTTACTTCTGATATCTAAAACCTTATTTGAATAATACAGAAGCAATTCATTCATAAAAATAAAATAGAAAGAGGTTTGATAATTCTACTCTAACAAAATCCACCAAAATCACCCTAGCTGGAAGAGATCTTTTTAATCACACATTTTCAAATCTTTTCTGAACTATAAAATCTACCACCTCTTCTTAAAAATAACCTTAATGAATTCTCTCATTACTGTTATTACAGTGATGCTTGTGGGACACATTAAAAATCAGGCTTCCTTAGATTTATTTTATTAGTCCAAGTATTAGATGAGTCATGAACAACTTTAAGAATCTGTTGAAAGTTATGAAATCCTAACCCAAGAAAATTCAGAAACCCCTAAATATCTATTGTTCGTATAACATGAAGTTCAAGAACTCAGGAGTCCCTAAAAGATCAATGCAACTCCTTTATCTGATTTTACCTCTTCTGTCACAATTCATCCTTCTCATCACTCATCTTTCTTTTTCTTAGACAATACTAGAGGAAACAATAAAAAAATCTTACAATCCCATCTCCAATGTATCAGGGTTTCCCTACAGTTCTTATCTGAGAGTGTGTGTGTGTGTGTGTGTGTGTGTGTGTGTGTGTGTAATTTCAACAAAGCTGAAATCTTGAAATTTTTAAGTTTTAAGCTAACATTATGTCACAAATATTTTCATATTGTTAATAGAATTCAGAACTATAATTTCAAGTGAACACACAATATTCCACTGAAATGCTGTGCCATAATTTCTATCACCAGTCACGAAGGTTTTTTGAAAACTTTTTCTTAAAATAAATAGAAGTGAAAACTTCTTTATGGATGTGCCATTCCACGTTATTTTTTAAAAAATTTGTTATTTGTTATTTGTTATTTCTAGGGCAGCCAGAAATGTATGTGGTTATCTTTGTATATTACAGTCCTGGAAATCATCTTAAAATATTTTGGCCAGTTCAATAGCTGTAAGAAATATTAATATTCCCAAACACCAATCAACATGTATTATAAAGGGGTTTAGTGGTTAAGAACTCGAGTCAGAAAGTCCTGGATTCAAACTCTGGCTCTGTCCCTTTACTAAGTCTGTAACCTGAGGCCTTTTTGCCTCTTCGAAGTTCATTTTCTCCATCTGTAAATGGCCCTAATGGTAATACCCTAGAGTCGCATAGGGAAAAATATCACAGTGAATGCAAAGCATTGTCTTATTTATTAGTAGATGCTTAATAATGTTAACTTTTAACTATCAGTTTATATCTCAATCACTTTATATCTTTATAATGATCACTTTATGTCTGCTGATTTTATAAATTATTTTAATATTATGTCACTTTCCTCAGTCTTATTTTCTTACTATTTATCATACAAATCCTCTCCACCTTTCTTTCCTTTCTTCGTTGTAAACTGAAAAAGAAAATGGAAAACAAATATAATTATTTGGTAAAGAAAAACAGTGCAATGAAATGAACAGAATAGAAAGACAAAACTGGAAGCAATTTTGTTTACTTGTATCTCTTTTATCCAGGACTTTCCATTACCTTTTTTCTTTCCAAGTTCATTGCGTATATTCTATTTCATATGTATGTATGTGTGTGTGCATGTATGTCTATCCATGCCTGTAAAGCTTACACAGTTCCTTGACTGTTTTTATTCATAACCATATCCCCAAATATACTGTATGTTCTAGTTGGCATTTCTAAAGCCCACTGCAGTACAAAGCCACCCTTTTTAAAGTGAAAAAAAATAACCACAGAAGAAATAGGAAGATGATGAGATGTTTGCCCATCTCTGGGAAAGAACAGGGGAGATCCTCCAAGATGAGAAGAACAGGATAAGCAAAGTTGAGGGAGGGTAGACCTGGCCTGACCGGGAAAGAGCACTGATCAATACTGGGCTTTGTCATCTGTAGTCAGCATGGGAAGTGACCGGCATGATCAGATCACAGTCTCGCCTGACACGGAGGCGTGACCCACTTGGACAGTCTTTGTCTGTGAGTCACTCGTGCACACGTTCAGGCGGGGCTTGCTGCTAAACATCTCCCTCCCCACTGCATTTCTTTCAATCATTTCAAAACAAATACAAAACAATATCTAGTAATCAAGAGACGATAAAATGGGATGCCCCTGATATATTTAATATTTTAGATCCGATGAGCAATGAGAAATGAAGAGACAAATTAGAAAAAGGAGAAATGTGCCCATTTTGCTATTTATATCTTAGGACACGGTTATGTAATTAAAAAGTGTCTGGGCTTCCCTGGTGGCGCAGTGGTTGAGACTCCGCCTGCCGATGCAGGGGACACGGGTTCGTGCCCCGGTCCGGGAGGATCCCACATGCCGCGGAGCGGCTGGGCCCGTGAGCCATGGCCGCTGAGCCTGCGCGTCCGGAGCCTGTGCTCCGCAATGGGAGAGGCCACAGCAGTGAGAGGCCCGCGTACCGCAAAAAAAAAAAAAAAGTGTCATTTCTTGAATCCTTCTATCACTGCTTTAGGCACATGTACATCTATTAACTAATTTAATCCTCACAATAACATGATGACGTTATTTCCAATTACCCCCATCATTTTACAGAAGAGGACACAGAGAGTCAGAGAGGTTAAGTGACTTGCCTAAAGTCACAGAGCAAGAAAACTGTGGCTTTGGGATTGGTGAGTGTACACACCTGAGTGGTAGTGTTTAGCGTTCATTCCTTTGGACCACAGGTACCATCACAGCAGAATCTATATTAAACTTCAAATTGACCATGTCATTCAAATCATAACTCACAACTGGGCTTTATAAAGAAACCTATGCTTCTGCAACTGATGTATTTCCCTTCACAGGACAGACAGGAGATTCTCTATTTTTTCCCCTCCAAACAGAAAGAAAATAGAAGACAAAAGAATGGAAATGTCTCCTTTCAATTCCACACCTGGCTGGTTCACGTCCCACCAGCAGTTTAAAATTTTTTTAGTTTTCACTGCAAAGACAAGGGGCGGGCTGGCTGGCTGCCTGCCTGCCAAATGAGGGAAAGTAACTTTGAGAATGCTCAGAGATCATAGATTTAACTATTTTGAACCCTCTTCCATCTCTATGGGATGCGGAAAGTGTTTAGTTGCTTATCTCACCCAGAAGTCTCCAAAAATATGGGCAAGGTGTTGTCCCCTTAAAGTTAATTCCAGAGTGGTAGAGTGAAAAAATGCTCTTTACTGCTTTTCAGATTTACTTTCTCCACCAGCTGAAGCACAGAAATCTTAGTATAGCTACAAACTATACTAGCACAGTGTCCTCCCCTGCCTCAAACTATTACATATTCCTCAGAAAGATACCAGCTCACATATAGGACGATGCATGACTCCACATCCTTCTATTAATGGTCCACTGCTTCCCTTTGTTGTCCTCTTTCTACTTTCCCCAAGCAGCAGAAGGGGATACCACGGATGCGGATGAATATCAGGAACAAAAGCATATTTTCAATTACCTATCTTTCAATCGAAACACTAATTCTGAAAATGCCTCGCTCCCATCTATTGGATTTAAAGTGACCTACACACAAATGGAAGCCCATAGACCCGTTCTGTTCTGGTCTCTATGTGAATTGCTTGCAGTCCATAACCTCGGCTTCATTCAAATGTTCTCTCTCTAGTTCAAAGTTTTGCTGACCTTATTTTCTGTAGTTAATTACTCATATTTAAAAGGTGGTTTAATACCACCCAACTCATTTACATAACAGAGGCAGGCAATCCATGATGGGACTTTAAGTTTCTTCCACCCTCTAAGTGCCTCCTTCCCGCTGTCTAATCCAATTTTAAGCTCTCTGTGGTGGAGCGTCTGTCATCTGGTATGTTTGTATCCATTTGTATGCAACCAGAAGAATGGATATAGTGTTTACAAAATCTAATAATGAAAAGCATAGAAGGCTTTGAAAAGGATGCAAACTAGAGAGATAGGCTGATTTAAAATTATCTGTAGGAACTAACAGCTAAAACTATTTGCCTTTAAAACAATATGTTGATTTTTTTAAGTGCTAGGTGTTGATTAAATATTAAATATTAAAATATTTAAAAATAAAATATTTAAAAATAAAATATTTAAAAATAAATTTTAAATATTAAAAGTTACAAGATCTTCTTGACTTGCTTTCTCCACCCTCAGTACTGTGCTAGCCCACCACACAGCTTCCCAGATGCTTCTAGGGTTCACTAGAAGCTTAAAAAAGTTCTAAAGGATTTCTATATGAGGAAAATATCCACCTGAACGCTATGTACGCCCACTAAACTCAAGCTCTCTCATCATCCTGATACAACTTAAAAATTTTCTAGATACATTGAAAACTCTAGTAAAGAACTAAATGTAGGGCTTCCCTGGTGGCGCAGTGGTTGAGAGTCCTCCTGCCGATGCAGGGGACACGGGTTCGTGCCCCGGTCCGGGAAGATCCCACATGCC
>NC_041218.1:94002003-94020379 GCF_002837175.3 Physeter macrocephalus
GTGCTCCGCAACGGGAGAGGCCACAACAGTGAGAGGCCCGCATACCACAAAAAAAAAAAAAAAAAAAAAAAAAAAGAACTAAATGTAGAATCATTTTTACCTATTAAATGATAGCTTTCTAATCTCTTAAATAATTATTAAAAATAAATAACTAAAAACCATTAAATAGATTCCTTTTTAAATTAAGAGACAATTTTAGTTTAACTAAATAAGACATCAAATCCTTAGAGGGGCTTTTCTGGTAAATTATTAATAATAAAAATAAATAATAATAAAAATAAACATTGTATATTATACTGAAAAACTGGTCAACACATCTGATGTTTCCATAACTCATTTTTGCTGTTACGGAAAATCATAGCACATATTGCTCTCCTAAAGTGGCAGAGATTCAAGCCAATGAACAGTAAAATTCAAGGAACTATTCATAGGCTTTAGTATTACTGACATTTTGTTCCATGAAATACCAATTCCCTAAATATTTACGGAATGACGATTGTGTGAAATGTACCATTTTAGGGGCGGCTGGGGATAGACAGAAATTTCATAGTGGGAGAGGCCACTGAAATTATTTAGTTTACCTTTCTCATTTTATAGTTGAGAAAAACCAAAGTAGACAGAGCATCAGAAGCTGGGGGGTGAACAACAAAGTCTTAACCTTATTTCTAAACAAAATACAGTTTTAGAAATCAGGGCCTCATTCTTGCTGTCTTTATTTATATGAAGTCAAGGATCAAGAACAGGGAGACACCGAGAAGGAAGGCTTGATTTTGACTCTACCCACAGAACAGGATTAAACCCAATCTAGGGAAGTTTTCGTGAAACAAATTAGCAGTACCTGATGAACTGAGGATGAGAAATATGGGCCTCCAGGATAGATTTTATGTTTTATAAAGAAGGAAAGATGGAATGAAGAGGTAAATTCAAATAGCAAACTGATCCTTTTACTGTTTATATTGTACACAGACATAAGAGAGAACGAGTATGAGAGTATGAAAAAGTCTGGATTCCAGGTTCCGCTATGAACCTTTGTGTGCTGTGTGATGCTGGTAAGTTACTCTACCTTTCTGGATCCCAGTTTCCTCGATTATTCAATGAGGTGTCTGACTAGGTAATTACAAAGATTAAATCTAGCACAAAATTCCCAAAATCTCATGGAAAGAGTTTTGTCTCAAAATAAGGAAAACCTGCCTAAGTACTGAAGTTGTTCAAAAATGACATGCACATCATTATAATTATTCCCCAAATCTCCTTGAAAACCGATCCACTGGCTCCCTGCTATGGACTCAATGCTATGCCCGACCCTCCCAAATTCATATGTTGAAGCCCTAATCCCCAATGTGATGGAGATGGGGCTTTAGGGAGGTAATTAGGTGATGAAGGTGGACCCTTCATGAACAGGATTAGTGCCCTTATAAGAAAAGACATAAGAGAGATCCTCTCTCTCCAGGCCATGTGAGGTCATAGCAAGCGGGAGTCTGCAAACCAGGAAGAGACTCTCACCAGAAATTGAATTGGCCAACATCTTGCTCTTGGCGTTGCCAGCCTCCAGAACTGTGAGTGATAAATTTCTGTTGTTTAAGCCTTCCAGTCCGTGGGGACTTCGCCGGTGGTCCAGCGGTTAAGAATCCGCCTTTGAATGCAGGGGACGTCAGTGCCATCACTTGTCAGGGAACTAAGATCCCACATGGCGTGGGGCAACTAAGCCTGCGTGCCACAACTAGAGAGCCTGTGTGCCACAACTACTGAGCCCACACGCCACAACTAGAGAGCCCATGTGCCACAACTAGAGATCCCACGCACCCCAACTAGAGAAGTCCATGCACCACAACAAAAGATCCCACATGCCACAACTAAGACCTGATGAAGCCAAAGAAATAAATAAAATAAATATTTTTAAAAAAGAAGCATTATGACCTGACTTAAAAAAAAAAAAAGCCTTCCAGTCTGTGGTATTTTGTTACAGCAGTCTGAGCTGACAAAGACAGTCCCCAAACCTATGTCATACCCTAGCAGCTGCACCAGTCCAATAAAGCAAGAACAGGGGGTGTGTCTGGGTAACCCAGGAGTCAAAGCTGGGGAGCAGATAGAAGCAGCCCATGCCAACTGCTATGGCCTATAGAAGCCACTGATGGACATTAACCACGAGATGGTAAGATTTTTATATAGAAAGGTTTCTTTGATGGCAGTGTGGAGAACAGGACAGATTTGAGACACTGCTGGGGAGACTAGATGTGGTAGCTCAGAAAAGAAATTATGCAGGTAGAGAGAAAACAAGGCTGTGGAATTTATTTTAAGAGGCAGAGTCAACATGACTTAGGAAGAGTAAGAGGAATTTACAGACATCCATCCCAATCCCTTTATTTTACAGATGAGGAAACTGAGGGCTAGAATTTACTTGTTTAAGAATCTAAATCTAACTACTGGCAGAACTAAAACTAAAATTTCAGTCTCCTACCCCCAACACTCTCCCCGCCTGCCCACACCCTGCAACAGAATACACTATTTAATACTTCAAAATGTTTTTCAGGGGAAGGAGCCATATTATCCTCCTTAGCATTCATTTCCTCACTATGAAACAGATCTGTATAGACTAAGTATTTTGTCTTCCTTCATTAATCCATTTTCTACACACTCCAGTCAACTAGATGATTAATTCCATTTGGTTGATTTAAACACACACATACACACACACACACACACACACACACACACATACACACATACACACACACACACTCATACACACACACATACACACACACACATACACACACACACACACATTTATTTTGAGACTTAAACATTCTTCCCTCCTACCTCCTACTCAGTTGTAAACAGAGGACAAAAAGTACTTGGTTTGATATCACCTCTTAGAGGGATGGTGTTTTTCTGGCCAAAATACATGAGATTTGGAAATACTAAGGGGCAGAAAGCCTGAAGTGTGAGTAAAGACAGGCTTTCTAACATCCAGAGCTGTGCCATCCATTCCAGAAGCCACTAACTACATGTGGGAACTGAGCACTTGAAATGTGGTTGGTCTGCATTGAAATGCGCTGTACGAGAGCATATATGCTGAGTTCTGAAGATTATTAGAAAAACCAGAATGTATAGGATCTCACTAATTTTTTAATATTCATTACATGTTGAAATAACATTTTAGATACACTGGGTTACAACAGCCAGGACACAGAAGCAACCTAAATGTCCATCAACAGAGGAATGGATAAAGAAGATGCGGAACATATATACAATGGAATATTACTCAGCCACAAAAAAGGAAACAAAATAGCGCCATTTGCAGAGACACGGATAGACCTAGAGACTGTCATACATAGTGAAGTAAGTCAGAAAGAGAAAAACAAATATCATATAATATTGCTTATATGTGAAATCTAGAATAATGATACAGGTGAACTTACTGGCAAAGCAGAAATAGAGACACAGATGTAGAGAACAAACTTATGGATACCAAGGGGAAAGGTGGGATGGGATGAATTGGGAGATTGGGATTGACATAAATACACGACTATGCATAAACTAGATTACTAATGAGAACCTACTGTATAGCACAGGGAACTCTACTCAGTGCTCTGTGGTGACCTATATGGAAATCCACAAAAGAGGGGATATATGTATATGTATAGCTGATTCACTTTGCTGTACAGCAGAAACTAACACAACACTGTAGAGCAACTATACTCCAATAAAAATTTAAAAACTAATTTCACCTGTTTCTTTTTTAATGTGGCTGCTAGAAAAATTAAAATTCCATATGTGGCTCAAATTAAATATCTTTTTTGGGGGGCTGCGTTGGGTCTTTGTTGCTGCGTGCGGACTTTCTCTAGTTGTGGCGAGCAGGGGCTGCTCTTCATTGCAGTGCGCGGGCTTCTTATTGTGGTGGCTTCTCTTGTTACGGAGTACGGGCTCTAGGCATGCAGGCTCAGTAGTTGCGGCACACGGGCCCTAGAGCAAGCAGGCTTCAGTAGTTGCAGTGCGTGGGCTCAGTAGTTGCTGTGCGTGGGCTCTAGGGTGTGTGGGCTTCAGTAGTTGTGTCGTGTGGGCTCAGTAGTTGTGGCTCGTGGGCTCTAGAGTGCAGGTTCAGTAGTTGTGGCACACAGGCTTAGCTGTTCTGTGGCATATGGGATCTTCCCGGACCAGGGATCGAACATGTGTCCCCTGCATTGGCAGGCAGATTCTTAACCACTGTGTCACCAGGGAAGTCTCTCAAATTAAATTTCTATTGGACTATGCTACTCTAGAAATGTACAACATAACTCGAGAAAGAAAATAACATTGATAAATAACATCGTAGCTGCCAAGCAGGTGGTAAAAGAAAGGCTGAAGAGATAAATTCTGTCTAAACTAGTCAGGAATCAGGCTCCAATCCCCCAAAGCCTGAGAAAGAAAATCCCAATAAAATAAAGTCCTGGTTTCCATCTCAAATTCTAGAATGAGAACTATCCCCTGAGAATCTGATCCAAGAGAACCTTCTAAGGATATGAATTCCTCAACTAATCTTCAATCCTCAAACCCTGTAAGTTCATAAGTTGAAGGGGTATTTTCCTAACTCAGAGGGATCCAGGACGTATCTAACCAGGGTTCCTTTAAGCCAGAAACTCTTGCTTGTCAGGACAGAGCCTAACAGAAAGTTTTGAGCTGCTTCCAAAAATGTGAGGAATGCTTAAAGGCTGGGTGCATGAGACGCTCTCCTTGGTACTGAGACCTCTGCCTTTGGTTGAGCTCAGTCTTGGCTCTGTGCCTGCAGGCTGAACCCCTCTGCCTTATTTGCTCTGCTTGAACACCCCCGTCTCCATACCCTCTTCATATTTCAATCACTGCACTCACCATGTCCTGTGAGGATATATTTATGCATTCATCTCTTCCACTGGACTGAGCTCCTTAAGGCTAGCAACTGCATTCTATATTCATCTTTGTACACCAAGTACAGAAGTTGGTATGAAGTAGGCACTCAATAAATAATGTTTAGCTAATACTTTTACCTGTGCTACTTATGATCTGCTAAGTGTCCTCTGCTGGGCTGCACCAAGTGTAGGAGAGGCTTTAAGAAAGAGACTTGAGATGTAACTTTTTTTTTAGGCAGAGATTGTGTGTGTGTGTGCCTGTGTGTGTGTGTGTAGGAGACACAATGGAAAATTCCAAAAGAGGAAAAGAGAAAGATCAAAGACCCAGAGGGGTAGCAACAAGGTACGTTCAGAACTTGACAAGCCCTGTTAAGCTGAGTTTGAGGGTTGTGAGGGAGGAGAGGGAGAAAAGCCTTATCTAGTAACTAAAGAGATTGCTCTCCTCAGGCAAGGAATATAAGCCTCAGAAAGATTTCATTTAGGGTACTGACAGCATAAAAGGAGTATTTTAGGGAACAATGGGTTGTGGGGAAGAGGATCCAAGGCAAAAACAGCAATTAAATAGTTACCAGGATAATGAATGGGGGAAAGGGCACCTTGGGCTTGATTTTATGGGTAGAGTTTGTAGAAGATTAGAACTGGGAAGGAAAGTCTTTAGGAGAAGGCAAGGAGTGGGTGAGCTATCTGAGGGGAGGGATGTGTTGGCAAAAGAGCATTTGGGAAAGTTCTGCCATGTGATCAGCAAAAATTCCGACACACAAAAACTAAACTACAATCTACACGATTTTTCAGAAATTTCACAATTGGCCTGATGTAACTGAATGTTACTCTATGTCCTAGAGACTGGCCAAGGAGAGCACCAGCCCACCGGGTTATAGGGTGGTTGCATTTTATTTTTATTGCTTTAAGCCTCTTGGCTCTTTGACTTTCTGCATATTCAAGTCACTATACTTTCTACTGCTCTTTAAGTGAGTACTCAGTTATTAACTCTTAAATCTGGTTCTTAGTCAATGACCCCATCTGTTTTTAGATGTTGTTTGCTACCTATTTCATCCTTTTATTATTAATGGTTGGGTACCACTTCTGTGTGAACAGGAAGCACTCTCCTTTACCATAAGAACATTTCTTACTGAAATATTTCTACTTCTCTGCTTGAAGCCACAATAGCCTGTCTCCCGGATTGTTACAGCAGCCTCCCAATCCAGCTCCTGTTCCTCCTCTTATTCCCATACAGAGGCCACAGAGATCGTTTAAAATAAAACCAGATCGCACATACTGCTCAAACCCTCTAAAAGCTTCCCATGATATTCAAAATAAGCTGCCAATTCCTTGCCACGGCTATGAGGTTCTACCCAACTGGGCTTTTGTCTGCCTGACCAAAGGCATCCCCTACCATTTGTCCCACCGTTGAGGATGCTTCACGCACCATGGCTCCTTTAGTTCCGTGGACTTGACAAGCCCTCTCCCAGTTCAGACCTTTACACTAGCAGGTCCCTCCGCTGGAGATGCTTCCCTTGGGTCTACGCGCGCTTCAGTCCTCAACGTGCAGGTTTCTGCTCAAACGTCACCTTCTCAAATGCTCACGTCTCCTACCTCCCACCAAACTCTCTAAAATGGCATTCCTCCTCCCATCCCCACAACTTTGCTCCACTTTACCTCCTTCCTGATGTTTATTATAATCTCAAATTACCGTGCAACAATCTTGAGATGCTCATTGGCGTTCCTCCGGCATCTCCTTGGCACTCATGCCTCCAGGCACACTGATGGCTTCCTCCTGTCAGCATCTGCCACTCTCCACCTGGAGGGTTTCCCTGGAGTGCTCGGCCTCCGTACAGGGCAGTGCTAAGAACTGGGAGTTGACACGTGACCTGAGTGGACACTCATCCAATGACCAATAGGAGTTGGTAGATAAATGTCCCAGCCTTCTTACCATGTGCTTGGGACAACACTGAGGCATGTTCTAACCATCTCCCAAAGCTCATGATGGGACTGAGTTCCACGTGCCCACAGGTAACAAGGTAACCTGCTCAGTATTATACCCCAGTGGGCTTTCTCTCTTTCCTAACCTCAAGGCCCCACTCCCCTGTCGGTGCTTCCTGGGAGCAGCTCCCAAATAAATTATTTGCACTCAAATCCTCATCTCAGAGCCTTCTTTTGGGGACCCAGCTTACTTCTTTTTATCCTTTTCTTCTCTTCTCTTCCCTTCTTCCTCTCTCTCCCCACCCCTTACAACTGAACATCTTTGAAATTACAATCAACTTCCAGTAGATGGTTTGTCATAGTTTACTTGGTAGTGTCAAACGACAAAATTAAAACAATTTAGTAACAGGTTTGATGGCCTTTATTCAAGGGGAAACAATCCACAGACTGGGGAAGTACAGTGCCTCATAACCCGTGGTGCACTGTTCCCAAGGGATCTGGGGCCAGGGTGAGTTTTATAGAAAGAGGCAACTCAGAAGGCATGATTGGCCAGGAGGTCGGGCATTTCCTTGTAAGGCGAGCAGGTCCTGTTCTCTAGAGTAAGGTAAGCTAGCTAAGCTGAGTTGGAGGACTGTGGTGTATGTTAGGATTCCCTGACAGGTGTTTCCTGTAAGTGCAGGCTGACTTAGCTTTAGATTTGTGACATGGGCTGGGCCCCTGGGTCAGCCTCTGTTTCCTAGGTCCCTATATATAAATTAACTTCATCAGTAACATCTTTCTTTTCATGGTGTTACATAGAAGAGATTACTTGTCAATTACTCGTTGACTGGGACCCCTGGTAGACTACAGACTATGCAGAAGCTTGTCTGTTTTGATGTTTATTCTCCACTATATTCCCGGTATACTGAACAGTACCTAGCACAGAATAGATGCTTGATTACAACACTTGATCAAGTGTGGCATGGAGGGCATAACATCGCCTCCCTTTCAAAGCCAAAATGCACTCCCCAGGAAGATGGGACATCGTGGTCCTTTATAGAGCAGAATAGCTTCATCATGGGACGGCAAAGGACCAAGAGGCAATGCTGGTGGTTGCAAGAAACAACAGCACTATTGGGCTGTTCAGATAAGGGCTCTCTCTACTGAGCACAGCATTTGGGATAGATTTTAGGACTGGAGTTCCTAAGACCTCATATTTGTTTAACTTTAGTATTTGACAACTCAGAAGGAGGGGTGAACCTGGGGAGGGAGATACTGGACTTACTGCCACTATGACAGGCTTAAACAATCCATTAGGGACTTCCCTGGTGGCGCAGTGGTTAAGAATCCACCTGCCAGTGCAGGGGACACGGGTTCGAGCCCTGCTCCAGGAAGATCCCACATGCCGCGGAGCAACAAAGCCCATGTGCCACAACTACTGAGCCTGCGCTCTAGAGCCTGCGTTCTACAACTACTGAGCCCGCGCTCTAGAGCCTGCGTTCCACAACTACTGAGCCCGTGTGCCACAACTACTGAAGGCTGTGCGCCTAGAGCCTGTGCTCCGCAACAAGAGAAGCCACTGCAAAGAGAAGCCCGTGACTGCAACGAAGAGTAGCCCCTGCTTGCCGCAACTAGAGAAAGCCCGCACGTAGCAACGAAGACCCAATGCAGCCAAAAATACATAAATAAAATAAATAAATTTTAAAAATACTCTTTAAAAAAAACAACAAAAAGACAATCCATTAAAGATTTGCAGAGATGAAACAGAAATTGTAGCTCAAGACTGTAGAGCAGGTTATCATTTTTTGGCTTTTTAATAAGAGATTTATGGTTATTTTTGGAACCAAATGGAATATAAGCTTAAGAAAATAAAATATTTGTCTTTTTGTATTTCCAGTGCAAACATTGCCGTGCAATTATGTGGATGGTACAGACCTATTAGTCATCCATCGTGAGGGCCCTAAAAGGCAATCTCACAAAAAAGCAGAGACAGCTGTGCCGTCACCCTGAGAGTGCCTTGGGGCCTCAGGGACCCCTCTCAAGCAGAGATTAGAAGACCACTCACTCTCTGGCAGTGGAATTGTTTAGTCCTTGACTGGCACTAGTAATAAGGCTGCCATTACGTGGATTATTATTATTATTATTATTATTATTTGTAAGAATGGCCTATCCCCTAAGAATTGATCTAAGACTACCTCTTTCTGCACAGGTCATCAAAAGCTTGCAAAGTTAGGCTGCCAAACAGGTAAAATTGTAAGTTTTGCTAACTTGGAATGCAAGATGTTGCATCCTATTATCAAATCCCTGGAGCCCACCAGTCCATTAAAATAATGAGACTTGTAATGTCTCTCCTGCAATATTAAGAGCATCTTAATTATTTAATCTCCAGTGAGTGGCAGACATATAAATTTTATGCATAATCTAATCAAAGAAGTACTGACCAGTGTTCTTTGTTAAAGTCAAAGAGCATTTTCCTTCAAAGGTGACACTTTGTAGGCCAGAAGCAGAACTACTCAAGGAAGCAAATATGATAGAGTGCCAGATTTGCTTGGATGCCAGAAATGCTGTTCTGCCTGTGATACAGGTTTTCATATTTACAGTTCTATGGAGGAAATAGACTTTTCATGTGACACTTTTGGGAGCTGCTGTAAAAAAAAAAAAAAAAAAAAAACCCCTTGTAGAAATTATTTTTTATATATTGGAAAATTTTTTCTGACAATGTTTTACTTGACAGGTACCAACAATAAATATGAATCACATTTGGGAGCAATGCTTAGATAGGGAAATGGTGATCAAGAGAAAATGCCCGTGTTTACACACATATGTCTTCCTTTAGTAAAAAATGTACTTAACACACTTGGTAGTGACCCCCATATTATAAAAATATTCCATATTTCTACAATGAAAAAATAATTGAAAATAAAAAGAGAAAGTTGATTGGTCAAAAATATAGCTCTCCTTACATTTTATATTTATTTTTACCTAAAATAAATGTTCTTTTTATTCCCTTTACACAAATTCATAAATATTTGGGCTCATCCAAAGAGAAGAAAGCAATGAGGCTCAGACTATAATGAGAAGCCTGAGAATAACGGTGGCTAATTTTTTAATGATGATCAACTCTTATTTCCCCTTGGGGGAAAAATCTGGTCCTCCCCCAAACATTCTGATTTCAGTAAAGAGAATGGCTTAGTTGTTTAAATTAAAAAAACTAGGAGTCAGCCTGACTTGTTCTCTTTTCCCACACCTATTTCTCTACAGTAGTCACAGCTATAAAATGTAAGCTAAAAAAAAAATCCCTAACTTTTTCTGACAATGTTTTACTTGACAGGTACCAACAATAAATATGAATCACATTTGGGAGCAATGCTTAGATAGGGAAATGGTGATCAAGAGAAAATGCCCGTGTTTACACACATATGTCTTCCTTTAGTAAAAAATGTACTTAACACACTTGGTAGTGACCCCCATATTATAAAAATATTCCATATTTCTACAATGAAAAAATAATTGAAAATAAAAAGAGAAAGTTGATTGGTCAAAAATATAGCTCTCCTTACATTTTATATTTATTTTTACCTAAAATAAATGTTCTTTTTATTCCCTTTACACAAATTCATAAATATTTGGGCTCATCCAAAGAGAAGAAAGCAATGAGGCTCAGACTATAATGAGAAGCCTGAGAATAACGGTGGCTAATTTTTTAATGATGATCAACTCTTATTTCCCCTTGGGGGAAAAATCTGGTCCTCCCCCAAACATTCTGATTTCAGTAAAGAGAATGGCTTAGTTGTTTAAATTAAAAAAACTAGGAGTCAGCCTGACTTGTTCTCTTTTCCCACACCTATTTCTCTACAGTAGTCACAGCTATAAAATGTAAGCTAAAAAAAAAATCCCTAACATTCACCCACACAGCTAATCCATCAGCAAATCCCATCAATTAGGCTTCAAAAATACATCCCAGATCCATCAATGTCTCACCAACTCTGCTGTTACCACCGCAGCCAAGCCACTATCATTACCTGCCTTGAAGACCGCAACAGCCTCCACTTTGGCCTCCTAGGGTCTGTTCTCCATGGAGCACCAGAGTTACCTCCTTAAAATATAAACCACATCATGCCTCCCCCATTCTGGAAATCCTTCACTGTTTTCCATTTTCTCTTGTATGAATTTATGATCTATCCCTCGCTACTAGAATAGAAGCTTCTTGGAAACAAGCACCTCTTCTGTCTTATATTCTACTATACCCTCAGCTCCTAGAACACATGGCAGCTGTGCAACAATTATTCATTGAAAGAATGAATGAATGAACGAGTTCTTCACCATGTGCCAGGCACTGGGCAAAGCACTTTCCATGCAACGTTGCTTTTAATCCCCAGCAGCTCCATGAGGTAGGGACTGTTGTGATCTCCACTGTCCAGAAGACTGCTGGGTTCATAAACTAGGAAGCGGAGAATTGTACCAGCCCAGGAAGTACCAGCACTTCACATAACTCTGTTTCTAATGTGCGATGTTAAATTGGTCATTTACTGTTTTCGGGTTTCAGTTTCCTCCCATGAGGGAAAAGTATCATGTACCCATTCTTCTCCAAGTTTTATATAAGTCAGGGAGTCCTTAAAAATAAATCACAGAATCATGGAGCTGCAAGTTATTTTAGATAGTCTTCAAAGTCTAGCTCCCAATTCTACTAGATATTGCTGAATGAAATATGCAACAGTGCATAAAAACGTATAAATTTAAAATAGATTTTCCAAGGAATATATAACTGGTTCACTATTAGAAAATACATTAAAACAATTCACTCTATCACAATATTAAAGGAGAAAAATCATATGCTCGTGTCATCAACTGCAGAAAAATATTCAATAAAATTCAATACTTACTCAAGAGAAAGCTTTTAGAAAATCAGAACTAGAAGGGAACTTCTTTAGCCGGATAAAAGAAATTTACCAAAACCTTATAGTAAACATCACAGTTTATAGTGACATGTAAGAAGCACTGCCTTTAAAACTCAAGAACAAAACGAGGATGACCCTTATCACCACTGCTAATCAACAGTGTACTAGAAATGTATGTATCTCTCCTTCTTCTAATGGTCCAACAGCAAAACATTATGTGGCCACGGTCCGAAAATCTGTTTAACCAGGAGCTGAAAAAAGATTAATTGTTTAAAAAAATTATTACAGCCTGCCAAAATATAAATTTTTCAGGCCAAAGAGGAGCCTGAGGGCTTGACTTAGATTC
Organism: Physeter macrocephalus; assembly: GCF_002837175.3. Lineage (NCBI taxonomy): Eukaryota > Metazoa > Chordata > Mammalia > Artiodactyla > Physeteridae > Physeter > Physeter macrocephalus. The sequence continues at coordinate 94,014,012 of NC_041218.1, forward strand.
ATTTATAAATCACATGCACAACACAATGAATCAGAGATTCTGAACAAATATTCAAAGTTCTCTAGTAATGTTTTCCCCTCCCCCTGCTAAGGTGGCCCATTTAAGATGGGAAAGAATGAAGCTAAACTCTTATTCCCTTGGCTATCCAGGTGCCCCTACACTTGAAAAGGATAAGTATGGCGGGAATGGTGCCATATCATCCATAAAAACTGGCTTGCTCTGACAGACTGTGTGTAAAAATCTTATAAATGAAATCTTAATAAGCCAGTCATGAAAATCACAAATATTCCTTTTCCCCCACAAAATGTTCTTTGGTCATGCTTTCTTTTTAAGGGTTTAGAAGTTTCCTGCCACCTTCCTAGTATTCCTCTATAAAATAATGTTTTTCAGGGGGAGATGTTGGCTTTAGTTTCATAAGTTTCACATGGAAGCTTTGCCAATGTCAGGTGATGTCGAATTTGCATATACAGACAGATTCCCCTGACCCATGATGCACCGGCTCCTCCTAAAAGATAGGATCTCTTGAGCTAAGTCAGACATTTATGCCTAATGACTGCATAACTGCCAGATCTCCATTTCTTGAGCTTCAGCCTCCTCCCTGAACACTGTAAGTAACTCCCTCCTATCAAGGGGAGCTGGTTTACCCTATTAGCAAAACCAACTGAGTACCGCCTCTGAGCACTATCAAAGTACCAGATGCCTCGGTTGAGAATTACTACTGCCTGAGAACAAAGTCTGAAGGCACTGCCAGAATGACGACATCCTAAAACCCCCAGGAGTTGGAAGATTTTAATGGGGGAAATGACTTAACAGACGGTATGAAACTATTTAAAAGTCATTCCAGGAGCTGTCATGTTTTTTTTTTAGATTTGCATAGATATGTTTATAAGCTCAGGACTTGACTGATAGCCACCAAAATTTTATTTCTTTCCTGTCATATTTCATCTCATTCATCATACCTTACAAGTAAGACGTAGGGTACGTTAGAGGTTTTTTTTTTAAACACTGAGATAGCTTCCCCTCCCCAATATTCCCCATTGCCCCATACCCTCCGATTAATTCATCCATCCATCCATTTCCATCTATACGTACATCCATTTAAAAATGCTTATCTCTGGGGCTTCCCTGGTGGCGCAGTGGTTGAGAATCTGCCTGCTAATGCAGGGGACACAGGTTCGAGCCCTGGTCCGGGAAGATCCCACATGCCGCAGAGCAACTGGGCCCGTGAGCCACAACTGCTGAGCCTGCGCGTCTGGAGCCTGTGCTCCGCAACAAGAGAGGCCGCGATAGTGAAGAGGCCCGCGCACCGCGATGAAGAGTGGCCCCCGCTTGCCGCAACTAGAGAGAGCCCTCGCACAGAAACGAAGACCCAACACAGCCAAAAATAAATATAAAAATAAATAAATTAAAAATGCTTATCTAAGTTCTGTGGGTGAAAGAAACAAGGCAAATGTAAGTCTTGCCTTTAATGGAACTTACAGGCTAAAGTGGGAACAGGATGTTGACAAACAGTGCCAGGCACATTGTAAACACCAGATAAAGCAATTTAAATAATTACAAAAAAATCTGGGGAAAGTCAAGATTGCCATAAGAGCAATATGAAATGCTACCAGGATAAGGTGTTTACAGAAGGAGTCTGACATTTGATATGGAATCTGAGGAAAGATCATTCTGACACAGGGCGGCTGGAAGACATTCTCGACTGAGGGAGAAGTGAGAGCAAAGACACAGAAGTGGGAAATCGTGGTTCATGTGAAAAAGAGAGAGAATTCTATTTTGCTGGATCACAGGGCATGGAAGGCAAATAACAAGAGAAACTTGGAAACTTACAGAGATGTTAGATTTTCAAAGGCTCTAATTGACAAGTTAAGGAGTTTGAGCTGAAGGCAATGGAGGGCCACCCAGAGTTTTTATTTTATTTTTCACTTTAAAAAATTTTAAGTATAATTCTATACAGAAAATGCACATATCTTCAGCGGTCAGTTCAATAAGCTGTGACACAAGTCTACACCCATGTAACAAATGACCCCATCACGATATAGAACATTTCTATCAACCCAGACAATTCCCTCTTGTCTCATTCAAGTCTATTCCCCTCCCCCTCCTCCAGTGGCAACCAGTGTTCTGAATTTTACTCTTATAGCTTAGTTTTGTCTGTTCTTGGACTTCATAAAAATGAAGTCAAAATACATACTCTTTTGTGTCTGGCTTCTCTCACTCAACATAATATTTTTTGAGATTCATCCATGTTCCAAAATGTTTTTAAGCAGGAAAAATAATATGATCGTACCCATACTTTGTATAATTAATCTGTCCCTAACGTACGGAAGTTGCTGAAGATGGGAAAATAATTTCAATAGCATATTTCAGGGGAGTGGGGTCTGTAGAAATGTACAAAGGAATTGGATTCCCAAATGATACTGGGGTAGGTGGAGGGCTACAGAACTTGTCAATTAATTGGAAAAGGAGAAGTGGGGAGGGAAAAAGCCAAAGATCATTATAAATATATCCTCCCCAGTTAAATTTCTACAAGGTCCAAGTTTAATCAGCTGACATTTCCAATAGGATTAATTAACAGCTACCTGAATGGTCCTCAGAAAGGGTCCCAGATAAGTGATTGGGGAAGAAGGGGGAGGGGCAAATGCAAACTAACACTACATGAAAGAATAGAAAGGAAGGAAAAGAAATAAAAGGGAAATTTCAAAGATCAAAATATTTCTCAAGCTAAAATTCATGTGGAAATGCAAGGGGGGCAGAATAGCCAAAAAAAAATCTTGAAAAAGCAGAACAAAGTTGATGAACTCACACTTCCTGATTTCAAAACTTACTACCAAAGCTGCAGTAATCAAGACAGTGTGATACTGACATGAAGACAGACACATAGATCAATGAAACAGAACTAAGAGTCCAGAAATAAACTCTTACATTCAAGGTCAATTGACTTTCGACAAGGGTGCCAGAGCAATTCAATGGAGGAAGAATAGTCTTTTTAACCAATGGTGCTGGAGTAGGTGGATACATGCACTGCAAAAGAATGATGTTGAACTCCTACCTCAAACCACATACAAAAATTAACTCAAAACGGATAGTAGACCTAAATGTAAGAGTTAAAACTATAAAACTATTAGAAGGAAACGTAGATTAGGAAATCATTTCTTAGATATGACACCACAAGCACAAGTACGAAAGAAAAAATAAAAGTTGATCAAAAGTAAAAATGTTTGTGCTTCAAAGGACACAAGAAAGTGAAGCGACAACTCAGAGAATAGGAGAAAATCTTTGTAAATCATATATCTGATAAGGATCTTATATCCAGAATATGCAAATAACACAAATCAACAGTAAAAAGACAACTCAATTTTTGTTGCTGTTTTTTGTTTTTGTTTTTTTGTTTTTTGCAGTATGCGGGCCTCTCACTGTTGTGGCCTCTCCCGTTGCAGAGCACAGGCTCCGGACGCACAGGCTCAGCGGCCATGGCTCACGGGCCCAGCCGCTCCGCGGCATGTGAGATCTTCCCGGACCGGGGCACGAACCCGTGTCCCCTGCATCGGCAGGCAGATTCTCAACCACTGCGCCACCAGGGAAGCCCCTCAATTTTTAAAAGGGTAAAAGATCTGACTAAAAACCACACCAAAGGAAATATACAGATGGAAAGTAGGCATATGAAATGATGCTCAACATCATTTGTTATTAGAGAACTACAAATTAAAAGTACAGTGAGACACCATATATACCTATTAGAATGGCTAAAATCCAAAAAGTTGACAATATCAAATGCTTTTGAGGATGCAGAGCAATGAAGGCTCATTCCTTGCTAATGCGAATGCAAAATGGTTTATAAACCTGCATATAAATGTTTATAGCAGCTTAACTTATAATCACCAAAAACTGGAAGCAAACATGATGTCCTTCAGTATGAAGAGATAAGCAAACAGTATACAGTGGAATGTTTTTCCGCAATAAAAAGAAATGAGCTATCAAGCCACAAAAAGATATGGATGAAACTTAAATGCATAGTGCTAAGTGGAAGAAGCCAGTCTGAAGAGGCTACGTACATTCCAACTATATGACATTCTCTAAAGGGAAATCTAGAGAGACAGTACAAAGATCAGTGGATGCCAGGGGTTGGTTAGAAGGGAGAAAGGGTTGAATAAGTAAAGCACAGGAAATTTTTCAAAGTAGTGAAACTATTCTATATGATACTGTAATGGTAGCTAGCACACATGACATTATGCATTTGTCAAAAACCCAATGAAATTTTTAAAAAGTCAATCTTAATGTATGTCAATCTCAAAATATCATTTAGGAGGTTGGGGGAATCCTAGGATAAAATGTAGAATATGACAAAATAATCTAACTTTATTACAAATGTGTAAAAGTGAGAGTAGAAAAAAGGTGCTGACCTAAAGCAATTTTGGAAATGAGTCTATAAAACTAAAGGCAAAAGAAACTGTAGGTAAGTACTGTACCACTGACAAAGTTATATCCCACGGGAAAAGGGGTTAACAATTCTGACACTTCTATACATACACACTGGGACTGGACAATTAAGTAAATGGATGGTGAATGGCAGGAGACTGGTTTCTCACTGTTGGAGTGACTTTACAGATCAGTAAGGGGAAGAGACTAGAATGAGCCTTGTGGTAATGGATTAGAGTGGGAGACATTAGTATGAACTCATGTTTAGCTTAATATAGGTATACATAGCTACATAAGAATATTTAGAGATATGTGTATAACACAAGTTATTATGGGCCTATATATTTTTTTGCTCTGTAAGTTGAGAAGGCCTAAGAGCAATGACACCCTAGCGACAATGAGCACACCTAGTGACCAGTCTTGGTTTCTAACACCATCTGCTAATAAAACAAACCAGGTCTCCTTGGAAACATGGATGAATCTAGGACTGGGGCAGGAAATATATAAGACGAACCTACACGACCTGGTGGTGCCAGAAAATAAGGAAGTGCTTAAAAAAAAAACCCACCATGGGCTTCCCTGGTGGTGCGGTGCTTAAGAATCCACCTGCCAATGCAGGGGACACAGGTACAAGCCCTGATCCGGGAAGATCCCACATGCTGCACCGCAACTAAGCCCATGCACCACAACTACAGAGCCTGCATGCCACAGCTACTGAAGCCCGCATGCCTAGAGCCCATGCTCTGCAACAAGAGAAGCCACGACAATGAAAAGCCCGCACACCGCAATGAAGAGTAGCCCCCACTCGCCACAACTAGAGAAAGCCCATGCTCAGCAATGAAGTCCCAACGCAGCCAAAAATAAATAAATAAAACAAATAAATTTATTTTAAAAAATAAAAACCCACCATGATAAAGGTATGTCAAAAAACATAGGAGACCTTCAAGATGGTGCAGGAGTAAGACATGGAGATCACCTTCCTCCCCACAAATACATCAAAAATACATCTACATGGGGAAAAACTCCTACAGAACATCTACTGAATGCTGGCAGAAGACCTCAGACTTCCCAAAAGGCAAGAAATTCCCCACCTACCTAGCCGTGTGGCTGACAGGGTCTTGGTGCTCCGGCTGGGTGTCAGGCCTCTGCCTCTGAGGTGGGAGAGCCGAGTTCAGGACACTGGACCACCAGAGACCTCCCGGCTCCACGTAACATCAAATGGCAAAAGGACTCCCAGAGATCTCCATCTCAATGTTAAGACCCAGCCCCACACAACGACCAGCAAGCTACAGTGCTGGACACCCTACGCCAAACAACTAGCAAACATAGTCAATCAAGTCTAGGAAGTGCAGAGTCCCATACAGGATAAATCCAAGAAGAAACACGCCAAGACACGTATTAATCAAACTCTCAAAAATTAAATACAAAGAAAAAATATTAAAAGCAGCAAGGGAAAAACAACTAATAACATACAAGGGAATCCCGATAGGGTTAACAGAAGACGCTGCCTAAAATCATAAAAAGGTCACAGACAACCCAAAACACACCACTGGACGCAGTCCTGCCCACCAGAAAGACAAGATCCAGCCTCATCCACCAGAACACAGGCACCAGTACCCTCCACCAGGAAGCCTACACAACCCACTGAACAAACCTCAGCCGCTGGAGACAGACACCAAAAACAACAGGAACTACGAACCTGCAGCCCACGAAAAGGAGACCCCAAACACAGTAAGTTAAGCAAAATGAGAAGACAGAAACACACAGCAGATGAAGAAGCAAGGTAGAAACCCACCAGACCAAACAAATGAAGAGGAAATAGGCAGTCGACCTGAAAAGGAATTCAGAGTAATGATAGTAAAGATGATTCAAAATCTTGGAAATAGAATGGAGAAAATACAAGAAATGCTTAACAAGGACCTAGAAGAACTAAAGAGCAAACCAACAAT
>NC_041218.1:94021783-94023400 GCF_002837175.3 Physeter macrocephalus
CACCAACATTCGAATTATAGGGGTCCCAGAAGAAGAAGAGAAAAAGAAAGGGACTGAGAAAATATTTGAAGAGATTAAAGTTGAAAACTTCCCTAATATGAGAAAGGACATAGTCAATCAAGTCTAGGAAGTGCAGAGTCCCATACAGGATAAATCCAAGAAGAAACACGCCAAGACATGTATTAATCAAACTCTCAAAAATTAAATACAAAGAAAAAATATTAAAAGCAGCAAGGGAAAAACAACTAATAACATACAAGGGAATCCCGATAGGGTTAACAGCTGATCTTTCAGCAGAAACTCTGCAATACAGAAGGGAGTGGCAAGACATATTTAAACTGATGGAAGGGAAAAACCTACAACCAAGATTACTCTACCCAGCAAGGATCTCATTCAGATTTGACAGAGAAATTAAAACCTTTACAGACAAGCAAAAGCTAAGAGAATTCAGCACCACCAAACCAGCTTTACAACAAATGCTAAAGGAACTTCTCTAGGCAGGAAACACAAGAGAAGGAAGAGACCTACAATAACAAACCCAAAACAATTAACAAAATGGTAAGAGGAAAATACATATCGATAATTACCTTAAATGTAAATGGATTACATGTTCCAACCAAACAAACCTCAGCCGCTGGAGACAGACACCAAAAACAACAGGAACTACGAACCTGCAGCCCACGAAAAGGAGACCCCAAACACAGTAAGTTAAGCAAAATGAGAAGACAGAAAGTAGACTGGCTGAATGGATATAAAAACAAGACCCGCATATATGCTGGCTACAAGAGACCCACTTCAGACCTAGGGACACATACAGACTGAAAGTGAGGGGATGGAAAAAGATATCTGATGCAAAAGGAAATCAAAAGAAAGCTGGAGCAGCAATTCTCGTATCAGACAAAATAGACTTAAAAATAAAGACTATTACAAGAGACAAAGAAGGACACTACATGATGATCATGGAATCAATCCAAGAAGAAGATGTAACAATTGTAAATATTTATGCACCCAACATAGGAGCACCTCAATACATAAGGCAAATGCTAACAGCCATAAAAGGGGAAATCGACAGTAACACAATCATGGTAGGGGACTTTAACAACCCACGTTCACCAAAATAAAAATTAATAAGGAAACACAAGCTTTAATCTAGAATGAATCAATAGCAGAATAACTGAGGCAGAAGAACGGAGAAGTGACCTGGAAGAAAAAATAGTGGAAAGAACTACTGCAGAGCAGAATAAAGGAAAAAGAATGAACAGAATTGAGGACAGTCTTAGAGACCTCTGGGACAACATTAAACCCACCAACATTCGAATTATAGGGGTCCCAAACTGAGATCGTATCAAGTATCTATTCCGACTACAATGCTATGAGACTAGACATCAACTTCAGGAAAAAAATCTGTAAAAAATACAAACACATGGAGGATAAACAATACACTATTTAATAACCAAGAGATCACTGAAGAAATCAAAGAGGAAATCAAAAAATACCTAGAAACAAATGACAATGAAAACATGATGACTCAAAACCTATGGGATGCAGCAAAAGCAGTTCTAAGAGGGAAGTTTATAGCAATACAATCCTACCTCAAGAAACAAGAAACATCTCAAA
>NC_041218.1:94023829-94026653 GCF_002837175.3 Physeter macrocephalus
AGAGAAAGAAGAACAGAAAAACCCCAAAGTTAGCAGAAGGAAAGAAATCATAAAGATCAGATCAGAAATAAATGAAAAAGAAATGAAGAAAACAATAGGAAAGATCAATAAAACTAAAAGCTGGTTTTTGAAGAAGATAAACAAAATTGATAAACCATTAGTCAGACTCATCAAGAAAAAAAGGGAGAAGACTCATATCAATAGAGTTAGAATTGAAAAAGGAGAAGTAACAACGGACACTGCAGAAATACAAAGGATCATGAGAGATTACTACAAGCAACTCTACGCCAATAAAATGGACAACCTGAAAGAACTGGACAAATTCTTAGAAAACCACAACCTCCCAAGACTGAACCAGGAAGAAATAGAAAATATAAACAGACCAATCACAAGCACTGAAATTGAGACTGTGATTAAAAATTTTCCAACAAACAAAAGCCCAGGACCAGATGCCCTCACAGGCGAATTCTATCAAACATTGAGAGTAGAGCTAACACCTATCCTTCTCAAACGCTTCCAAAATATAGCAGAGGGAGGAACACTCCCAAACTCATTCTACGAGGCCACCATCACCCTGATACCAAAACCACACAAAGATGTCACAAAGAAAGAAAACTAAAGGCCAATACCACTGAGGAACGTAGATGCAAAACTCCTCAACAAAATACTAGCAAACAGAATCCAACAGCACATTAAAAGGATCATACACCATGATCAAGTGGGGTTTATCCCAGGAATGCAAGGATTCTTCAATATATGCAAATCAATCAACGTGATACACCATATTAACAAACTGAAGGAGAAAAACCATATGATCATCTCATTAGATGCAGAAAAAGCTTTCGACAAAATTCAACACCTGTTTATGATAAAAACCCTCCAGAAAGTACGCATAGAGGGAACTTACCTCACTATGATAAAGGCCATGTATGACAAACCCAGAGCCAACATCGTTCTCAATGGTGAAAAACTGAAACTATTTCCTCTAAGATCAGGAATAAGACAAGGCTGTCCACTCTCACCACTATTATTCAACATAGTTTTGGAAGTTTTAGCCACAGCAATCAGAGAAGAAAAAGTAATAAAAGGAATCCAAATCGGAAAAGAAGAAGTTAAGCTCTCACTGTTTGCAGATGACATGATACTATACGTAGAGAATCCTAAAGATGCTACCAGAACACTACTAGAGCTATTCAACGAATGTGGTAATGTAGCAGGATACAAAAGTAATGCACAGAAATCCCTTGCATTCCTATATACTAATGATGAAAAATCTGATACAAACAGATGGAGAGATATACCACGTTCCTGGATTGGAAGAATCAACATTGTGAGAATGACTCTACTACCCAAAGCAATCTACAGATTCAATGCAATCCTTATGGCATTTTTCACAGAACTAGAACAAAAAATTTCACAATTTGTATGGAGACACAAAAGACCACGAATAGCCAAAGAAATCTTGTGAAAGAAAAACGGAGCTGTAGGAATCAGGCTCCCGGACTTCAGACTATACTACAAAGGTACAGTAAAAAAGACAGTATGGTGCTGGCACAAAAACAGAAATATAGATCATTGGAACAGGATAGAAAGCCCAGAGATAAACCCACACACATATGGTCACCTTATTTTTTATAAAGGAGGCAAGAATATACAATGGAGAAAAGACAGCCTCTTCAATAAGTGGTGCTGGGAAAACTGGACAGCTACATGTAAAAGAATGAAATTAGAACACTCCCTAACACCATACACAAAAATAAACTCAAAATGGATTAAAGACAGAAATGTAAGGCCAGACACTATAAAACTCTTAGAGGAAAACATAGGCAGAACACTCCATGACATAAATCACAGCAAGATCCTTTTTGACCCACCTGAGAAATGGAAATAAAACAAAAAATAAGCAAATAGGATGTAATGAAAATTAAAAGCTTTTGCACAGCAAAGGAAACCATAAACAAGACGAAAAGACAACCCTCAGAATGGGAGAAAACATTTGTAAATGAAGCAACTGACAAAGGATTAACCTCCAAAATTTACAAGCAGCTCATGCAACTCAATATCAAAAAAACAAACAAAGCAATCCAAAAATGGGCAGAAGACCTAAATAGACATTTCTCTAAAGAAGACATACAGATAGCCAACAAACACATGAAAGAATGCTCAACATCACTAATCATTAGAGAAATGCAGATCAAAACTATAATGAGGTATCAACGCACACCAGTCAGAATGGCCATCATAAAAAAAAACTACAAACAATAAATGCTGAAGAGGGTGTGGAGAAAAGGGAACCCTCTTGCACTGTTGGTGGGAATGTAAATTGATACAGCCACTAGGAGAACAGTACGGAGGTTCCTTAAAAAAGTAAAAATAGAACTACCATACGACCCAGCAATCCCACCACTGGGCATATACCCTGAGAAATCCATAATTCAAGAACAGTCATGTACCACAATGTTCACTGCAGCGCTATTTCCAATAGCCAGGAAATGGAAACAAACTAAGTGTCCATCAACAGATGAATGGATAAAGAAGACATAGTACATATATACAATGGAACATTACTCAGCCATAAAAAGAAACAAAATTGAGTTATTTGTAGTGTGGTGGATGGACCTAGAGTCTATCCTACAGAGTGAAATAAGGCAGAAAGACAAAATCAAATACCATATGCTAACACATATATATGGAATCTAAAAAAAAAAAAAAAGGTTCTGAAGGACCTAGGGGCGGGACAGGAATAAAGACACAGACGTAGAGAATGGACTTGAGGACACGGGGAGGGGGAAGGGTAAGCTGGGACGAAGTGAGAGAGTGGCAT
>NC_041218.1:94026801-94037055 GCF_002837175.3 Physeter macrocephalus
GTGGGAGGGAAATGCAAGAGGGAGGAGATATGGGGATATATGTATATGTATAGCTGATTCACTTTGTTCTAAAGCAGAAACTAACACACCATTGTAAAGTAATTACTCCAATAAATATGTTAAAAAAAAAAAAAAAGGAACCAACTGAAAGAGCTCCCAAAAGCCAAAATGGAAACAATTTGAGAAATATGATGAATAAAGCAGTATTGGATTATAATGCATAGTGTAAAATAAATACGCATGAGTGCATACAAATATAAATAAATAATTGAATAAAATTTAAAACGAATGGAAAGAGACAAATTTCCCATGCAGAAAAATTCCCAGTAATTTACATAGATACTCTGCCCTCAGGGAGGTGGAGCCTAACTACCTACTTCTTAAATACGAACTCCTCACGGCAACTTTCCTCCAAAGGGCACAGTATGGAAAGGCGGAGGGGGGCAAAGGATCACTTTACAGTGGGGAGGCTTGACAATCACTACCTCAGCAGGGTGACCGAGGTCAACATCAACATCAACATCGAGTTGATAACATGTACCCTGAATATGATGTGATGAAAAGGGTATTCTATCATTGTGGTCTTCCGTCCCCAAACCAAAAACCCCATTCAAATAAAACATCCAACAAATACCAATAGAAGGACATTTTAGAAAATATCTGCCCACGACTCCTCAAAGCTGTCAAGGTCATCAAAAACAAGGAAAGTCTGAGAAAGTCAAGAGGAACCTAAGGAGATACAACAACTAACTACGTGGACTCCAAATGGGCTCCTAGAACAGGAAAGCAACAGTAGGTAAAAATCCAGGGAAACCTAAATAAGTACGAAGTTAATAATAGTGTATCGCTATTGGTTCCTTAATTGTAACAAATGTACTGTACTAATGTGAGATGTTAATTATCAGGGAAACAGGGTGTGGTGTTTAAGAGAATTTTCTGTACCATCTTAGCAAGTTTTCTGTAAATCTAAAAGTGTTTGAATAAAAAAAATTTATTTTACAACATGGACAAAGGATTTGAATAGGCATTTTTCCAACCAAGCTACACAAATGGCAATAAGCACATAACGAGATGCCCCCCACCTGAACACTGAAGCTGTGAATAAAAGAACGCAACAACAATTTATAATTCCTTCAAATTTTAATATCTTTTCCCAATTCAGAGGTGATTTAATGTTTCTTCTGTGAAAATGCACCTTCTTTGGTTATTTGTGGGGTTTGTTTTGGCCTAAAATTGTGCTTTTCATTGTTGGATATTTAAGTGACACATAAAGGTTTTAGGCATAACACATTGGCCCTCTGTGTCAGCAGGTGGTGCATCCATGGGTTCAACCAACCATGGATAGAAAATATTTGAGAAAAAAATTCCAGAAAGTTCCAGAAGGCAAAACTTGAATTTGCCACACACTGACAACTATTTACAAAGCATTCACATTGTATTAAGTATTATAAGTAATCTAGAGATGATTAAAGTAAATAGGAGGATGTGCATAGGTTATATGCAAATACCATGCCATTTCATATAGTAAAGGATTTGGCCATCCATAGGTTTGGTATCCATGGGGGTCCTGGAAGCCATCTCCCTCGGATACTGAAAGACGACTATACATATCAGATTCATTACTTTGTATCACTCTGGTTACTAAAAAAAACAGATAGAGGTTATTTAAAGACAATTACATATAAAATTTATAACCCTGCCATTGAGCCACTGAGGCAAAAGGCTTGTGAAATTACATATTCTGAATATTTCCTTATTTTTAAAAGTTATATAGGAACATATGTGTTTCCTAAACAGAAGTTTACCTATGTAATGCAGAGATGAAAGACCAATTCCACAGTCAGATAACTTGAATTTAAAATCTCAGCTCTGGCTCTTCAGTCAAGTTATTTAACCTCTCCAAGTTTTTGTCTCCTAGAAATAAACAGCTGGATGTAGCAGAATAGTTATAATCCTGGAATTCACACCCAGATCTGTCTGATTCCAACTCACTGGATTATACCTACTTTACCATAATGATCCTTTATTGTCTTAAAATGAAGCCTGGGAGATCACTAAGTAAACCCTGGACCACAAGACTAAAGATTTACCAACCTAGATAAAAAGGCATTCTCTTCCATATTATTTTTGTACCCTGGAACAACTGTATCCAAGGATAAATGAGAAGAAACTAATAAAGTAATTTAGGGAGGAGATATCATAAACCAAATCTCAAATGTTAAAATAACATTTCTTTAATTCTGCAGCAGTAAGCTACCTTAAGTAGGATGGGAAATAAGGAAAGCGAAAGTGGCTTTCTCAACTTTCAAAGGGCAGGGAAGTCACCCAGATTATAACATTAGAGATGCCTGTAATAAAATGTGTCTGCTTGACTCCAGTCAAATATTTTGATTACTACACCCAAAAAGCAATTGTCTTGAAATACTATTCTGCTAAAACTCTGGGTTCATATATTTAACACATAAAATTGAGTAATCACATTAGATAAAATTATATATATAGCATTTTCATTTAAAATTTATACCCAATTTAAGCTTGAAGGAGGTGTTTGATTTACTATGTGGCATCTTACAAAACACCTGAGTTTTTAAGGCTGATTGATTCCAAAATTAATAACTTAAGTTCTATCTATAAGGCTCTTACATCATTCACTAAGATTTAAAAAAATAAATAAATCCATTGTTCACTCAGTAATAGAATTATCTATATGGCACCCCACAGGAGTTTGGGGCAGATATTTCATAGGCAGAGTTAAGCTAGATTTGGGGAATTTGCTGAAATTTTTCATATTTAATGTTTTTGCAAAGCATGATCTTATCTCTAAATTCAATTTTCTTTTCTTGTATATCTAAAAGCAGATTCTCAACAAAGAACTATGTGAAAGACCATATTTTGTAAGTGAAAATACTTTGAGGAGTAAAATAAAGTCCTTATACAAATGCAAGGTGTCATATAAATATCCATTCATCCAAAATGGTTGGGAAATGAGAAAATCCAGTTAGATCAAATATTTTCATTTCTAAACATTACCATACAAACCACACATTGATTAGCTGTCAATGTCAAGCAACTATATTAAAAAGACTCAAGTACAAACACACTGTACAGTTGCACATTTTTCTTTCATGCTTTGAAGAAGTTCAGAACCTTACTGTTCCTCAGCATCACTATGATGCCTTTTTTTTTTTTTTTTTTTTTTTTTTTTTTGTGGTACGCGGGCCTCCCTCCATTGCGGCCTCTCCCGTTGCGGAGCACAGGTTCCGGACGCGCAGGCTCAGCGGCCATGGCCCACGGGCCCAGCCGCTCCGCGGCATGTGGGATCCTCCCAGACCGGGGCGCGAACCCGGTTCCCCTGCATCGGCAGGCGGACGCGCAACCACTGCGCCACCAGGGAAGCCCCTATGATGCCTTTTAATCATCACTATATACAGTTTGATGAAAACGCACTCATTGTTTGAGCTTTGAGGCTGACTTGCTTCCAGATAGAGGGGACTTAACAGGATTGTTATTTTTATCATGATCCTCACCAGGTTTCAGATGTTCTGCCTGGATCCCACTGTGGTATATTTAGCACCAGCCCTTCCTACAGCAGCCTGGACCACACGGAATCACGCTTTCACACCCCACTCACCACGGCTGAATACAGAATCTAAACCCTGAAACACAGTTCCCGAAGGATTAATTTCTACTCCCAGAAATATGGGGAAAACAGTTTTTCATGTGACTTGACTTACCAAATGAAGTTTAAGAAAGCTTGTCAAAAGCCATGTGACTTGCTAAGTATACACACACATACACACAGAAATACACACACACAGAGATACACACACACAAAGACACACACACACACACACACACACACACATGCTCAATGTTGCTTAAATAAAGTAAGAAATATTCTCCATTGAAAAAGTGAAAGGATTTTCAGGGACTAGAAGAGCAGCCTGTATTTTAAATGTCTCTCTCCAGATCACACTTATGTGTATGTTTGGTTTGTAACAATAGCCCAGTAAATGTGACCAGACGTATATTGCACTTAGATGTTGCTATGGAACCCTCTCCTCAGTGAAAATTAAATTTCTCCATCTGTTTGCATGACTGCATTCACTGCAGTGCAGAGGGCCAGCTGATCTAACAAACACCCCAAGGAACAGATTCCTCAAACCAGAAAAAAAACAAGCGCAAAGTGAGCAAATACCATAAGACAACCTATAATTCTGAAAGACTCAGTCTCCAAAAGGCACCCTAGTGTTGATAAAACTGGTGGAACTTTATTTAGGGACACCCTCTCACGCAGGCAACATATGATATAAACTTCTCAACAGTACAATGAATACGACCTGCTATAAATCCAAATGTTGAACTGTCCTGTGATGAACTAAAAACGGGGGGCATTTAACAGATAATTTGGTACTGATTTGGGCTGTATTTTAAAAACACCAGAAAGATAATAAACCATAATAAAATACTAAACTGATTCCATATATTTCCCCACTTTGTAAAGCCAAATTGAAGATACTTCAGTAAAACAGAATATTGTGATACAGACAATTAATATAATTTTAACCTTAATTGTTTAACTTATCACACATTTATAATGTAATTCATGTTAGCAAGTTCCAGAATTTTCAAAGGCTATAAGCCTATTCCAATTAATTCTAATTATCTGAGTAATTTTATATTCATAGGATTATAATTACTAGACTACAAACTTATCTACCCACGAAACACATAAATTTTATGACACCAATTTATAATTCTTGATTATTTCCAATATTAAATTTGTAAATTCATCAAAATAGTATATAGAATGAATTACTGATAGTATACTATTGGAAAAGTTTTAAAGTATTTCATAAAGTAGAGTTCACTAACAAGTCCTTGAAAGTGTTTTCCTTTAAAAAATTAACAAAATTTTAAATTAATTTATTTAAATTCTGTTCCTAAAGAAAAACCAACAGATATTTATTAACTCATTATTTTTCTCCTCTTCAAATATTTTTTGTTCCCAAATAGTTTCTTAGCTATTTGTTCATACTATGCTTGCAGGATTTGTTTTCTTTCCTAAAGGTAATTTTACTATGGACAAGTTTTCTTTCCCCTTAGTGGCCTAAGAAGTCCTGAGAGCAAAACATTATTGTGCCTTACCTAAAATGTTTGTTAAAATGAGTTATCCATCTTTGAATTCTCCCATACCAATGAACTTATTTTCTTATGATAAAATATATGTTTGCTAATTCACTGTAACATATAAACTTGTACTAAATTTTCCTTTTGAAGCCATAACGTTTCAGGTGTTCAGGAAACAAAAATTTTAAAAGAAGTTATATAATTTTTCAAAGTCTTGAACTTGACCTTTAGCATCGTTTGGAGAACATGCTATCTGATAAATAAAATAAGCAATTTTACCTGACAATTGTATTATAGTAATCAGAACTAAGTTGGGTTTTTTTTTTTTAGATTTCTTAAGATTCAAAAATTCATTCCAGATGTCTGAAAATACTTAGAATCATTCACCCTGGTGGGACTGCTGACTTATTTTCTGGACTGGGTGAATGATTCAATCATATTTCTCTACATCTTACCATTATTTTTTTAACATAAGATTATCTGAGGGCTTCCCTGGTGGCGCAGTGGTTGAGAGTCCGCCTGCCGATGCAGGGGACACGGGTTCGTGCCCCGGTCCGGGAAGATCCCACATGCCACATGCCGCGGAGCGGCTGGGCCCGTGAGCCATGGCCAATGCGCCTGCGCGTCCGGAGCCTGTGCTCCGCAACGGGAGAGGCCGCAACAGAGGGAGGCCCGCAACCACAAAAAAAAAAAAAAAAAAAAAAAAAAAGATTATCTGAAGGTACCTCAAAGATATAGTGTGATTAATGCAAACAATTACTGGGAAGGAATTAAATATAGTACTACAATCTTGGGAAAGATCCAGCCTTGAGCCAGTGTTTTCCAAAGTTCCAAGTTAAAGCTGTTCCAGACAATCTGGGTTTGGAGGACATGATTGTTTACTTGGAGGGCTTTCTTTTCATCTTACTTGTTATGTCAGATGTCTTAGACACCCTCAGAAATAAAATCAGAGAGTCAGGCAGCAGAGAATGCTGTCATGTGTGGATTAAAGATTTCCGTTGTTTTCTGGTCCCACGATAAAAGTATCATTTCCAGAGATAAGAGGCATGAATGGTGAAGAAAGAGTATTCTTTTAAGAGTTATTAAGTAAATGTGAGAAGAATATTTGATCAAAATTTTCTAGGACAATTAATTAGCAATCAGCATGCCATTTCTAAAAACATTAACAGAATCATAACTTTTTCAGATAGCCAAATATTTCATTCATCAGCCCCCCTCTTTCCTTGATATTATAATAAATAACTCTTTCTGTGTGTTACAAAGTAGCAGCAAAAGAAGAATGGACAAAAGTCCAACATTTGCTGCATCTATTTCTGTAACACATCTCCCACATTATATATACAAGCTTAAGCTTCAAGACTGTGGTTAATTTTAAATCTAGTCAATATGGCAGCCCACCCACGTTTCCAGGCTTAAAATATAATGTCTTTCATAACTGCTTCTTCACACCTTGCAGAATTCATACATGCTTGCCTTCATCTAATGATATTTCTCCAACCAGCTTCTGCTTACATCATCCTCCAAAGATTTGCTTGGTTCTTTTGTACTGATGTTATCCACTGGAACTGGATTTCCTCCTCAGAAAACTGAGTAATCTGTCACACACTACAGATATACATGAAACAGAATTCTAGAAATGCCTTCTGCCTCCTATAAGGACAAAATTTGCTTTTTCAGATGAAAAATAAAAGTAAAACCAAGGATAAGAGATTCTGAGATCTTAAGCAAACTTAAGTTATAAGATGAGAATGAATTTTACCTAGTAGATGTCAGACACAAACCTGCTGGTCACAAAAACACCTTAGTGGAATAGTTACGGTAAGAAGGCCATGAAGAAAGGGGAAAATTGGGCTAAAATTTATTTTCTTGCAATGAATATTCTCATATGTTGCTGGTAGGAAAATGAATTATTTCATTTGGGGAAAATAATGTTACAGTATTTATTAAAATCCAAAACATACCTATCTTTTGATTCAGCAACCTGACTTCTGGTTGTTTTGCTGAAAAAAGAGATGCAAACACTAACATGAAAGGACACCCTATATTGCACTTATGTTTAACTGAACATATTTGTGGTGGCAAAAATTGGAGAAGAAACCCATTTTCCATAAATAACAGAATGGTTGAATAAATTATGGTATACCATGAACTATCACACCATTATTTTTAAGCATGACTTAGAATTATTTGTTTATAATGGTGGATGGCCATTATATACATTGTAAAGCAATTCTGTTTTGATGAAACAAGTTAATAAATAAATAAATCTCCATGTAAACTTGAACTTCTGTGCATCTTCTTGAGTAAAAAGAGTTAAAAAATTACGTTCAGCTGATGATGACATTAATAAATAGATAGATGTTAAAAAAGTAAAATAAGATTTATTTCCTTGGACATTTCTTGAAAAAATGGGAATAGGCACTTTGTTGCTTTGGTTCTTGGACAAGCAGACTTTCCCTTTCTATCATTTTGCTACTACAGGGACTACAGGGGGAAGAAGGAAAGAGGAGAGGGTGAAAAGGTCTTTGGCCCTCGCTATACTTCTCCAAGTGGCCTACGTAAGGGATACCCTCAGGATCCTCTGATGGTAATATCTGAAGCAAGAGGCCCTCATAAGCCTTGGGCCTGAGCCACCTGCCCTGGCCCAGTTTACTAGAGACTTCTGCATTAGTTTATCAGCACAAGCCTAGCTTTTCACAACAGAGTAGAACTTGATTCCCAAGATTCTGTTCCTTATGCTGAGATAGTCCTTGGGAATCTCACAGGATGCCAAGGCTATATTCAAGCGTTCCTGCATCCCAGGCACAAAGCATCCAAGAGAATGATAGTCCCTACCGTGAACAAGGAAAACAATAATTTGGCTCTTCCACAAAGCAATATATGTGACCAAGAGACACAAAGGCCACATGGCTGGCCAGCGAACAGCACAGACTCCAGAGCATGGAGGGCGTGCTCATGCACAGATGTGTCTCCAGGGCTGCCCTGGGGGAAATGACAGGTTTCCTTTGTAGGTTCAAGAGAACTTGATGCCATTAAAGCATTCTCTAAAGTTTGGGATAAGTAAACATATTTTTTGTAAATTTTTAACAACTGCTTGCTGAACACCCCCAGATGTAAGGCGCTAGAATGGCCACGGGGAATATACAGATTAGTAAGATGCTGCCCTTCAACCAGAAGCTTAACCAGCTGGAGTTGGAGCTCCATTAATATAAGTTACACAGATGGCATGGAGGAGGTGCTGTAATAGAAGCTAGGTACTTTGGAAACCCTGGGGAAAGAGGGTTAATCCTGAATTCAGAAAAAAAGCAAAGGCTTTGAGGGCCAAAGAAACAACCATATAAACAAAAGCATTTCAAACTACAGTTTAAATGGATAAACCACAAGGTTCTACTGTAGAGCACAGGGAACTATATTCAATATCCTATGATAAACCATAATGGAAAAGAATATGAAAAAGAATATACATATATATGTGTGGGTGTGTATAACTGAATCACACTGCTGTGCAGCAGAAATTAACCCAACATTGTAAATCAACTATAATTCAATAAAATAATTTTTTACAATTTAAATGCATCAAGAAGTCTCACTCTTTAAATAAACTTAATAATTTTCTGGTAAATGTGAAAAAGCCTCTTCAAAAAGAGGCAGAAGGAGAGTGATGTGAACAGAACCTCTGTACTGGGATCCAGACCTGTTCAGAGGACATGGGAGCCTCTTACTTTCAGTTGCAGACCCAAGCTCCTCCCACAATGGGTTCACGCTAAAGCATGGGGACCAGAAGGGTGGAAAATGGTGACAAACCAAAGTCATTTACGGTTGCCAGTGTGCTGAGGTTGTACCAGAAAATCCTGCACCAGGCAGGCAAAGGAGCCACTGAGCATGCAACTGCCTTATCCATGGTACTAGGTAATAACATGAGAGCAAGGCTTGTGAACTATAAAGCTAGCTGTGACTACTGGGATGTAAGTGAGTAGACCACATGCATTCAGACTTGAGGGGATTGAAAGGTAACTTCCAAAGTACCGCGTGGGTGGAGGATGTTTAATGATGTTACATGGGAAGTGTCACGGCAACCACATTTATTCTAAATGGGGAACACATTTGAACTCAGATTTTAAGATGGTCATCTTTTGGCTAAGCAGGTTTTTAAATGTCTTTCCCACCAATAAAGAGGCAAAAAGGACAGTGATGCCAGCAGAGAGGAACACAGCCACCAAAGAGAATTAAGAAACAGCCTCCCAAGGCAATAGAAATGAAAGCAAAAATAAATAAATGGGACCTAATCAAACTTAAAAGCTTTTGTACAGCAAAGGAAACCATAAACAAAACAAAAAGATAACCTATGGAATGGGAGAATATATTTGCAAATGATGCGAATGACAAGGGCTTAATTTCAAAAATATACAAACAGCTCATACAACTCAATAACAACAAAAAACACCAACCCAATCAAAAATGGGCCAAAGACCTAAATAGACATTTCTCCAAAGACATACAGATGGCCAACAGGCACATGAAAAGATGCTCAACATCGCCAATTAGAGAAATGCAAATCAAAACTACAATGAGGTACCACCTCACACTGGTCAGAAAGGCCGTCATTAAAAAGTCTACAAATAACAGGGACTTCCTTGGTGGCACAGTGGGTGGGAATCGCCTGCCAGTGCAGGGGACATGGGTTCGAGCCCTGGTCCAGGAAGATCCCACATGCTGTGGAGCAACTAAGCCTGTGTGCCACTACTACTGAGCCTGTGCTCGAGAGCCCGTGAGCCACAACTACTGAAACCCGCATGCCTAGAGCCCGTGCTCCACAACAAGAGAAGCCACCGCAATGAGTAGCCTGCGGACCGCAAAGAAGAGCAGCCCCTGCTTGCCGCAACTAGAGAAAAACCTACGCACAGCAAGGAAGACCCAATGCAGCCAAAAATAAATACATTAATTAAAAATTTATTAAAAAAAAAAAGTCTCCAGGGGCTTCCCTGGTGGCGCAGTGGTTGCGCGTCCGCCTGCCGATGCAGGGGAACCGGGTTCGCGCCCCGGTCTGGGAGGATCCCACATGCTGCGGAGCGGCTGGGCCCGTGAGCCATGGCCGCTGGGCCTGCGCGTCCGGAGCCTGTGCTC
>NC_041218.1:94037124-94057397 GCF_002837175.3 Physeter macrocephalus
CCAGCAATCCCACTCCTGGGCATATATCCAAAAAAGATGAAAACTCTAATTCGAAAAGATACATGCACCCCTATGTTCATAGCAGCACTATTCACAATAGACAAGACATGGAAACAACATAAATGTTCAACAACGGATAAATGGATATAGAAGATGTGGTATATATATATATATATATATATATATATATATATATATAAAATGGAATACTACTCAGCCATAAAAAGAATGAAATAATGCCATTTGCAGTAACATGGATGGATGTAGAGATTATCATACTAAGCAAAGTAAGTCAGACAGAGAAAGACAAATACCATATGATATCACTTATATGTGGAATCTAACATGTGATACAAATGGACTTATTTACAAAACAGAAACAGACTCACAGACATAGAGAACAAATTTACGGTCGCTGGAGGGGAAAGGGGGTGAGGGAGGGGTAAAGTAGGAGTTTGGGATTAGCAGATACAAACTACTATATATAAAATAAATAAACAACAAGGTCCTACTGTATAGCCCAGGGAACTATATTCAATATCCTGTAGTAAACCATAATGGAAAAGAATACAGAAAAGAATATACATATATATATGTATAACTGAATCACTTTGCTGTTGATTACAGAAATAAAACACAGACCTACTAGAGCATGGACTTGAGGATATGGGGAGGGGGAAGGGTAAGCTGTGACGAAGTGAGAGAGTGGCATGGACATATATACACTACCAAATGTAAAATAGATAGCTAGTGGGAAGCAGCTGCATAGCACAGGGAGATCAGCTCGGTGCTTTGTGACCACCTAGAGGGGTGGGATAGGGAGGGTGGGAGGGAGGGAGATGCAAGAGGGAAGAGATATGGGGATATATGTATATGTATAACTGATTCACTTTGTTGTAAAGCCGAAACTAACACACCATTGTAAAACAGTACTCCAGTAAAGATGTTAAAAAATATATATATAATTATTCAAGTGAAAAATTTATTGGGTGGGTCAACTAGCTAATAAGACACAAAACTGGGAAAATGACTGAAACAGAAAAAAAAACTAAAAAAAGAAAAAATATGTAAAAAAGGTTAACAGGCGGGACTTCCCTGGTGGTCCAGTGGTAAAGAATCCGCCTTCCAATGCAGGGGACGCGGGTTCAATCCCTGGTCGGGGAACTAAGATCCCACATGCTGCGGGGCAACTAAGCCTGTGCGCCTCAACTACTGAGCCCACGTGCCTCAACTAGAGAGAGAAAACCTGCACACCAAAACTAGAGAGAAGCCTGAGTGCCATAACAAAGAGACCATGCGCCACATCAGAAGATCCCACACGCCTCAACAAAGATCCCATGTGCCACAACTAAGACCCAACACAGCCAAAAACATAGGAGAATAAATAAATAAATGTTTTTTAAAAAGTAATACTGAGGAGTTGTATTGAGACAAAATTAAAAAGAAAAAAAAAGGTTAAGAGGCATGAAGGGTAAAGATAAAGGAATAACATATATAATAGGAGTTCCAGAAAGAGATAATATTGAGGATGAAGGAGAAATAATATGTAAAGATATCATGCCTAAGAGTTTTCCAGAGCGGATATAATATACAAACTCCCAGATTCAGGAAGCAGAATAAATAACAAGTAGGATTTTTTTTAAAAGCATAAAAATAATAAATAAAGTAAACATAGAATACAGTAAAACTTCAGAATTCCAAAGGCAAAGAGAGAATCTGAAGAGTAGTCAGACAAGTCAGCCAGCATAGTGAATGAAGAGAAGGGACGGTGAAAAAGGAAGACGGAATAGAAAAGATAAGGGAAGAATATTATGGAAGAGAAGGGAGGAAAATGGGGAAAAAAACAGCTGAAACCAAAACGGTGCTGATTAACAAACACGGGGCAGAGTGAAAGCTGAAAAAGCCTGAGGCCACTGCGAGGTAGGGGCTGCTCCTGAAATCTGATATTAAGCCTGAAAGACTAACACGGTTCCAGATTGGTAGCATCCAGATTCCAGACAGAAAGAAGTTAAAATCCTCCTTACAATAGGTCTCGGGATTCCCAGATATGAAGTTTATTCTATTACAACCTCGTAAAGAACACCACCAAACATAGAACAACTACCACGAAGGAAAGCCAGCAGAAAACAGATCTAGATGCCCAAAGATGTCAAATATTAAAATGATCAGATACTAATAAAAATTATCATACCTGAAATGGTTTTAAAAATTTAAATGGTAATAAAACTCACAAAGGAATTTACAATGGAATATTACTCACCCTTAAAAAAGGAAAGAAATCCTGACATATGCTACAGCATGGATGAACCTTGACACCATGATGCTACGTGAAATAAGCCAGACACAGAAAGACAGATATTGTAGGATTTCATTTATCTAAGGTCCCTAGAGAAGTCAGGTTCATGGAGACAGAAAGTAGGACGGAGGCTGCCAGAGGCTGGTGGGTGGGGGAAATGGAGATGTTTAATGGGGACACAGTTTCAGTTTTGCAAGATGAAGAGAGTTCTGGATTGGCTGCACAACAATGTGAACATACTTAACTGAACTGTACACTTAAAAACGGTTAAGATGGTAAAAAAAAAAAAAGTTTTTAGTGTATTTTACCACAACTAAAAAAATTAAAACACAAAGGGTAAAATGTTATAAAGTTGACCAGACAGATTTACAAAATAACATGAAACTTCTGAAAATGAACAATAAAATCAACTAACTTAAAAAAGTTTTTTTAACTCAAGACATGATAAACATCATATAAGACACAGCTAAAAACAGTATTATTAAAAAGAAAATAGAGCTCAATAAATGATCCATAATATAGCACAGGCAAAAGAAAAATATGTACGAGAGTTTAAGTCATGGAAAATAAAATGAGAAGGTTTAAGTAAGTCTAGTTAGAGTTTCAAAGGGGAGGAATGAAAGTGAGGGAATGTTCAAAGAAGTAATAGCTGCACTTCTTCCAGATTTGATGGGAGACATGAATTCATTGACATAGAAACCACAATATATACTAAGAAGGATGAATAATAAGAAATAGCACCTAGATATAGTATAGCAAACTACAGCTCTCCAAAGACAAGAGAACATCTTAAAAACAATCAAAGAAAAAAGGCATATCATCTACACAAAGCAAAAGTTAAATTGCCTACAGACTTTTCAACTTGTATACATTCTGGTTTAAGTATATATGCACACAAATACAACCATTTTGGAAAACAATTCTCTATTACCTAGTGAAATCAAAGATGCTCATACATTACTACCCAGCAGGTAGACTCCTTAAAAAAACAAAAAGCAGAAGAACAACAGCAACAAATTTTGCAGGTGAGCATTGTGAGACATGTACAAGAATGTTCATAGCAGCACTGCTTATGATAACATGAAATTTAAAAACAACCCAAAGGGATAAAAAAGTGTGACATATAATACTATTGGCACTGAAAAACATCACCTTGAAGCAATCTCACAAACAATGTTATGTAAAAATTTGTATGAGATTGATTATATGAAGTTCAAAATATGTAAAGCTAAACAATGATGTAGGGTAACATCACCTCTGGGGGAAGGCAAGAGGTGTGATCAAGGAATAAAACACAAGCAAAATAACAATGTTAGATTATGTACAGTTTTTTTTTCACCTTACATATATGTTATCTTCATTTTAAAAAATAATAATAGCTACCAGTTTACCTTATGAAGAAGTACCATTCTGTCCCCATTTTATATATGGGAAAACTGAGGCACAGAAAGATTAAGTGGCTTTCCCAAGGTTCTAAGCTAGCACATGGTAGAGCCAAGACCAGAATCTAGGCAATCTGTTTCCATAGTAAACGGTCCTGAACACTGAGCTATTCTCCCTCTCTTTTGTATATGGGTAATATTCCATTCTAAAAATAAAAAGAATTGAAAAGGAGAAAAATGGTTGGCATTAATGCCCCAAGGACTAATGCCATTAAAAATGTTTCGCAGGGCTTCCCTGGTGGCGCAGTGGTTGAGAGTCCACTTGCCGATGCAGGGGACACGGGTTCATGCCCCGGTCCGGGAGGATCCCACGTGCCGCGGAGCGGCTGGGCCCGTGAGCCATGGCCACTGAGCCTGTGCGTCCGGAGCCTGTGCTCCCAACAGTGAGAGGCCCGCGTACCGCAGCAAAAAAAAAAAAAAAAAAAAAAAAAAACGTTTCGCAAAAACCTAAATATGTTGTGTGTGCATCTATACATGTGTGTGAGTGTAACAAGAAACACGCATCAAAAAGTTAATAATCATTTTACCTGCCTTATTTTATTTTCTTCACATTTTTCTTCATCTTCTAAATTATCTGCAGTGAATGTGTGTTACTTCTATATTCAGGGGGGATAAATCAACATTATTTAAAAATACTCCTGCCCTTGGCTTTTTTTTTAAAAAAACCACATATCCTAAATCACGTGGTAAATTGCATAGGAAGTCTAATTACATCTTGCCTGGCAGATAACAGACGACTCTTGAGGGTTACTAGGTTCCAAAAAAAGGGCCTCCATTTTGTATCCGAAGGCAAACTGTTTTAGATTTCAGCAAAAATTTTAAGAGGCTGGCACAGACTTGCTCCGGGCTGGTCTCAACATGTGCAGATTTATGTGGCTTTGGGGCAATGCCACCCCTATCCAAGGCAGAAAGGTACCCAGGAGGGGTCCTCTGTCCACAGCCACAGAGGTGAATAAGGAGAGACACCGGCGGAATTTGATGCAACGATCAAGAAACAAGACTCAGGATACAAAGTAATTAGCTGCCTGATTAGCAAGGTTAGAAAAACAGCCCTTAAAAGGGTGTGTGCGTTTCCCGCTGCCACTCAGGAAAGCATGGGAGGCTGCAAAGGGGGTGCATGAAAACTGCTAAGTGTGTGCTGCTGAGCCCGCAGGGTCACCTAACAGTTGCATCTGTTTTGTTTTCCAGAGGAAGGTGGGGAAGGAACGCATTTCTGCAAAGCAGAGCTTTCTTGAAAGTGGGGAGAAAAACTCTCTACAGACAGAAAATGGTAGAGTTGTTATCCAGTAAACAAAGCACTAACTGAAAGGACAATCCATGGAAATACTGGGTCAATCCTCTGGCATCTAAGGGCCAGCGCCGAGCCTCAGGTTTTTTGTTGTTTTTTTTTTTTTTTTTAATTGGGGTATAGGTGCTTTACAATGTGGTGGTGTGTTAGTTTCTGCTGTACAACAAAGTTAATCAGCTTTATGTATACATATATCCCCTCCCTCTTGGACCTCCCTCCCACCCATCAAGGTCACCCCAGAGCACCGAGCTGAGCTCCCTGCGCTATACAGCAGGTTCCCGCTAGCTGTCTGTTTTACACAAGGCAGCGCACATACGTCAATCCCAATCTCCTGATTCATCCCACGCCCTCCTCCACCATGTCCACACGTCTGTTCCCTACATCTACATCTCTATTCCTGCCCTGCAAATACGTTCATCTGTACCATTTTTCTAGAGTCCACATATATGCTTTAATATATTATATTTTTCTCTTTCTGACTTACTTCACTCTGTATGACAGTCTCCAGGTTCATCCACGTCTCTACAAATGACCCAATTCCATTCTTTTTTCTGGCTGAGTAATATTCCATTTTCAGTGAGGGTGGGAACAGCAGGCTTCCCCTTCCAGTAGCCCAGGCACAGTAACACTGTTATTAACAACTTAATACACCAAAATAAAAAACGTATCAACTTTCTAAAGGTAATAACTCCAAAACTATCAGTTTCTACAGAACCACCAGAAGAGCACCACGGAACACACACGTTTCATAATCTGTCATCACCACTCCTCGGGTTACTAGCTTTGTGGACTGGAGCAAATCACTCATAAAAAACGTATCGACTTTCTAAAGGTAATAACTCCAAAACTGCCCACTATCAGTTTCTACAGAACCACCAGAAAAGCACCGTGGAACACACACGTTTCATAATCTGTCATCACCACTCCTCGGGTTACTAGCTTTGTGGACTGGAGCAAATCACTCACTTTTTCTTAGCTTTGGTTCCAGGCTTGTAAGATGGATATAGTAACACCTGTCTCACAGAGCCCTTGTGAAGATAAGGTGAGACAGTGGATACATTGCCTAGCACAGCGCTCCTGCAAATGCTCTGTAAATACTCTTTCCACTCCTGTCCCGTTTACTCACCCGCTGAGCCGTTCTAACTCTTGGCTTCCAAGCCAAAGAAGACTGAAAAACTTAAATAAAAATTAAGAACAAGAGGTTGAGAAATGTTTCTTTTTAATGAAGTACAGTCTCATACTTTATCAACTTCAGTTTTTGCCAAAGACAACCAACCATACGTCATCCTTGGGCCAATAACCTGGTGAAATATAGTGACTAGAGACTGAAATGTCTTGGTTACTTTATGCTGGGTATGTGTGCTTGGTTTTTATCTCTTTTTTTTTTTTTAATATTTATTTGGCTGTGCCGGGTCTTAGCTGCACCATGCAGGATCTAGTTCCCTGACCAGGGGTCGAACCTGGGTCCCCTGCAATGGAAGCACGGAGTCTTAACCACTGGACCACCAGGGAAGTCCCTGGTTTTTACTTCTGAGTTTCACTGAAGACTGAGTGGGGCAACTGAACTTCTTATTCTGAAAAATGGACATCATCATGATACATCACCAAGAGTCAGAACTGGGAAGTAAGTACATTTCGTTTAAGAACAGGCCAAAAAACAAAAAAAACAAAAAAACAACTTTTGAAGGCCACAAGCTAAGCTGGGGTAAAGGAAAGCTTTTCTTTCCATGTAAGTTTGAAGTTTTAAAACTGGACTACAGTGTATGAAACTTATAAAAAACCTGAAAGTAACTAAAAATCTATCAGATCTGCTCAAGATCTCTTCAAAGAAAAGGGAGATTTGACAGAAGAGACTTGATGGCAGCAATAGGAACAAAAATTTTAAAACCCTTTTCATTTGTGTACCTCAGAGGCTTATTAAACTGTTCTTATATTACAGTACTTCTTCCTCTTTAAAGTATGTATGAATCCCTGGGCATCTTGTTAACATGTAGATTCTGATAAAGCAGGTCTGGGGCGAGGCCTGAGCTTCTGCATTTTTAACAAGCTCCCAGGTGATGCCCGCACAGCTGGTCTGTAGACAACACTTTCAGTAACAGTTTAGTGAAGCACTAAAATAGAAGCCAGAAGATTTGAGTTTCAGTGTCTACTGTCAGCTTAACACATTAAGGTGTGAGGGCATGGCCCCAGGCTCAGTTTTCTTGTTTGATCGATAATAGCTTACCGTGATACCTTATGGGTCATTGTGAAGTTCAAATTAAAGAACATGCAAAAGCACTTTGTGAAGTGCAAAGAACAAAGAATAGCAGTATTATTACAGTTATTAAAAAGATCATAAAGGATAAATAACTTGCTGATGGACGCAAAGTGAGAGGCAGAATTAGGCTTAAAACCTATACCATCTGGTCTCAAAGTTCTTTGAGCTTTAATGTGTTGCAACTTAAGGTAAGTTTTATTTCCATCCATGTTGCTGAAATGTATGTCCAGAATACATTTCCCTTATCATCTTAATGCATATATTACACTGAAAATTTACATATGGGGATGATCCCAGCATGCCTATCTCCCCAGGTTAAGTGGTGGTCACACTGACTGCTGTACTGTTCCCTGATGCCCCAGGGGGCGAAAATAACGCGATGCACACACAGTCTACATAACACCATTGTCAAACTGGGTAAAATGTACTGTAGACTAGTATAAATGCCCACCCATGCCAGAGAACTTCGACATGGTCCTGATTACTATGGGCTGGAGTAATTGAGGAAGGCTTTGTGGGGGAGGTGTGCTCAAAAGGAACGGAATGGCTTGGGTAGCTTGGAAGAAGGGCAAAGGTGATGCTGAGCAAAACCAGATAGGAACTCGATTTCATGAGCTGCTTGTGAGAGCACACACAGTCTCAGGCTCTGTATTCGACAACCAGATCAAGATAATCTTGCGTTTGAAATTGACATGCACACACTGCTATATATAAAATAGATAACCAGGGACTTCCCTGGTGGTCCAATGGTAAAGAATCCGCCTACCAGTGTAGGGGACGTGGGTTCAATCCCTGGTCGGGGAACAGATATCCCACGTGCCAGGCTCAACCAAGCCTGCGTGCCACAACTACAGAGCCTGCGTGCCTCAACTAGAGAGCCTGCGTGCCACAAACTACAGAGCCCACGCGCCCTGGAGCCCCTGTGCCACAACTAGAGAGAGAAAAACCCGCATGCCACAACTAGAGAAGCCCACACGCTGCAAAGAAAGATCCCGTACGCCTCAATGAAGATCCCACCTGCCGCAACTAAGACCCAACTCAGCCAAATAAATAAATAAGTAATGAGTTAAACATTGAATTCAAAAACGGTACGATAGAAATGTGAGGCAATCTAAAAAAAGTAGATAACGAACAAGGACCTACTGTATAGCACAGGGAACTCTGCTCAACATTATGTAACAACCTAAATGGAAAAAGAATTTGAAAAAGGATAGATACTTGCATATGTATAACTGAATCACTTTGCTGTACACCTGAAACTAACACAACATTGTTAAACAACTATACTCCAATAAAAAATAAAAAGTTAAAACTAAATTTTAAAAAATAAAATAAAATATTAAAAACATAAATTATACAGCTTATTTCACAGAGGCCATATCTCCCCAGATAATGAAACATCCTATCTCTTGAAGCAGCAAAATAAAAGTAACACCTGCTAATAATAGAAAAAAGTATCAACCAGAGTTACACCACCTTTAAAGGGCCAATGTTAACATTTTGGTGCATTTACATCCAGTCTTTTTTGATGTGTATATATTGTAGACTTGCATAGAGTGTGTATATACAGACATATATATATGAAAATATGAAACTGGAATCATACTGTTTGTACAGCTTTGTACTCTACTCTTCTAAATTAACTTGTTAATAAAATTTTCCAGACTTCAAAAAAAAAAGAAAATCTTTTTTTTGGTACACGGGCCTCTCACTTGTTGTGGCCTCTCCCGTTGCGGAGCACAGGCTCCGGACGCGCAGGCCCAGCGGCCATGGCTCACGGGCCCAGCCGCTCCGCGGCATGTGGGATCCTCCCGCACCGGGGCACGAACCCGTGTCCCCTGCATCGGCAGGCGGACTCTCAACCACTGCGCCACCAGGGAAGCCCGAATATCTTTTTTTTTAAGTGTCTTTTTGTTTGTTTTTTGGGTTTTTTAAATTTATTTTTGGCTGCGTTGGGTCTTCGTTGCTGTGTGCAGGCTTTCTCTAGTTGCAGCGAGCGGGGGCTACTCTTCGTTGCGGCACCCGTGCTTCTCATTGCGGTGGCTTCTCTTGTTGCAGAGCACAGGCTCTAGGCATGCAGGCTTCAGTAGTTGCAGCACGCGGGCTCAGTAGTTGTGGCACGGGGTGCTAGAACGTAGGCTCAGTAGTTGTGGCGCACGGGCTTAGTTGCTCCGCGGCATGTGGGATCTTCCCGGACCAGGGCTCGAACCCGTGTCCCTGCATTGGCAGGCGGATTCTTAACTACTGCGCCACCAGGGAAGTCCCCAAAAAAGATAATCTTGTGTTAGAACACCGAGGCCATCTCCACTGCTGCGGCAGGGAGGGAGGCCAGGAATACCGGGGTAAAGGTTGTGTATGTTTTCCCTCATGAGACAGAGAGCCATTTGAAGAGTTTTAATATGGCAGTAACAGAAGGAATGAAATTGGGTATTTCAATGGGATATACTGGGGAGAGTATTGAAGACATGGCATCAGTAGGAATACATGTAAAACTCATGTTTCCAGCAATGGATCCATTTAATCAAGTGAAATCTTAAACAGAATCTCTATCTACCTGTGTATGCTTAAAAAATTAAAATAATCAATGAATTAAAGCAGAGCTGCTATACGCATATTGCTGGCTGTCACTAGCAGAGTTAGAAATGATTATCTGGTCCGTCTTACTTAATTTGTAACCTCTAACTTCCTACTGGAGTACAGTGCAAATCCCAGACATCATATAATTTTACCTATAAGTTCTTCACCCAAGAATCTTTCACAGATAAGAATGCAGCACCACTACTGCTATTAGCAAAATCATATAATCATAATCCTTATATTGATAGCTAAATAATATTCACTTTGTTTGAGATATTTCCCCAAATATCTCACAAATATTTGATGTTTCAGACTTTTTTGTTTTTCTGTTCCCTTTATCAATGGAATTTTAGATTAAAAATTATTTAAAATAAGACTGCTTTTAACGTGCTTGTGCATATTTTAAAAATAAATAAAGCAGAACTGCTTTAGGTCAAGGTGTGATGGGGCCCCCAGGTTGAACCCTCAGGTCTGCTGGGTTTCTTTTGAGAGAAGATACCATAGTGTGATGAGAATCTAAAATAGGATGCTGCAATTAGAGATCCAAAGGGACTCCATGCAGACATAGTTCTATGAGAGAAGAACAGACCATTTTTGGCTGTGATGGAAGCACAGCCAGGCATTTTGGCCTGGAGTTCAGGGCTCCTTCTCCCACCTCATTCTGTCTCTGCCTATGACTACGTGACAAGACATGCCAAGGAGAAAATGCAAAATCCAATATACTTACTAGTAATTGAGAAACATCTTAGTGGCTTCCTCTTATCTTTCGGCTCTGAGGCCTTAAAAGAACATTAAAAACCTAGTCCCCTACCTTTAATCTTATCTCTAAGCCATTAATTGATTGAAAAAGATGTTCTCCAAAGTTCCACACTTACTGCTGGGGTTCTAAAGCCCTTCCGAGTGATTTAATACTCATGAGTGCTCATTTTAACAATGTCATCCCAAGATCTGAGTCTCAAAAGAACTTACATTGGATATAGATAAATGGCCCAGGATGGTAGGCTTTAGTTTATTTTTATATAGAATATGAAGAGATGACATACAATAAGAGTGAAAATTGTGATAATACCTGTCAGATTTTTAAATGGACAGAAAGACACCTATTCAATGAAAAAGATTTACTAAATTATCAGAGAACCACATACGAAGTGCCTATGAACATTTTCAAAGATACCATAAGAAATTTAGTTAAAAAGAAAATGAAAGTGGTCAAATAGTAGTTATCTTCCATTTGCAAAACAGAACATATGGGTCTGAGTTTCTAGGAAGCATCATTTCTGAAATCTGAAATCAGAAAATCATAGAGTTCAGAGTTCTCCATAAATTCTCTGGGAAGCATCTCAGTGATTCAGGACTGAAAGTTCTCGTCTTTTTTTTTGAAGATTTTAAAAAATACATATTTTACAAGCCCCTTCCTGTGTTTTATTGCCCAAGAACAGAGGAATTCCCTGAATACAAACCCAACTATCTTCCTCCTTTAATTTATGTCCATTTTCTCTTGTTCTGTCCTCTGTGAACATGGACAAAACACATCCAATATTCCCCTCATAAAAGACTTCCACTTACTTGAAGCTAGAAGGCAAGTTACCTGTCAATCTTCCAATCTTAATTCCAGAGCCTTTCATTTTCTTCCCATAGGACTTTCTATTCATCTCTTTAATGACTTCAGGTTCCCTTTAGAACCCTGCCCAGTTTCTTCATGTACTCAATAAAAGAAAACTAACAATGAGGAAGAATTATTTAAATATGCAGGTGATGCATCTTTTATTAACCTGATCCTCTACTAAAATAAATATTGTCATAAAAATGACATTAAAATACATTCTGTACTGTAATCAATTGGTCGGAACTAGTGCACTATTTATGGATTATCTGTAGGTAATTACAACAAAAGCTATAATTTATGGAGAGCTTCCTGTGTGCCAGGCACTGAATACTTGCTATCAAATCCTGGCAACAACTCTAAGAGGTCGGTATCGTTATCCCCATTTTCCACAGGGATGGTGTGGGCTAGATTGTCAGAGATCTTGATTATGATTCTAACGCCAGTGCCTTTTCACAGTGCTCTAAAGATACATGATCACACACTCACACACGTATGCAGGGCATGGTCCAGGTATGGAGGCTGCTGCAGGTCAGGCTTCCTTGAACCAAACTCTGAGATGAGAATTTACATGTGGGAATTTCACTGGTGAGGGCTCCTGGGCTCAACATATAGGGTAGGGTGAACAAAGCATACTGGGAGAAGCTGGACTGCAGTGCGGTCACAACAAAAGCCCCGGGTGATCGCACAGGCCCTACAGCCTTGTCCTGAATTGGGGCAAGGACCTTTGTGTCCCCAAATTGACCAGCCATTGAATGTACGCTGCCGCCCTGAAGCAGGGAGTAGAATCTTGAGTGAGGCAGCTCTCTTTAGCTGACAGCTAAGGGCAGCCACCAAGGAGGGACCCAGCTGTGAGCTCTCAGCAGTCAGGATTCCCAGAAGCTGGGGAAAGAGTACCTCAGTCCCGAAAGGGTCAAGGGATCTGGGTGACACTTCACAGCTCTACTACAGTGACTCTATTTTTGGATCCCCAACTTAGGATATGGTTCTGGGTACCTGTTTACGGGTTGGTAAGTTACAGAAATTATGTAGCTTTAATGTCAAAGAAATCAAACAAATAAGGCAGAGTTGGGAAAAAGACTACATATACTGCTTTGGTTTACGGGTAGGAAATGAAAAATATCTATCTCTTGCCTTTCCGTCGCTTTCTTCACCTTTTTCTGTCTCTGTCCCTTTGCTGTGTCACATTCTCTGTGTGATACACATACACTAATATGATGACTGGAAACTTTGATAGTGCAGAGGGGAAACAAAAGAGGAGAGAGAATAATTTGAAATATTGGTAACAGAGAATTTTTACCAATAGTGGTAAGTGGATATCATCATTTTTGAATAGTTCTGTCAACGATAATACACATGTCCTCTGAAGGAAGATGTTACAAAGGATGAATAAACCCTATTAGTCGTTCTGCATCCTCAATAATGTTTTTATCCATAATCTTTCCTCATAGATTTTATTTTCTAAACCATATTAAAAAGACATAATTGCCTCAGGATGGTTCTTGCCTAAAAAAAAAAAATACTTATACGACTGATCACTGAAGAGGAAGTTCTATTTCATTTTCTATTTTATAATGAGAACCATCAAAAATGTTTTTAAAGTTTAAAATCAAAATTATGCATTATTTATTCTTCTCTATCCATTATGGAGAAGCTTTTTAAAAGCTAGAAAGCCAACAACTAGCTGGAATGTCTTATTAAGACATGAATTTGAAACAGATCCCCGGGGGATAACGAATCCAGCTTATATTACAGAAAAATGTGAAGAGTGTAAATTCATATTATGCTGCCTTGCTATTCTATTAACGAATGCAAAAATAAATTCTCCAGTCATTTTAACATGAGCAGCAAGATATTAGCGCAGAAGCCAGAGTTCAAAAAGTTAATAATAAATCTGAAACAAGAGTAATTTCGAAAGGACTCAAACGACAAAAGGCAGTGGAGAGTGAAAACTCAAATGCAGCAGGACATTATCTGATTAGAAGTCCACTGTCATTGGCCTCCATCGAAATGGCCCACAAATTGCTCATGTCTGTGACCTCTACAGTGGGATTGAATTTGGATCCAAAAGCTGGTGGCTCAGCATTTCCTGTCCCCTCTCTTTTCAAAATGCCACACTACAAAAGGGCATAGGGTAACACATTTTACTGCTAAGTATGATTTGAGCCTGTTGGAAGACTGCCCATTCAAAAGTGTCACCCTGGCAACTCACCGATGGCTTTTACCTTCAAAGAGTTTGCCCTAAACAACCCCCTCCGGCAGAATTCTGTATCCTACCCACAGGGTAGAAGGAAGGCAGTCTTGAATATTTCAAACTCTAAGTACTTTTAAGTGGCAACTCCAAAGCTCACGTAAGCGCTACCCACTGCTTTGCTGACATAATGGTACATGAAATACTCATTGTGGAATTTGAGCAGGAAGCAGCCACCCAATACTGTTGTCCA
This sequence comes from Physeter macrocephalus, assembly GCF_002837175.3. NCBI lineage: Eukaryota > Metazoa > Chordata > Mammalia > Artiodactyla > Physeteridae > Physeter > Physeter macrocephalus. The sequence continues at coordinate 94,051,032 of NC_041218.1, forward strand.
CAGTAAGATTAGCTCCCACTAAGCCAAACAATGGTGGTGAAAGCTGGCTTGCCCTTTCCCAGCCATCACACCATCTTCTGTTCACTGTCTACAGAAGCTTCCACACCTGTCCACCTCTGTTCATGTCGTCATTCTGCTCAAGGTGGCCAAGCTATGCAGACGGCAAACATGTCAAGACAATGTCTCCCCATGGCTCTCACCCGTTACCAAGGGAAGGGTGATTTACCTGTTTCCCATCCACGATATATTGTCTCCACTCCTAGTTCCATAAACACAAACTGCCAAGGGTCTCCTGTTTTGAAAACATCATATTAGTCTCTGTCTATCCCACAAAGACTGTGAGTGAGACAGGAAGGCAGAAAAAGAGACAGACCAAAATGGGGGGAGACATATTTCTTAGGCTCTGCACATAAGCAACTGGAAACTCCTTCTGTGACTGGCAGCTCTCAGGAGAGTGAATCATGTTGTGTACCAGCACCCTGATGATTTACAGCCCACTGGTTTCACCGCAATGACTGACCATTCTGAGAATTTCAGAGAACAATTCATTGTCCTTCAGACCACCTACAACTTGCACTCATGTGACGTCATTCTAAGATACACCAACTCAGCATTTCCATGAATTCATTTTCTATACATGAAATTCACAGGGTCTTGCGATGTCTTTGACCCAAACTGAAATAGCTTCTGCTTAAAAGTGTTGTCTTTAAAATACATGAGGAGTGCCTTTTTTAATGTATGGACATTATCTTTTATTAAAAAAGGGGAAATAAAACTGGAAAAAAAGGCTTCCCTGGTGGCGCAGTGGTTGAGAGTCCGCCTGCCGATGCAGGGGACGCGGGTTCGTGCCCCGGTCCGGGAAGATCCCACGTGCCGCGGAGCGGCTGGGCCCGTGAGCCATGGCCGCTGAGCCTGCGCGCCCGGGGCCTGTGCTCCGCGACGGGAAAGGCCACAACAGTGAGAGGCCCGCGTACCGCAAAAAAAACAAACAAAACAAAACAAAGCTGGAAAAAAAAATAGGATGTTTCAGAAAACTGGGTTGTGTGGCTAGTGTTTGCTGTGTTAGTGAATGCTCCTAACACATTGGTACTGAAAGTACCTACTTGGAAAAAATTGACTTGATAATGAATTGAGATGATAGTCCTTTTTTAGTTGGAATTTAAACATAGGTGATTTTGATTCTCTTTCAGTCCTTCCTTTTAGCAGTGGAACCAGTACAGAGAAATAAAGGACGCCAAAAAACAAAATCCATGCTAAAAAAATTTTAGGTACAAAAATAAAAAATAATAAAGCCTTAACCAGAGCCTAAAGCAGTAAAGCAAAATCCGTTGAACACAGAGTGATTAACCAAAGCATATGCCATCAGTGTGAACTGATTTACTTAATTCAATTTCCTATTTTAAGACACATAGATAATGTCACGGTTCAATAAAGATTTGGAATAAGAGGGAAAATACTGAAGTGGAAAGGACAGAATGAGTTCCAAGAGGCCAGGGTGCCGGCTCCAGCTGTCAACACTGAGCAAGTTACTTAATTTTGCTTCCAATTAATTCTCTTGTATATAAAAATGGAAGTGACATTAACTGATCTTGAAAGTTTCTGGAAGGACGGTAGAGAAGTGAACTAGAAAGAGGAAAAAAGGGGCATTTTGTAATTTTCCAGCAGGTCTCAAGGAGAAAAAAAAATCAGTAAATTAATTAAGGCCATGGTAATCAAATAAAATTCACTCAAAATAGCACTATTGTAAGTATTATTTGAATTTAAAATTTTTACCCATGACAGTCCCTCAAAGAAGGCTCTGAGTAATGTATTTCAAAAGTCTAACTCAGATAGACTTGACCTCAAACAGTGCAGCCTCTGTTACAACAGTCTTCCTGAAGAACATTCTGGGTTGATGCCGGGAAGACCCAAAGGCTGGGGCCCTGGCACCGCCCCTCTGAAGAACGCAAGAAACATCCTGTTCAGTCTCCCATAAGCAACGCTCAGATCCTGGGCTGAGCAATGAACTTGAGGAATTGACAAAAAACCTCGACTTATACGGAAAACGAACTAAACTTTGGAAAGCAAAGCACTTTTCTTAAATAATTTCTATAACCACTGTGAATTAAAATGGAGAATGGCACTTGTTTGTAACTCTCCTACATTTTAGGGTTTACAAGGTTTTTCAAATACTGGTTGAAATTTCCTTTCATCAAACTCAGAACGTCACAACATTTGTCATGAGGAAAAATCCTACTTTATCATGCCAAGAAAATAAGACCAACAAGTACAGATACAAACGAAATGATAGGTAATGGCAAAATAAAATGAAAATTGAGAATGTGGTGAGTTTGTGTGTGTGTGTGTGTGTGTGTGCGCGCGCACGCGTGTTTTTGGCCGTGCCACGCATCCTGTGGGATTCTTAGTTCCCTGACCGGAGATCGAACCCATGTCTCCTGCAGTGGAAGCATGGAGTCTTCACCACTGGACCACCAGGGAGTTCCCATGAGTTGTGTTTTAAGTGTAAGAACGAATAATAGTGAGGGCTTAAGTACAAAATCAAATTCCTATTTTTAAAAAGATTTTTAACTATTGCCTGTAACTTCCAAATCAATGTTGCTAGCCCTGAACCCTCCCCTAACCACCATACTTAAACTTCCAACTGCCTGGTGGATATTTCAACCTATCTTTGAAATACGTATGTCCCAAATATACCTCACAGTCCTCTCCTCTCCAACAGTAAGTCCGCTTCCCTCCTAAGCCCCTTGATGACATCATCACGCTTCAGTCACCCAAGTCAGAAACCTGACAATCCCAAGTCCTAACATGTTCTTGCTTCCAATGCCCAAACTTTCACCAAATCCAGAATATTCTAGCTCTTTCAAATTTCACTCTCTCTGTTCCTCACTGCTTCTACTCTAATTCTAGCCCTTCCATCTCTTCCCCAGATCATTACAAAACGAATCTTCCTTCCTTCAATCTTGCTCACCTGCAACTCTTTTTCTACACTTTCTCCAGGATAACACACCTAAAACGCCAATGACCGCCAGCTTAAAACCCCTCAGAGGAAAAGGGAGCCCTCTTACACTGTTGGTGGGAAGGTAAATTGGTGCAGCCACTATGGAAAACAGTATGGGGTTCCTTAAAAAACGAAAAATACAATTACCATATGATCCAGCATTCCCACTCCTCGCATATATCCAGAGAAAACCATACTTCGAAAAGATACATGCACCCCAATGTTCATTGCAGCACTATTTACAATAGCCAGGACATGGAAGCAACCAAAATGTCCATCGACAGATAAATGAATGAAGAAGATGTGGTACATATATACAAGGGAATACTACTCAGCCATATAAAAGAATGAAATAATGCCATTTGCAGCAACATGGATGGACCTAGAGGTTATCATACTAAGTGAACTCAGACAAAGAAAGAAATATCATACGATATCACTTATTTGTGGAATGTAAAAAAAATGATACAAATGAATTTATTTACAAAACAGAAACAGACTCACGCACATAGAAAACAATCTCACTTATTTGTGGAATCTAAAAAAAATGATACAAATGAATTTATTTACAAAACAGAAACAGACTCACGCACATAGAAAACAATCTCATGGTTACCAAAGGGGAAAGGTGGGTGGGGAGGGATAAATTAGGAGTTTGGGATTAGCAGATACACACTACTATATATAAAACGGGTAAACAACAAGGTCCTAGTGTATAGCACGGGAAACTATATTCAATATCCTATAATAAACTATAATGGAAAAGAATCTGAAAAAGAATATATCACTTTGTTGTACACCAGAAACTAATACAACATTGTAAATCAACCATACCTCGATTTTTAAAAAACCCCTCAGTGCTTACACTTACTTACACACACACACACACACACACACACACACACCCCACACACCCATACCTGTGGTTCAACAATCCTGAAAATGTATTACTTCCACATGTGGGTTTCACACACCTATCCCACCACCCCTGCCTGCAATGCCCTCCTCGACCCCATCCTGCTCTTTACCAGGCTAATTCCTATTCATCTTTCAAGGGCCATTTCAGGAGTCACCTTCTCTAGGAAGCCTGCTTTTACACACACAATCTTCCAGCCCCAGGCTGCATTTGATGCCTTTTCTATTTCCATTCCTTAGTGTACTCTCGATATATTTATATCATATTGGAGTTGGTCATATTTATTTATGCATTTATCTCTGCAATTTACAGATATTTCTTGAAGGGTAGGACTTATCATCTTTGCTTTTTGAGATCCTAGCAAAGATTACTGAATCGAAATAAAAATGAACAAAACTATAGAGGAAAACAGATTGGAGCATATGAGGGTATTTTGGAGGGTTATAAATGTTCGGAAATAGTAATTGTTTTTCTTACTTATGCAAATTATACATCATGGTTTACAAAGTGATTTCACATAAGTTATATTGTTTGATTCTTAAAACAATCCTAGAAGGCAGGGTAAGGCAGAAATGAAGGCTGAGGGAGATCCTAAATGCATAAGAAATTTCTCTGGGAAAAGAAACATTACTAATTTTTTTAAGGGGTGTGTGTGTGTGTGTGTGTGTGTGTGTGTGTGTTCAAGTAGGTCTTCACAGATCTTCATTTCACAGCTCCAAACTTTAAATAAATTCCTGTTCGGTCAAAATAGCCAATTGATTTCCTTCATCACTACTAAAAAAAAAAAAAAAAAAACTCCTGAAAAAGAAAAATTCTCAATTCTTTACCAAGAATTATCAATAACCTATTCCCTTATTCACTCTTTCCCAAGAAGCAGATCTCAGAAGACAGAACAGTTCATTTAGACTTCTAAAGACAAAGAGAAAACTGTTTCACTCTTACCTTCAGAAGATCCACTAGGCCAGGAATCTCCTGAAAGTTTCCCTGATTTTGGAAGCCGTCCTTTTCCCAGGATGCCAATTCCTGAGAGCAGCTTTGGGCAGTCTTCAGCACACAGGTGTGGAATATCACAAAGATTTCTGAAAAGGAAAAAAACAGAACAGCGTAAACCGTTTTGGGTTAGCTAATTCTATTAAGCTGAGATTTCGTTCAACTATCCTACTAAAATTGACAAGGGGAACTTAATACATATTAAATTCCATGATGAATTTTAACCAAGACTGACTGTAGTTACAGACACAAACGTCTAAGAAACTTTAGGCAATTTCATTGCAACAGGTAATGAAAAAAGGTAACACAATTCCAGTTACATTTTGGTACAGGATAGTAGTCTGAATGACCCCTAAATAGCAGGAAACAACTGCACACACAAATCAAAGAGGGAAAAAAGGCACTTGATCTTATTTTACTCGAATACTTCATGGGAATACACGGTGCTTTACAATCACATCAACAAACAGGCCGCAGCTGGGAAGAATCTAATACAGATTGAAAAGAACAATGAAGAACGAAGTATTTGACGAAGGTTGACAAGCTCAGTGAGGAACGCAGCTATGCAATTACATTTCAGAGGTGGCTTTGAAGGTGGTGAGAAAAGAAAGCATCTGAGAATGAAGGTTTCAGAACACACCGTCATAAGAAAACAAGCAAAAGGTTAAGGTAGAACAGCACAGAATGAAACTTTAATTAAACCGAAGCCAACTAATAGAAGTGTTTGAATAGTGTGTTTATTTAATACCTCACTTTTATGAGAAAGTGAAAAAAAAAAAATAACAGAAAAAAATTGGTCAGAAGACCTCTTTTAAACCAGAACTTGGGGGCGGTATACAGGGAGAAACGAGGAAAGCAGGAAGTCTAGACCTGCCTTTCCCATTCATAGCCTGACCTCGGGCTTGCTAAGTGCTTCTCAACCTTGGGGGCACCTTTGCACCACCAGGAGAGCTTTTTAAAAAATATCAGTGACTCGGCCCCGTGCAGCCAAAGAAATCCCTGACCAGTTACGTCAGAAGATCAGGTAAGACAGAACTCAAGCACAGGCATTTTTTTCAAAGGAGAGAAAGTCAGAGACATTCTTTGATGACTCATTCAGAGCTAAGAGTTCTGTCTTCTCTACACAATTTGAACCCGATCACTCAATTTGTTTTTAAAACAAATACGGTTTAAATTATTAGTATCCAAAATTTTCAAACCCTATAAAATTAAATAGTTCCCCCTTTCAAATTATAGTTTTCTCCAGATATATGCTCAGGAGTGGGATTGCTGGATCATATGGTAGCTCTATTTTTCGTTTTTTTAGGAATCTCCATACTGTTTTCCATAGGGCTCCCTTTTCTCCATACCCTCTCCAGCATTTATTTGCAGACTTTTTTTTTTTTTTTTTTTGTGGTATGTGGGCCTCCCTCTGTTGTGGCCTCTCCCATTGCGGGGCACAGGCTCCGGACGCGCAGGCTCA
>NC_041218.1:94057528-94066870 GCF_002837175.3 Physeter macrocephalus
GCTGCGGCCTCTCCCGTTGCGGAGCACAGGCTCCGGACGCGCAGGCCCAGCGGCCACGGCTCACGGGCCCAGCCGCTCCGCGGCACGCGGGATCCTCCCAGAGCGGGACGCGAACCCGGTTCCCCTGCATCGGCAGGCGGATGCGCAACCACTGCGCCACCAGGGAAGTCCTATTTGCAGACTTTTTGATGACGGCCATGCTGACCAGTGTGAGGTGATACCTCATTGCAGGTTTGACTTGCATTTCTCTAATAATTAGCGACGTTGAGCATTTTTTCATGTGCCTGTTAATAGCTAAGACATGGGAGCAACCTAAGTGTCCACTGATAGATGAATGGATAAAGAAGATGTGGTACAGATAGATAGATACATAGATAAGTAGGTAGACACACAATGGAATATTACTCAGCCATAAAAAATGAAATAATGCTCTTTGCAGCAACATGGATGGACCTAGAGATTATCATGCTAAGTGAACTAAGCCAAAGACAAATATCATATATCGCTTATATGTGGAATCTAAAAAAGGGTACAAATGAACTTACCTACAAAACAGAAATAGAGTTACAGATGTAGAAAACAAACTTATGGTTACCAGGGGGTAAGGGTGGGGAGGATAAATTGGGAGATTGGGATGGACATATACACACTACTGTATATAAAATAGATAAGTAATAAGGACCTACTGTGTAGCACAGGGAACTCTACTCAATACTCTGTGATGACCTATATGGGAAAAGAATCCAAAAAAGAGTGGATATATGTATGTGTATAACTGATTCACTTTGCTGTACACCTGAAACTAACACGACGTTGTAAATCAACTAGACTCCAATAAAATTTTTTTTTAAAGATAAATACATAAGTAGTTCCCCAGTTTTCGAGAGGAGGGAACTAGGGCTCTGAGAGGTATACTGCTAAAAAAGGGTACAAATGAACTTACCTACAAAACAGAAATAGAGTTAGAGATGTAGAAAACAAACTTCTGGTTACCAGGGGGTAAGGGTGGGGAGGATAAATTGGGAGATTGGGATGGACATATACACACTACTGTGTATAAAAATAGATAAGTAATAAGGACCTACTGTGTAGCACAGGGAACTCTACTCAATACTCTGTGATGACCTATATGGGAAAAGAATCCAAAAAAGAGTGGATATATGTATGTGTATAACTGATTCACTTTGCTGTACACCTGAAACTAACACGACGTTGTAAATCAACTAGACTCCAATAAAATTTTTTTTTAAAGATAAATACATAAGTAGTTCCCCAGTTTTCGAGAGGAGGGAACTAGGGCTCTGAGAGATATACTGACTTATGCGAGGGCCAAGTGAAGGAGCGACACCAGGATGGAATCGCGTCTTCCAGGGAGGATAAAGGCAGACGCTGAGCTGGGGCCGGAGCCCGTTTCGGGCTGGGCCGGGTGTGACAGGACCACATGGAGCCACACTGTTGGTGAGGGCCTGATGCTCTTGACTTTCCAGGCACAGGAGAGCATAACCTCAGGGTTCCCACCCCGTACGGAGTAAGGAAGGTAAAAATAATCCTAGGAGCTAAATTACTAAGCACTTTGTATGAGCCCGACATGGTGCTAAGTGCTTTAATCCTCACAAGAACTCTATGACCTAAGTACAATTATTATCCCCCATTTATAAATGAGGAAACTGAAGCTGAGAGGGCTTTGTCTTCTCTCCAAAATGGTGGAACTGGAATTGTAACAAAGCTGTTCTCTCCCCCAACCGTGTATTGCCTCGAGGGAACGCAGTAACCGGGCAGCTGGAAGCAAGGCTACTGTGCCCTGTATCTGCCCTATCTTCTCTTTGTCACAAGGCATTCTCACACTGCAAAATGGAAACAGAAGCACCCTGGAGTCTTCCCAGTGCTTTCAGATTTTCTGCGATTAAATAATTAGTTTCTGTTGTTTGGGAAAGGATGAACATTGTATGGAATGATTTTTCTTCTCCCTACACACACACACACACACACACACACACACACACACACACACACACACTCACTCTCTCTCTCTCTCTCTCTCTCTCTCTCTCTCTCTCTCTCCCTCTCTCTTCCAAATTAGTAGAAGCTGAATGGTGAGATTTAATGCCACTACTTTGGAGACTTCAGCTCAGACAACTGTCAGAAGAGTCACCACTGAAATCTGTCCTAAATGATTCAGTCCATCATGACATGTGAATTTAAGAGCTTAACTGAAATCTCTGGAATGTCATTTACAATTCCTTAGGAAAAAAATGTATGAAACATTTTTATACTCATCTTCAAAATCTTAGAGAAGTATCTTTGTTGCAGTTTGCTGGCCCAGTACATTTACATTATGTAAATGATTTCCTTTCTTTAAACAGTGCCGTTACTGGCTATAATAAAATCTAATTTACGAATATTCCACATATGAAACATGTTTTATTTCAGAGGCTAATGCAAAAGCATTACTGCTTCTGACACCTTAGGCAGATCCTAATTACACTGTGGCAAAATTATCTTCATAGCTCAGTTAAAAAATAACGTGAAAAGTTGGTTTTCACTATACACTTCTGGGAAGAAATAAAAGAGTGACAATAAAAATAAAAACACAATTTTGAGAAATGGAAGGGGCCTGGAAGGTGTATCCAACCGTCTATCTGCCTACGGCCTATTCCATTTTCAGGGAAATCTGTATGGAGTCGAATCTCTCTTCCTCTGTAGCTTTCACTCCTCGGTTCCAGTTCTGGCCCTTGGAGACAGATCCAGATTCACGTCCTAGTGTAAACTTCCCCAACCTCAGCCCACTGTTCAGAAAAGCAGGGATCACCTGCTGCTTTAGCAGAGGTGGCCACTGATAGGACCAGGGGTAAGGACCTGACTCAAGGGCATCCACAGAGGCTGGTGGACAACTGATGAGGTCGCTTTGCGCCAAGGTCTCTGCCCTAGAAAAGAGATGATAATCTAATTAACTCTCTCTGGGATCTGGAATGGATATTGGGAGTCAGAAGAGAACCTACTGAATACGCAAAGGTGAGCAGGAAGGCCAGCAGAGAGACGACAAGAGATAAGACTCATTCCCTGAAGTAGCCTCCGACCCTGATAACTTCCCACTTGCCACATCCAGACAGATATCAGTCCCTCCTCCTAAAGGTGCCCTGTTCTCTGCAGCCTCAAATGCCCAATACTTATGGACTAATACTGGGGTGCCTCATTTACCAGCCATTCTTATAGCTGCATGTCAGGTTGACAATATCTCCATTATCTTTTTGTAGGTATTTTTGTTAGAACCAAGAGAAGCCTTTACTTGAACCCCATTAATATTTCTTTTCGTCTTACACTGGAGGTTTTTTCGTTTGTTCGTTTGTTTTTACTTTTTTGGCCATGCCACGCGGGATGTGGGAACTTAGTTCACCAACCAGGGATTGAAAACGCACCCCCTGCATTGGGAGCACAGAGTCTTAACCACTGGATCACCAGGGAAGCCCCCTATGTCACCTTTTTAGAATGTAGTTCATCATTACAACTTGCCACAAACATCTGACGTCTCAATTCTGCCCTTGCAAAATATGTTATGGCTTTCACCTCCGTGTCATCCACAGATTAGACCAGCATGCCATTTAGAATGATGGTCGTGCTACGACACAATACAGAATTGGACACTATTTCACAGAGCCCACAGTGGTATAAAAAATAGTGAAAACCAAACTGTTAATAAATTAAAATGAATTTATTTTAGTCTCGAGGTTACTCTTTAAAATTAGTAATTACCAGTTCTCCAAATTGACTGCAAATCATCCTGAAGATATAAATAGTTACATAAACTGACATGACCAAGCAGTTCACTTTGCTGGATAAAGGTTTTAACATGTACTTGGTAGAGACTGCAAACCCCAGAAGAATCAGGCTTTAGCAGCATTGGGGAAAATTAGGCCATACTTGAGATAATTGGCAACATGAACTTTGTGGTTATAGAGTAATTACCCGTGCAGCAGACCAAGAAGTTATATTTGAGAAACATACTGTGAAAACAGAGCCAAGCTCGCCTCATCCTTCCCTGAGGCAATCATGAAAATCAGCAGAAGCTGTCATTTTAGGTATCTGGTATACCCCTGTCAAAGTGAAATTGTTCTCCAAAGATCTCAACTGCTTTGTCTAACTTTGCTTTCAGTAAGTCACATGGGATTTCTCTCTGCAGTAAAAAATCCCCCACACATCTGGGCACCTAATTTACGACAAAGGAGGCTAGAACATACAATGGAGAAAAGACAGCCTCTTGAATAAGTGGTGCTGGGAAAACTGGACAGCTACATGTAAAAGAATGAAATTAGAACACTCCCTAACACCATACACAAAAATAAACTCCAAATGGATTAAAGACGAAATGCAAGACCAGACACTATAAAACTCTTAGAGGAAAACATAGGCAGAACACTCTATGACATAAACCACAGAAAGATCTTTTTTGACCTACCTCCTAGAGTAATGGAAATAAAAACAAAAATAAACAAATGGGACCTAATGAAACTTAAAAGCTTTTGCACAGCAAAGGAAACCTTAAACAAGACAAAAAGACAACCCTCAGAATGGGACAAGATATTTTCAAATGAAACAACAGACAAAGGATTAATCTCTAAAATATACAAATAGCTCATGGAGCTCAATATCAAAAAGATAAGCAATCCAGTTAAAGAATGGGTGGAAGACGTAAATAGACATTTCACCAAAGAAGACATACAGATGGCCAAGAGGCACATGAAAAGATGCTCAACATCACTGATTATTAGAGAAACACAAACCAAAACTACCATGAAGATAAGCAATCCAGTTAAAGAATGGGTGGAAGACGTATATAGACATTTCACCAAAGAAGACATACAGATGGCCAAGAGGCACATGAAAAGATGCACGTGTATACAATGGAATAGTACTCAGCCATAAAAAGAAATGAAATTGAGATATTTGTAGTGAGGTAGATGGACCTAGAGTCTGTCATACAGAGTGAAGTCAAAAAGAGAAAAACAAATACCGTATGTTAACGCATATATATGGAATCTAAAAAAAGAAAAAAATGGTACTGATGAACCCAGTTGCAGGGCAGGAATAAAGATGTAGACATAGAGAATGGACTTGAGGACACAGGGTGGGAGGGGGAAGCTGGGGCGAAGTGAGAGTAGCGTCGGCATATATACACTACCGAATGTAAAATAGATAGCTAGTGGGAAGCAGCCTCATAGCACTACTATGGGAGATCAGCTCAGCGCTTTGCAATGACCTAGAGGGGTGGGATAGGGAGGGTGGGAGGGAGGCTCAGGAGGGAGGGGACATGGGGACATGTGTATGCATATGGCTGATTCACTTTGTTGTACAACAGAAACTAACACAGTATTGTGAATCAATTATACTCCAATAAAGAGATCTATTAAAAAAAAAACACCTCACACTAAAGGGCTTTTAAAGTTCTTGTGTCGGCTTTCCTTAGTTTTTTCTGTCTCCACCATGACTATCAGGCTGTCAAGCTGTAGTTTCTCATGGTGGTCAGCATGCCTGCCTAGAGCAATCAAACCCATCCTCATGGCTCCAATTGGATACTTCTGTTCCTTCCAGGGCTGACTCTGCATAAAGGAACACTAGAAAGCTTCACGGGCAGGGCCTGATGGACCAGTCTTAAAGAAAGCATGAGTGGGGCTTCCCTGGTGGCGCAGTGGTTAAGAGTCCGCCTGCCGATGCAGGGGAACCGGGTTCGTGCCCCGGTCCGGGAAGATCCCACGTGCCGCGGAGCGGCTGGGCCCGTGAGCCATGGCCGCTGAGCCTGCGCGTCCGGGGCCTGTGCTCCGCAACGGGAGAGGCCACAACAGCGAGAGGCCCGCGTAGCGCAAAAAAAAAGGAAAGCATGAGTGTATGTGTACATTTCATGTCATCTCTGTTGACCACGCAGAGGCCCTCTTGGTGTGCTTCTTTATTTCTCAGATGTGCTGAATTGTTACACTGTTCATTTGACAATCACTGTCAAGGTCCACCAGGGGCCAGGTACAGCCCTGGGAGCCACAAGAAACACAAAGGTGACTTCAGACTAGACAGCTTCTGCTCAAGGACAGAGATGAGAGACCATAATACCACCTTGGGTTGTATGGCACTTGGTGATTTAATTTTCACAGAAGTAATCTCACCTAATACAGAAAAATAAGTATTCTTCCTGACTTTTTACAGATAAAAATAAACTAAGAGCAGGTGACTTCTCAATGATTTATCCCAGCCAGTAAGTGGCAAAGCCAGGACTCCAGAAGCAAGCTGTGTGATTCTGAGTCGCGTTACTTCCACCAACTCACAGGTGTAATCATGGCTTACACGGATACAATGACTACATAAGCAACATATATTGCATGCTTATTCCATACCGGGTATGTCTGTAACTGGCTGGCAGATATTTGATCTTCATAATAACTTTACGAGGTGGGCAATCTTATTCTCCCCAGAGGAGAAAACTAAGGCACAGAAAGTGGAGTAATGGCCCAAGTTTGTATGGCCAGTGGGTGGCAGAAAGTGATAAACACCAGAACAGTGCCACCCAGAAGAAGTGTGGAGAAAGTCATTGGATCTGTTGCTAGGAAGAACGCTAAGAAAGTTTTGGAACGTTTTCTAGCATTTCCAGAACAGTGAGACTTTTCTTCTCTTGTAAATCCTGTGAGAAGACACTGGCATCAGAGATGAGAAAAAGATGGCAAATCCAAGAAAAGAAGGAAGTGTGATGCTTCCCCCTCCCTCCACCATGGCTATGGATGTGCGAGGGATCTGCCGGCACAGAGAGCTTCTAGCATATGAATACCATCTGCTTCTTGAATACTTGTTATGTATATTTTCTGTTATTTCAGATTCTCTGGACAGATCACACTGCTTGAGCAAAGCAGGAAGAAGAGACCCTTGGCATTCGTGACCTTATGTTTGTGGTTGGTGATTTTACAGTGACTGCCTGGGAGGCTGGTGATCTGGCAGTTTGCTGGGACACCAGTTTGCATCACACAAAGTTGGCGGTGGCTCGACCCTCACACCTCTGTGGGGTTTCTTGATTCTCAACCACTGTGCTCAGGTAGGAAAGGAGGGAGCCAGTAAGAAAGAAGTGCTTCAGCCTTCTTCTGACATGTGAGTGACTATCACGGGCAGGATGTGGGCTAACGGCCTCCCAGACAATACTTCTCTTAATGCCATAAATAATCCCATAAAGTGGCCGCTGTCATAGCAACTTTCTACATGGGCATATTGAGGCCCAGAGAAGACCAGTAATGTACCCCAAAGTCAGAGTTTGTCCATGTCAGATATAGGATTGCACCGGGACTGTGTGACTCTGTGCAGTGGCGTGCCTCTTCTATTTCTGCTAAAGTTATTAAACAAGCAATCAAATAAACAAAAGCTTTGTGAAGAGGGGAAGACACTAGGTGAGAGAGAAAACTAGTTAATGTTGGAGAGGTAGTTCACTTTAGATGTGAGATTTATGCAAAAAAGAAACCACAGGGCACTTGGGGGAAATTCTTCCACGGAAAAAGCCAGGAGCCTCTACAAACATTTCTATACTGTTGAATTTATTTATTTTTTTAAATTTATTTATTTATTTATTTTTGGCTGCGTTGGGTCTTCGTTGCTGCGCGCGGGCTTTCTCTAGTTGCGGTGAGCGGGGGCTACTCTTCGTTGCGGTGCGTGGGCTTCTCATTGCGGTGGCTTCTCTTGTTGTGGAGCACAGAGTCTAGGCGCACGGGCTTCAGTAGTTGTGGCACGTGGGCTCAGTAGTTGTGGCTCGCACACTGTAAGTGCAGGCTCAGTAGTTGTGGTGCACGGGCTTAGCTGCTCTGCAGCATGTGGAATCTTCCCGGACCAGGGCTCGAACCCGTGTCCCCTACATTGGCAGGCAGATTCTTAACCACTGCGCCACCAGGGAAGTCCCTTGGATTTATTTTTTTTTATTTATTTTATTGAAGTATAGTTGATTTACAGTGTTGTGTTAGTTTCTGGTGTATAGCAAAGTAATTCAGTTATACATATACATATATATTCTTTTGCATTATGGTTTATCACAGGATATTGAATAAAGTTCCCTGTGCTATACAGTAGGACCTTGTTGTCTATCCATTCCATATATAATAGTTTGCATCTGCTAACACCAAACTCCCACTCTGTCCCTCCTCCACCTCCCCTCCCCCTTGGCAACCACAAATCTGTTCTCTATGTCTGTGAATCTGTTTGTTTCATAGACAAGTTCATTTGTGTCATATTTTAGATTCCACAAATAAATGATATACTATGATATTTGTCTTTCTCTTTCTGACTTACTTCACTTAGTATGATCATCTCTAGGTTCATCCATGTTGCTGCAAATGGCATTATTTAATTCTTTTTTATGGCTGAGTAGTATTCCATTGCAGGTATGTACCACATCTTCTTTATCCATTTACCTGTCAATGGACATTTAGGTCACTTCCATGTCTTAGATATTGTAAATACTGCTGCTATGAACATAGGGGTGCATGTATCTTTTTGAATTATAGTTTTGTCCAGTTTTGCCCAGGAGTGGGATTGCTGGATCATATGGCAACTCTACTTTTACTTTTTTGAGGAACCTCCAAACTGTTTTCCACAGTGGCTGCACCAATTTACATTACCACCAAAAATGTAGGAAGGTTCCCTTTTCTCCACACCCTCTCCAGCATTTATTGTTTGTGAACATGTTAATGATGGCCATTCTGACCAGTGTGAGGTGGTACCTCGTTGTACTTTTGATTTGCGTTTCTCTAATAATTAGGGATGTTGAGCATCTTTTCATGTGCCTGTTGCCATCTGTATGTCTTCTTTGGAGAAATGTCTGTTTAGGTCTTCTGCCCATTTCTTGATTGAGTTGTTTGGTTTTTTCTTATTGAGTTGTATGAGCTATTTGTCTGTACTCTTTTTAAAAAAAATTTATGGAAGTATACTCTAGAAATTAGAGATGCCCAGAAGTCTCAGAAATCAGTCCCCAAAGGGCCTGCTGTGTTCCTAGGAATTCAGAGGTGGACGGAGGACCGTGCCAAAGGCAGGAATATACCTGGTGCAGTGCTGGGGATGTGTGCGGCTGACAGGAGTACTGTGAAGGGCAGGTCAAGTGCCTGGGGCGTCCAGAGGAAGGAAAAGGTTCTCCCGCCTGGGATCAGGCAGTAAATACTGACAACCTCATTGAGAAGCTGGCAGTGAAAGAGAGGGAGAAACAGGGCTTCCCTGGTGGCGCAGTGGTTGAGAGTCCACCTGCCGATACAGGGGACGCGGGTTCGCGCCCCGGTCTGGGAGGATCCCACGTGCCGCGGAGCGGCTGGGCCCGTGAGCCATGGCCGCTGAGCCTGC
>NC_041218.1:94066946-94077468 GCF_002837175.3 Physeter macrocephalus
GAGCCTGTGCTCCACAACGGGAGAGGCCACAGCAGTAAGAGGCCCGCGTACCGGTGGTGGGGGGAAGAGAGGGAGAAATAGAATGGTACCGCTAGGGAGCAGCAGAGATGAGAAGTGGTTTTTGACCAGAGGAGATTTAAGGTCATTTATAGGCTGAGGAGAAATGTGATAAGGAGAAATAGAGAGAGAATGCAGCTGCAAGGGGCAAAAGCAGTGGACAGAGCCAAGGCCAAGAGCAGCGGGCAGGAACACGCGCTGGGAGGCAGGGACTTGCTATCACACTGCAGCCACTTTAGCTCGATCTAAGGGGTGTGTGCACTCATTTCATGTCTCCTCCCTTGTTGGAGAGAACACTCCTCAGGCTGAAGCACCTCGGGAAATGAATTTTCTGGAACCAATGGGACAAGCCCCTATGCAGAAACCTGCTAATTTGCATACTGCCCCGCCCTCTTGCTAAACAATAGTTGGAGTCAGTCGAAATGAAAGGAAATGCCCACACGCGTCAACAGTAATACACATGCTTTGCAACCTTGAACTTGAATTTAATAGAACAAATCAAACAAGTCTGCTTGGGTGACTCTGAGATGCAACTGAACTCGTTCCAACTTGACCAGGGCTTTATTTACTTTGCTTAACGCCAGTCATTTATGCAAATCGCTTAACAAACATGGAGTGAGCGCCCGCCTACGTGGGAACGCACACCACTTCCAAGCTGGAACGCTAGTGGTGTTTATTTTTGCCCCGCATTCTGACTGGATTGTTTTAGACAGGGTTTTATTTTATTTGGGGAGAACTTCTGCAGGTGATTTTAATAACATGTTTTTTCTGATTAAAAATGTCTTTTCATTTTCCAAAATATGAAAAGTAAAGTTTTAAAAAATTAAAACCCAATGTTATCTTCCACCCCAGAAATAAAAAACGTGGCAATGTTTTGGTGCATGTCTTCCAAGTGTTTTATTTTTCCTGAATGCATGTCTGTGTGCATACACATTTTTCAAATTAGAAGTGGAATCATACAGGACGCACTGATTTAGTAACCTGCTGTTCTAACTTAATAATACAAAATGAACATATGCTACAAAATCATTTAATGTCTGCATGATATTCTAGCATATAAAGAAATCATTTTCATTTAACCGATTTCCAAATATTGGCCATTAATGCTCTTCCATTTGGTTGACTTTTTTTTTTTTTTTTTTTTTTTTTTTTTTTTTTGCGTTACGCGTGCCTCTCACTCTTGTGGCCGGCCTCTCCGGTTGCGGAGCACAGGCTCCGGACGCGCAGGCTCAGCGGCCATGGCTCACGGGCCCAGCCGCTCTGCAGCACGTGGGATCTTCCCGGACCGGGGCACGAACCCGTGTCCCCTGCATCGGCAGGCGGATTCTCAACCACTGCGCCACCAGGGAAGCCCTGGTTGACTTTTTAATATCATTTTCTAAAGAGATACTATTTTACCAGCACTGGCTGAAAAACAATCAGTAAAACTCTTACCGTTGATACGTGGAGCATTATTAAAAGTTCCATTTCCTTCATCAGGATTTGTGATCAACTGAACTGAGAGGGTTTCAGGGTGGGTGGCAGCACAGAGAAGCAGCAGCCCACGTTCCCACCCGGCTCCCACAGCCCTGCTCTGGCCAGATTTTCGATACATCTGCAGTTTGGCAATGGGTGGTCTGCTTAATTACATATGATCAGAGACACTGGCTGACTCTTAGATTATTGTTAAAAGCTTGACTTTTCCAATGAACATATCAGAGCAAGAAAGGTGGACACATCGGTCCCCAATCCCTGACTATGTGTGGAGACAGTCCTTCGTGGGATGGAAAGAAATTTTAGGGGAAACACTGTTAATCTGACATAAAAATGATAATGTTTCTTCTTGTCTGAACATGGTCAGATTAGGCCTCAAAAAGAGACATATTATGTCTCAAGAGAAACAAAGGGCTAGGTTGTGAACTTATACCTATTTTCATTGGTGTTACTATTATTAAATATTAGATGAGAACAGCTATAACAGCTCCCGATTCTGAGTCTCATCTGTAGTAGTTCTCCACGCCCCTGGCACTTAGGAATCCACAGATGATGTGTTCATGACCTTGACTGTGGCTACGGTTTCACAGGTGCACACATAGGTTAAAACTGATCAGATTGTACATTGTAAATATGTGCAGTTTGTTGTATGTGACTTGGACCTCAATAAAGCTGTTCAAAAATTAAGACCCCAGGTGCCTCAAACTCACACCTGAGATGTTGATTTAACTGGTCTTGAGCAGTTCTCCTAATGTGAAGCCAAAAAATCATTGATCTAATATAAGACGAATCTTCCCAGAGCTAAATAAGATGCTAAATTGATATAACTGACATGAAATGGCAAGAGAATATTTTTAAAGAAGTGATTCTATCATTTTCAAGTACAAGACTATATATCTGCTTTTTTCAAAGTGCTACCCAGCCAAGAAATTTAGTCTTGCTTTAAGACTTTGTAATAATTAATTAATCAAATTTTAAAGAGCCTACTGCGTACTAGGGACTATTCTAGGCACATCACAGATCATGTAGAACCGATATTGTTAAGAGGTCAACATTCTCTCAGGTGGATTTAAACTATATTAAATCACAAACTAGTTGAAACATTGATTTATCTAGGAAAAACTAAATACACGAAACGTCAAAATGAACCTGTTACGGCCCCAAAGGTCGATCACGGATTCTCTATGACAGCAGTTCAAATCCAGGAGGTTTTGTTCTACTTGCCGAGCCACTGAGCTGGGCACAAGCTCTTTAGCAAGAATGTGGGAAAAGCTGTCCCAGAAAATTGGAAGCTTCCTGCCAGAGGGCACCACCATCCTCTCCAGACAGCAGAGGCTCCATGCCAGGTTCCATCTATAGATCCCAATATAGCTTCACATCCATAATAAAATAGCCAAGCCCTCTTATTATAGAAAATTCATATTCAGTATTCACTCACATATGTCTTCACTCTGTTATTAACGTGAAACTTTGAAGCTAATTAGTGTTGGCTTTGAGCGCAGTTTGGAACTGCACCCAGCTGGAAAGGGGCCATGGCGCGTAGGGTCTCACTCCTCACCAAGGCTGAGCACGCTCGGAAAGGGATTAGAAGAGAAAGGAATGGAACCAGCCCTCATTCAGAAAGAAACAATCTCCTTGAGCTAACCGGGCTGACTGTGGGTGGTGGTGAAGACAGAGCTGTGGTTGTCACAGGCATGGCCCTTCTCAGTTCCTTGTCACCCCCAGCCTCCATAAGACACAGCAAAATGAAATCAGATAAATGAAGCACCCTGGGTTGGGGAAGGAACGAGAGGCGTGGCACGTCCAGGGAGCTGCTTGTGATGAGGCAGGAACACCTGAGCAGCTGAAAAAGGTGGACGAGGGGCAGCAGACGGTCCCAAGAGAACACGACCCCTTTAGTGAGAGAACGAATGAATGAATGCCAGGCAGGAATTCAAGAACAAGGTTAGGGCTGAGAAGCGTGCTGGCAGAAATGTAAACTGGGAAAAGGTATGATTGCCAGGCTGCTGACTACTATCACCACTTCAGCTGAAAAGAAGCAATACTGACGTTTTTTACTCAGCAGAAATGGATGAAATATTTTATATCCCTTACAGGAAAAAAAGCAAGAGCAGCTTGTAAATTACCATCAATAACCAGCTCGATGCCTTTCACGGCTCCCTCCCTGCTAACAGTCTGCTACACTCATACTAAAAACTGGGGCTCCTCTTGACACTTCTTCCCCCAAGGTCCCCATCTGTCTGACACCCCCTGTTGGCCTCTCTGCAGAGTCTCTTTAGATCCATGCCTACATCACTCTTCAGTTCCCTCTTCACCCCTGACGTTTCTCAGGTCACCCCAGACTCCTCCAGGTACCATGCCAGAGCACCAGGTCACCCCATCTTCATCCCAGTCCCCAGCTGAGGGGTCCAGGAACCCAGTTTTGTCACACCCCCTTCCAATGCTCTGGGTGTTTGAACATCACATTATGAGGGACCTGTGATTGACCCTGATTACAGGGAGAAATTCAACTTTAACAAAACATCCCCAGGCAAAAACAAGTCTCACACCCCACAGAAACTGTGAACACAAGGCCATGTTTACTTCAACTTCCTAGATCAATAATAGGCACCGACTTATGGAGGAAATCTAGATTCTAACACGATGCATATCAAAACTTCTAGCTCTCAGTACCAAACTTGAACCCCCCAAATTTATGTTCTGCCTATTATATATTTCTTTTTATAAAGCTATATTTGATTGATTGATTTCCCACTCAATCAAGATAGGTATGTGTCCCACCTTTGGCTTATTTCTGCCACTATCCTTGATTGGTTTTTAAATCATTACAAAATAGAGTCACAGATGTAGAAAACCAACTTAACGGTTACCAGGGGGGAAAGGAAGGAGGGAGGGATAAACTGGGAGATTAGGATTAACGTATACACACTACTGTATATAAAATAGATAACTAATAAGCACCTACTGTATAGCACAGGGAACTCTACTCAGTACTCTGTAATGGCCTATATGGGAAAAGAATCTAAAAAAGAGTGGATATATGCATACGTATAACTGATTCACTTTGCTGTACACCTGAAACTAACATGACATTGTAAATCAATTTTACTCCAATAAATTTTTTTTTAAATCATTACAAAAAGCAGAACACTAAGCCATGAAAAAACAGGCAGACTCAAGAGAACCTGTTCAGCACATAGATTTCTGACTCAACGAAACTCTCAAATCCAGATTCTTATGTTGCATTTTAGTCCCATTGCTGCAACTGAGTGACCTTGAATTTCAAGTTAGCAAATGTCATTAAAGTATGGATACAAAAACATCAGCCCATGTGTATAAACTAAATAGGCCAGAATCAAATTCTGGTCTGTTTCCTTGTAGTATGATTTTTATCATCACCCATGTATTTCACCAAATTTCTTAAAAAGAGCAACCCCGTAATAGTGATTTCAGTGTAACTTAATACTCATCATAAAGACCCTTAAAACATTACAAGCCATTTCACATGAAGCCTGGAGGATAATTTTGGAGAAGAGATGAAGGTGAAACATGAGAGCGCTCTTTAGTAATCTGATGGGTTTCCAGGAGTAGAGAGATTGGCAATCCTCACTGCCCACGAAACTCCCAGGGCCACTGGCAGAAATGTGTTGATGCTTGGGCCCCATTCCCAGTGACTTAATTGGTGTAGGGTGGGGACTGGGCTTTGATCAATTTTTGAAGCTCATTCTAATGTATATTACAGTCAAATCTTCCCTGGAGGTAGATGTTATTTCAATAGAAAACTAACAACTTTGTAACAAGCAGAGCTGTCCAAGGAAAGAACAGGTCATCTCATGGGGGGCGAGTCCCCCTGTCATAGCAAGTGTGGATGGAGGGGTTACACGTCTGAGCCCCTCTCAGGGACAGTGGAGAAAGGGGACCTAAGATCTCTGAAACTGATTTTTTTTCTTCTGTACTAGTTCGACCTAGGGTCATTATTTAAGTGAGAGCAAGAAAAGAAAAATGCCTCATTTGCAATGCCATCTTTGGAACAAAAACAGTTTGTCTTAAAATCTTTCATATTGTCCACATAAGACTTGTTAATCTGTTCAATAATATCAATTGTATTGTTTTAATATTATTTTAAGGAAATTTCCTTCCACACTGAATTATTATATTCTAATGTTTGATACTTTTTTTCCAACTTTCTACTACATTGGTCTATAAAAGATCTCCTTTTAATAGCTGGCATTTGTTTTTCTTCAATTCATAAAAAAGGATTCCTCAGCCTAAATGTTCTGTGAAACATCATTGGTACAGAACTATCTGTGGCTTCTTTACAAATATCTTTCCTTTTTTTTCCCTTTTTCATTCTTAAACATTAACATGAAAATTTCCTCTGACCCTTTCTGAGAGATGAACTTTGGTTTTTATTTGTTTATTTTTTAAAATTTTATTTTTGGCTGCGTTGGGTCTCCGTTGCCACACGCGGGCTTTCTCTAGTTGCGGTGCGTGGGCTTCTCATTGCGGTGGCTTCTCTTGTGGAGCACCGGCTCTAAGTGCGCGGGCTTCAGTAGTTGCAGCTTGCAGGCTCTAGAGAGCAGGCTCAGCAGTTGTGGCACACGGACTTAGCTGCCCCGCAGCATGTGGGATGTTCCCGAACCAGGATTGAACCTGTGTCCCCTGCGTTGGCAGGTGGATTCTTTTTTTTTTTGGCTGCGTTGGGTCTTCATTGCTGCTCATGGGCTTTCTCTAGTCGTGGTGAGTGGGAGCTATTCTTTGTTGCAGTGTGTGGGCCTCTCTTCTCATTGCGGTGGCTTCTCTTGTTGTGGAGCACGGGCTCTAGGTGTGCGGGCTTCAGTTGTTGCAGCACGCGGGCTCAATAGTTGCAGCACGTGGGCTCTAGGGCACACGGGCTTTAGTAGTTGTGGTGCTAGGGCTCAGTAGTTGTGGCTCGAGGGCTCTGGAGAACAGGCTCAGAAGTTGTGGCGTACGGGCTTAGTTGCTCCGCGGCACATGGGATCTTCCCAGACCAGGGCTCGAACCCATGTCCCCTGCACTGGCAGGCAGATTCTTAACCACTGCACCACCAGGGAAGTCCCGGTTCTTATTTTAAAAGATGATACCTTTGGAGTTTTCCCCCCTTAAATTTATTTATATATTTACTTTTTTTTTTTAGAGTGAAAGCAGATTTATGTAGGGAGATACACACTCCACAGACAGAATGTGGGCCATCTCAGAAGGCGAGAGGCCCAGAAATATAGGGTGGTTAGTTTTTATAGGCTGGGTAATTTCTTGTTTTTAATTTTTAATTTAATTTTTATTTTATACTGGAGTATAGTTGATTTACAATGTTGTATCAGTTTCAGGTGTACAGTCCCCCCTTAAATTTAGACAAGGGAACACATGCAGAAGCAAACAGAATACAAAAAGGAAGCCCCTTCATGTCCCAATCCTTAGTTGGATTTTTTTTTCAGTTTTGCTCGTTATTGTTTCTCAAATCACTGGGATGACAATTATATATGCTCTTTTATAACTTATATTTTCAATGTCTTGAGATCCTTCCATACCAGTACACAGGGGTCCCATTTTTTAACAGCTACATAACGCGATGTACCTTAGTTTGTTTTCCATTTCACTGTTGATAGATATTTCACTTGAAGCCATTTTCATTATTAGAAACAAAACTGCAATGAAGAATCCTGTAAATATATTTATGTCTATATAAATTCCCCTCAAACTGGAATTTCTGGGTTAATAATTTATTTGCATTTCAAATTATGATTAAAAAGTATCCCAAAAGGCTGTGATTATAAGAATGTATAAGAAAACTGTTTCTCCACCTCTTTGTCAACACTAGATACCATCAACTTTAATTTTTCCAATCTCAGAGGCAAAACTCCAAAGTTTGGAGTATAAGCCCAAGTATAAATAGCAATTTTCTAGATTGGTGTTACATTTTTCTTTTAATTATAAAGCTAAACTATCACAGCAGAAGTCTAAAATCTACCCCAAAACCTGGAATTATGCTCAAGATTCTAAGATCCCAAAAGACCTTTGTAGACGTCTTCCTCTTTATCAATCCTTACCATCACAACCTTCAAAAGACAATTCAAAATTCACCTCCTCCAGGAAGCCTCCCTTGATTACTTCCCTGGATCTTACTTTTATTCTTCTTCTACTCTGATCCCTCAACACTTATGTGTTTAGTTTGTGTTGACTCTTAAATCTCCCTTTGTATCTCCCAATAATACCAGTAAAGTAGAAACATAGGAGGCAATTAACCAACAGAAGTGAATGAAGATTTATTAAATATTTAGTTATTCAGCCAATATCTATTTCTGGGGTGCTGTATTGGACCCAAGATATGTGCTTTTCCAGACTGGCCTGCCCCTCCCCACACTGTTCCTCTGGCTGCTTGCTCCATATACAGTCCCTGCCCCTGGGGCCATCTTGTCTCCCAACACCACCAGCTGTCTCTGCCTCCCTGGGAGGTGGGCAGGGAGGGAGGGCTCTGGCTCAGCCTCTGTCACGAGCACCGTGGCTGGTGCTGCAGAAGCTCTGGCACCCTAGTCCGCCCTAACTGGTAATGGAGTACCAGCTGCCACCACTTCAGGATCCCCAGAAAGCACCATGCTGTGGGGTATAGGGTCTGGCTTCCCCACAGGCTGATCAGAGGGGCTGGGCCATAGAACCTGGAAACAGGAACTTAAAACCCAATGGGGTGACCTTGGTCAATGAGAGACAGGACAGCAAAAGGAGCTGGAAGATCAATTCCTTGCCCTTCCTTCCCGTGACAGACTGTTGTGAGGTACAGTGGTTCCAAAGACCTGTCTGCAAGACAGCGTAAGTCACAGAGCAGCCAGCTGTGCTTTCCTGAGAAGCTGTAGGCAGCCTGGTGACAGGTTACTGTGTGTGTGTTTTGCTTCCGCTATCCCCTCACTATTGCTTTTCTGGAACTGCAGCTCCTCACAAAGCCCTCCCACCTACGTTTTGCCTCAGACTCTGCTTTCTAGAGAACTCAAGCTAAGCCAACCCTACTAGCTCCACAAACACTGCACTATACACGAGACTAGCCTGGGAAGGGGTACAAAAGACAGAAAGAAGAAACCAAACCTGCTTGGGGAAGCAAGACATCTCCACAGGTAACAATAAGTGAAAAAGACAAAGTGAAGGAAGGGAAAAACCAGAATGAATGAGATAAAGGGACAATATGTGCAGAGGATTAGGAAATGGGAACTACTTAAATACTATGCAATATTCTTTGTACAGTAAGTCCCCTAAATACGAACCTTCAAGTTGCGAACTTTCAAAGACGCGAACGCATTATAAACCTATTACAGTACAGTTCTATACAGCTGGTTGTGTTAGTTGGGTACCTAGGCTGACTTTGTTGGACTTAGGAACACACTCTTGGAACAAAACTCATTCGTATGTAGGGAACTTACTGTATAGTGCATACAATAAATACAGAAAGTATTCACAGAGAAAAGCAAAAGCAACAGCTGTCACCTACAGCCAACTGCTAGGGAAGAGGGGGAAGGGGAAGGTGGGAGGGTGATCCCTGGAGAAGATCCCTAGTGAGCTAGGATGGTACAGCTGCAGCAGCGGGTATATGCTGGTGAGAAAGAGGAGAGAATGCTAAGAAGTGTCTCCCTGGAGCCAAGAGCTTGGTGGGGAAGAGAGGACCAGTTCCACATTCACAGCAGAGGGCTGTGGAACACGGGGCACCTGGAGGGGTTTTGAGGGTGAAGGGCATTCCTCACTCTGCATATTCCCATGGAAGCAATGAACTATCCACTCCCTTTGTCTGGAAGGTAAAGCACATGTAGAACCTCTCGAGCTTCTCCCTACTCCTGAGTCATCAGCATGCAGAGTTTGGGAGAAGAAACTGAGTCTTTCTGGCCACTCTTTGGATCTACCACTGTCAACGAGAGTGCCTTTTCTGTTCTACCTCTAGTGGGACCGGGAAGGTGAGAACGTCTAAAGGGGTACAAGTACCAGGAAGCCCTTTGTGGCCGCATGTCTAACCATTCCTCCAATCAGCTTTCAGTGTAATAAAGCTGGCATCACTCTGTCTCCCCCTATCTGGTTTCTGTGTTGTATTTCTCAACGGGTATAGACTTAGGCTGGGCGCAGCCTAAGTCTATAGGACCTCCTAAAACCTCAAAAGGAGACTCAGACCTGAGAAGCATGATGCACTCAGAAACCTCACAAAAGAGGTAATAAATGCTTCTTAAATTAAGTGGTTGTCCTGCATCCTAATTTCTGCCCACAGAAAGGAGATAAGAGAGCTCTGTGCCTTCCATGCAGTTTCTCTTATATGGCTCTTCTTACCCTCGAGGGTTTTTTTTTTGCAGGGTACTGCTTAGGCTATATTTCTGCCATGGAGTTTCTTTTTCCTCTGAGAGACACCACAGACATTTCAGAAACATTTCATTTGTTTTCTCCACCCCAGAAGAATGACTCTTCCAGGACAGAACGGGGCCGGCAGCGCACGAGAGCCCATCCTCTATACCAGTGTGACCCAGATATTCATCCTCGTCTCACAAGGATGACTGCAGGAGATTTAAACACCGTTATTTGCCTTAAACAAAACTGCAGATGCAATTCTAGGAGCAATACAGAGACACAGAAAAGACATCACATTTCTTTGAGAGTACCATCGTGTCTCTTTGAATCAGTCTTTTACAGATGTTTTGAGACATTCCAGTAAAACCGACATGGTTGACAACGCTCTATGGAATTGCCTCTGGGAGGAAAGAAAGAAAAGATTAAACCTTAGGCATGTGGCAAAGCAACCTGCTTTATCAGATCTATGCTTCTTCATCCTGTCTCTGATCAGAGAGATATTTCTATGGCAGCAGGTCACACGTTCTGGCCAGAAGGCAATCATGTAGGGATTTTCTTTTTTTTTTTTTTTTTTTTTTTTTTTGTGTTACGCGGGCCTCTCACTGTTGTGGCCTCTCCCGTTGCGGAGCACAGGCTCCGGACGCGCAGGCTCAGCGGCCAT
>NC_041218.1:94077553-94080552 GCF_002837175.3 Physeter macrocephalus
ATAACCAAAAAAAAAAAAAAAAAAAAGAAAGAAAGTCTTTCTTTACTGTACAGATTAATAATACCCCAAGGAAATATCTTGGGTTTGTATAATACTCTTTTCAAGATTTGAATTTCATATCCATGTAGTTGAGGGCCTGGGATCTCCTCCCACAAAGCAGAAGGAAACCAGTTAAACAGAAAGGAAACTTGAATGAAATTTCAGTCACGGCAGAGCAGTTCACACATCCTGTTAATTACTATCGCCATTCATAATTAAGGGAGTTTCCTTGTGGACCTTACTAGCTCTGCTATCAAACAGCACCTCCTTTTATGAACTCTGAAAGAGGCTGCGTGTTATGACAGCCCCTCCCATTTCAGTACCATGCTGTTAATTTCTCGGCTCAATTAACTGACAACATCACAAACACACATCCTCCAAAGACGATTCCTAGTTTGGGGCCATCCCTTTTCAGGTGTCATTATTTGTTGTCATGGCCATTTATTTCCATTTCCCATCTTCCCTTAAAGAGTAACTGACTGCACAGCCATAAAAAGAATGAAATAATGCCACTTGCAGCAACATGGATGGACCTAGAGACGATCATACTAAGTGAAGCAACTCAGAAAGAGAAAGACAAATACCATATGATATCACTTATATGTGGAATCTAAAATATGACACAAATGAACTTATGTACAAAACAGACTCACAGAGAACAGATGTATGGTTGCCAAGGGGGAGGGGGAGGGATGGACTGGGAGTCTGGGATTAGTAGATGCAAACTATTATATACAGGATGGATAAACAACAAGGTCCTACTGTATAGCACAGGGAACTATATTCAATATCCTGTGACAAACCACAACAGAAAAGAATATGAAAAAGAATATACATGTATAACCGACTTTGCTGTACAGTAGAAATGAACACATTGTAAATCAGCTATACTTCAATAAAAAAAAAAAAAGATTAACTGACTGAATGCCTCATGATTCTCTGCTTTGGCCCACAACATGTTTCCCACAATTTGATCAAATAACACTGGGGGTATTTCTAGGAATACTTTAAGATAACACCTAACTGTAGCCTACTGTAAGTGCTAAGGAGAAAATAAATAATTTTCTGATAACTGGGGTAAATATGCTAGCAATTCAACTGAGAGTTCATAGCACAATCACCTATAGAATTTTTTTTCTTTTTACTCAGACATCCAGACATCAAACCCCAAACCTGGGGGCACCAGACAGGTGACTTCTCTTCTTCTTTTACAAGTTGCAGAGATGACACATCTGCATGTTTCTGGTTAAACACCACCAGCTGACAGTCACTCATTGCTCATCTTTCTGACATTATCGCAGCCTTGAGCCAAGAATGTGCACAGAAAGAGGGAAGCAACCATCAATGTCTCACACCGAACTGCAACCACAGCCTTTTAGCACCAAAAGCTGCTGTCACTAATGCTGGGCCAGTGGGTTCATGTTGATATCAGGAGAGAAATAAAAGCATGACCCTCTGGAAGCCACATCCATAGAAGCTGTGACACACAGAACAAGAAATAACCTCCAGGTGGCTGGGAGAGGTGCAGTCACCTACTGCCTTGAGAGGGGTGGTACCAAAGATCTGCACTTCCTTGGTCTGCCCCAAAGTTCAAGGCCAGTGCAAGAGGACTTGCTGACATATTTCTGAACTAAAGCTTCTCTCACCAAACAAAAGGTTTCTGTGCTTCCATAAAGCTCCCACTCCCAAAGCATATTTTGAGAAGAAAGACAGGCCCACTCAAAGAACAGATGAAGAAGGTTCTCTGCATTGGGGGCACCAATGGCTGGTGTGATCATAGGAATAGAGGTCTACTGAAGAGTATGGTAATAAGTGGAAAAAGTGACGACACTCCATCTTGAAGTGTTCCACTCCGCAGCCTGAGCGATAAAATTTGCATTGGTCCAATACATTGGCTGGGAGGGGAGATTTTTATCTAGTACATATCTGGTATATACATTCACCCTTATGAAAACACTCACTAACACCTAAGTACTTAAAAGTACACCACCGTCTGCATTTTCAAGTTACAGTCAAGGTCAATACTTAATTTGATTGGTTAAAATATTTAATATAGAGACTGGTTCAAGATGGGGGAGTAGAAGGACATGCACTCATTCCCTCTGGTGAGAGCACTGGAACCACAACTACCTGCTGAACAATCGTCGGCAGGAATACGCTGGAACTCACCAAAAAAGACACCCCACGTCCAAAGACAAAGGAGAAGCCACAATGAGACGGTAGGAGGGGCACGATCACAATAAAATCAAATCCCACAACTGCTGGGTGGGTGACTCGCAAACTGGAGAACACTTATACCACAGAAGTCCACCCACTGAAGTGAAGGTTTTGAGGCCCACATCCGGCTTCCCAACCTGGGGGTCCAGCAATGGGAGGAAGAATTCCCAGAGAATCAGACCTTGAAGCCTAGTGGGATTTGATTTCAGAACTGTGACAGGACTAGGGGAAACAGAGACTCCACGCTTGGAGGGCACACACAAAGTAGTGTGCGCATCAGGACCCAGGGGGAAGGAGCAGTGACCGCAGGGGAGACTGAACCAGACCTACCTGCTAGTGTTGGAGGGTCTCCTGCCGAGGCAAGGGGCAGCTGTGGCTCACCGTGGGGACAAGGACACTGGCAGCAGAAGTTCTGGGAAGTACTCCTTGGCGAGAGCCCTCCCAGAGTCTGCCATTAGCCCCACCAAAGTGCCCAGGAAGGCTCCAGTGTTGGGTTGCCTCAGGTCAAACCACCAACAGGGAGGGAACCCAGCCCCACCCATCAGCTGAGAAGTGGATTAAGGTTTTACTGAGTTCTGTCCACCAGAGCAACAGCCAGCTCTACCCACCACCAGTCCCTCCCATCAGGAAACTTCCACAATCCTCTTAGATAGCCTCATCCACCAGAGGGCAGACAGCAGAAGCAAGGAGAACTACAATCCTGCAGCCTGTGGAACAAAAACCACATTCACAGAAAGACAGAC
>NC_041218.1:94080648-94082239 GCF_002837175.3 Physeter macrocephalus
TGATCCAGGACCTCGGAAAAAGAATGGAGGCAAAGATCGAGAAGATTCAAGAAATGTTTAACAAAGACCTAGAAGAATTAAAGAACAAACACCTAGAATTAAAGAACAAACAAACAGAGATGAACAATACAATAACTGAAATGAAAAATACACTAGAAGGAATCAAGAGCACAATAACTGAGGCAGAAGAACGGATAAGTGACCTGGAAGACAGAATGGTGGAATTCACTGCCATGCAACAGAATAAAGAAAAAAGAATGAAAAGAAATGAAGAGAGCCTAACAGACCTCTGGGACAACATTAAACACAACAACATTCACATTACAGGGGTCCCAAAAGGAGAAGAGAGAGAGAAGGCACCTGAGAAAATATGTGAAGAGATTACAGTCAACAACTTCCCTAACATGGGAAAGAAAATAGCCACCCAAGTCCAGGAAGCACAGAGAGTCCCAGGCAGGATAAACCCAAGGAGAAACATGCCAAGACACATATTAATCAAACTGACAAAAATTAAAGACAAAGAAAAATTATTGAAAGCAACAAGGGAAAAATGATGAATAACATCCAAGGGAACTCCCATAAGGTTAACGGCTGATTTCTCAGCAGAAACTCTACAAGCCAGAAGGGAGTGTCATGATATATTTCAAGTGATGAAAGGGAAGAACCTCCAACGAAGATTATTCTACCTGGCAAGGATCTCATTCAGATTTGACGGAGAAATTAAAACCTTTACAGACAAGCAAAAGCTAAGAGAATTCAGCACCACCAAACCAGCTCTACAACAAATGCTAAAGGAACTTCTCTAGGTAGGAAACACAAGAGAAGAAAAGGACCTCCAAAAACAAACCCATAACAATTAAGAAAATGGTAACAGGAACATACATATCGATAATTACCTTACACGTGAATGGATTAAATGCTCCAACCAAAAGACACAGGATAATAGTGGGGGACTTTAACACCTCACTTACACCAGTGGACAGATCATCCAAAATGAAAATAAATGAGGAAACAGAAGCTTTAAACGTCACAATAGACCAGATAGATTTAATTGATATTTCTAGGACATCCTATCCAAAAACAACAGATTACACTTTCTTCTCAAGTGTGCATGGAACATTCTCCAGGATAGATCACACCTTGGGTCACAAATCAAGCCTCAGTGAATTTAAGAAAATTGAAATCATATCAAGCGTCTTTTCTGACCACAACGCTATGAGATTAGAAACGAATTACAGGGAAAAAAACGTAAAAAAAAAACCAAACAACATGGAGGCTAAACAATACGCTACTAAATAACCAAGAGATCACTGAAGAAATCAAAGAGGAAATCAAAAAATACCTAGAGACAAATGACAATAAAAACATGATGATCCAAAACCTATGGGACGCAGCAAAAGCAGTTCTAAGAGGAAAGTTTATAGCTATACCAGCCTACATCAAGAAACAAGAAAAATCTCAAATAAACAATCTAACCTTACACCTAAAGGAAATAGAGAAAGAAGAACAAACAAACCCAAAGTTAGCAGAAGGAAAGAAATCATAAGGATCAGAGCAGAAATAAATGAAATAGAAACAAAGAAAACAATAG
>NC_041218.1:94083828-94084072 GCF_002837175.3 Physeter macrocephalus
AGGGAGAGGCCCGCGTACCAAAAAAAAAAAAAAAAAAAAAAAAAAAAAAAAAAATTAATGCACAGAAATCTCTTGAATTCTTACACACTAATATGAAAAATCTGAAAAAGAAATTAAGGAAAGACTCCCATTTGCCATTGCAACAAAAAGATTAAAACACCTAGGAATAAACCTACCTAGGGAGACAAAAGACCTGTATGCAGAAAACTATAAGAGACTGATGAAAGAAATTAAAGATGATACC
>NC_041218.1:94084337-94085718 GCF_002837175.3 Physeter macrocephalus
AGCCAAAGCAGTCTTGAGGGAAAAAAACGGAGCTGGAGGAATCAGACTCCCTGACTTCAGACTATACTACAAAGCTACAGTAATCAATACAGTATGGTACTGGCACAAAAACAGAAATATAGATCAATGGAACAAGATAGAAAGCCCTGAGATAAACCCATGCACCTATGGTCAACTAATCTATGACAAAGGAGGCAAGGATATACAATGGAGAAAAGACAGTCTCTTCAATAAGTGGTGCTGGGAAAACTGGACAGCTACATGTAAAAGAATGAAATTAGAACACTCCCTAACACCATACACAAATATAAACTCAAAATGGATTAGAGACCTAAATGTAAGACCAGACAGTACAAAACTCTTATAGGAAAACATAGGAAGAACACTCTTTGACATAAATCACAGCAAGACCTTTTCTGATTCACCTCCTAGAGCAATGGAAATAAAAACAAACAAATGGGACCTAATGAAACTGCAAAGCTTTTGCATAGCAAAGGAAACCATAAACAAGATGAAACGACAACCCTCAGAATGGGAGAAAATATTTGCAAATGAATCAACAAAGGATTAATCTGCAAAATATATAAACAGCTGATGCAGCTCAATATTTAAAAAACAAACTACCCAATCAAAAAATGGGCAGAAGACCTAAATAGACATTTCTATTACAGATTGCCAAGAGGCACATGAAAAGCTGCTCAACATCACTAATTATTAGAGAAATGCAAATCAAAACTACAATGAGGTATCACCTCACACCAGTTAGAATGGGCATCATCAGAAAATCTGCTAACAACAAATGCTGGAGAGGGTGTGGAGAAAAGGGAACCCTCTTGCACTGTTGGTGGGAATGTAAATTGATACAGCCACTATGGAGAACAGTATGGAGGTTCCTTAAAAAACTAAAAATAGAATTACCATATGACCCAGCAATCCCACTACTGGGCATATACCCAGAGAAAACCATAATTCAAAAAGACACATGCACCCCAATGTTCACTGCAGCACTATTTACAATAGCCAGGACATGGAAGCAACCTAAATGCCCATCGACAGACGAATGGATAAAGAAGATGTGGTATATATATACAATGGAATATTACTCAGCCATAAAAAGGAACGAAATTGGGTCTTTTGTTCAGACGTGGATGGATCTAGAGGCTGTCATACAAAGTGAAGTAAGTCAGAAAGAGAAAAACAAATATCGTATATTAACGCACCTATGTGGTTAATATGTTAATATGTTAATATGTTAATATGTATATTAACGCACCTAACGCACCTAGAAAAGTGGTACAGATGAACCAGTTTGCAGGGCAGAAGTTGAGACACAGATGTAGAGAACGAACGTATGGACACCAAGGGGGGAAAGCGGCGGGGG
>NC_041218.1:94085819-94133276 GCF_002837175.3 Physeter macrocephalus
GGAAAGGGGCGGGGGGTTGGGGATGGTGGTGTGATGAATTGGGCGATTGGGATTGACGTGTATACACTGATGTGTATAAAATTGATGACTAATAAGAACCTGCTGTATAAAAAAAATAAAATAAAATTCAAAAATTAAAAATAAAATAAAATTTTAAAAAAGATGTAATTGTGACTGATGGCATAATCAGATATCAGAAAGAGTTGAATCTCTCCTCAGAAGACTGGGTTGAGATGACATAGTGCTATAAGCACATAAGATAGCAAATATAAAGGATACGATGTGATGGTCGGTGCAGGAAATAGGTTGATGGCCCTTCCTTTTGGTATATTTGACTTTTGTTTCGTTTAAATGACAGGAAGTGTTCAGTTTTATTATAACTTTGCTGTTTAACTGTGCACTTTATATGTTATAGAATAAAGCTCATTTCTCTGGAAAAATTAAAAAAATAGAAAAAATTAAAATTAAATTAAAAAAACAAATGTAACTATAACCTATAAACCCCAGATCTTCTGAAGATGAACTGAGAAAGAATGTGGAAGCATTCTGTAAATGGAAAATCATTATCACTATTCTTGTTATTTTAGTTATAAAATCACTTGAAGAATAAAAAAAGCAGGACACAAAATTAACATACACTATGACTCCAATTCTTTTTTTTTTTTTTTTTAATAAAAGACTTAGGAGTCATTCCCTCTGTACTGCAGATTGGGACCTGAAACTAATCAATTCACAACTCAAAGAAAATCGGGGGGATAGTAACCACTGACAAGAGTAATTCACTCTGCTATTCAGTCACCTTGCTTTCAGACCAGTCCGCACAGCTTATTATGAGAACTCCGTGGCTTTGGTTACTGTTAGCATTTTACGAGTTTACAGAGCCTTCTGCCCTGCCCTATGGAGATTAATGACACTGAATCAATCACATTCCGTCCAACAGGAGGAAAAAGATCTGACGAAATGACACCAGCCCCTCCACCAAAAACGGGAGGTATGTTTAAGACATGCTGTATCACACAGAGTGGACCAGCAGCAAGAACAGGTCTATGGGAAGCAGGGGTTCCACCCTCCTCTGCCACAACAGGACCTTTTGTAGATAACGCCCCCTCCAGGGCCACTTCACGAGCTCATATGCCTGCAGGGTCAGAGACTGCTTCTCGCTTCCCTTTTCTGAGCTGCAACAGTACCAACACAGCCTTCAAACACTTCCTTCCATCCTGAAGTCAGTGCTTCAAATAAATTGTATCTCGACTGAATGTTCTAAGGTCAAAGTCCTATGTCACTATAGTTAACATACATTTATTTAGTGCTATATGCCAGGTGCTGCAATGAGCACTTTACATGCATTGTCTCATTTCAGAGACAGCTTTGAGAGGCAGTACCATCATTACCCCCAGTGGTGCAGCCACTATGGAGAACAGTATTAAAGAACTTCCGTTCTTTAAAAAATAAAAACAGAGCTACCATATGATCTGGCAATCCCACTCCTGGGCATCTATCTGGAGAAAACTCTAATTCGAAAAGATACACGCACCCCAATGTTCACTGCAGCGCTATTTACAATAGCTAAGACATGGAAGCCACGTAAATGTCCACCGACAGAGGAATGGATAAAGATGATGTGGTACGTATATACAATGGAATATTGCTCAGCCATAAAAGGATTGAAATAGTACCACTTGCAGCAACATGGATGGACCTAGAGATGATCATACTAAGTGAAGTAAGCCAGAGAGAGAAAGACAAATATCACATGATATCACATATATGTGGAATCTAAAAAAGACAAGAAAAAAGATACAAATGAACTTATTTACAAAACAGAAATAGACCCACAGACATAGAAAACAAACTTATGGTTACCAAAAGGGAAAGGGGGGAGGGATAAATTAGGAGTTTGGGATTGACATATACACACTACTATACATAAAATAGATAAACAACAAGGGCCTACTGTAGAGCACAGGAACTCTACTCAATATTTTGTAATAACCTATAAGGGAAAAGCGTCTGAAAAAGAATATATATATATATTTATGTATAACTGAATCACTTGGCTGTACACCTGAAACTAACACAATATTGTAAATCAACTATACTTCAACTAAGAAGAAACCAAGGCTGAGGGAATCTAAGTTGAGCTGGGGTCTAGCCAGGTGTGTATGCCTCTGGCCCCAACTCTTTTGTGTACGTGAAATATTTCAAATGTACCGAGAAGCAGAGTGTATAATACACATTGCCCAGCTTGACACAAATATACTTAAACGATACAGATAATCCTTGACATAAAAATACATTTTAAAGTATAATGGAGTTTCTCCATCCAAAAGAAAGGGGCAATGGGGAGATCAGGATGGAAGGGAATCTACAACCCCATAAACAAAGTCCCGTAAGCACAGTGCCATCACTGAGAAGGCGCTTCCTACAAGTACACTGGACACATAACAACGTTTTCTTATTCAAATATGACAAAGAGGTCAGGAAAGATCAACTGATTAAAACAGGACTCTCAGAGGGGGCGTTATTCGGCCACGCTCTGTAGTGCAAGAGCTACCATTCGGCCCCTCCCCCCCAGCCCGGGGAGGTGCTCTCCGTGCAGCTCCCTTGTGCCCCGCCCCCAGGCTTCGCCTTCAGCATCCAAGAGAGGATGCTGTTGGAGAGACTGAGTACTGGGGACAGCATCCTTCCTCCTGCCCGGCAATCTGAATAGGATGCAAAGCAATCTGAATAGGATGCAAAATAGAACGTAAGACAGTGGTCAGCTACGGGCAGGAGAGCGGAGGATGGAGTTGGAATAGGAAATCCACTAAATTGGTCATGTTCTGCTTCTTAAACTGGGCAGAGAGGGTGGTGAGGCTCACTGTATCATCCCTTATCTTTTTATATGTATGAAATAATTATATATACGTCATACACAGGGCAGAGGTAGCGGAAGGGAGAAAAAAAATTTAGGGTGAGTCAGAAAGGGGAGTTAATAATAGCATAAGAAAGATGAAAGTTAAGAAGGAAGAGACCATGAGGGAAAAAAATCGGGGTGGAGTGGGTACAGAGGGAGGCTGAGGCAAGAACACGGCCCTCAGTGGGGATCTTGTAACAAAACTAGGAGAGAAGGACATAAAGACATAGAAATGAGAAAATGATGAGCAAATAATGGGATCAAAATAAAAGGGAATTTCAAATGGGACTATATGCTTTGAGTTGGCTTTAAAAGGGAACTTCAGAAGTGCAAACATGAACATTTTGATTGATGAGGCTCCAAAATAAAATCAAAGCGTACCTCAGCCATTGCATGAGTCAATAGTCCAGATAACACATTTATCACTTTAAGCTCTGAACCTTATTTTTGGTGGAAGTCTTGCTAAGACATGCTGAGCTTCATGGCCTTCTTAACAGAACGTAACCTTTTCTTTCTCACTCAGGGTCATCACCAAGGACATCAGTAATACACTCAGGGGCTACTGCGGTCTACAGCTGGACCCTTCTCTCACCAGGCAGGAGTGGGAAATACCAGAGAATAAATACACTTAGTTACAGGGAAGCCATATCACTGAGGCATGTCGACACTGGAGTGTAGAAATTCCCCTTCTGGAAGTCAGTCTTCAAGTTTTCTCCTACTAAACAGGGTGACAAGTCTTACATCTAATTAAGTGCTGTCACCGCCTCTTCTCCACATGCTTTTCCCTCCTTTCCAAGCCACCACACCTATCCCAAATGTGCCCCAGGGCAGTTGTTCTGATTACCAATCACATGCCTCTGAAAGCCCAGCAACTTTGGATCCGTGCACTCATGTAAAAGACAAGAAGCATCACCCTTCACAGTCACAAATCTGAGGACCCCAATTTAGCCCAGTGTTGACTGACAGTGGTTAAGAGCATATCATGTTTCCTACCAGGAACGGAGCATCCAACAGAGTGTGGGAGAAGGGAATGAGCTAGAAATTGCCCCTTCAGCCCTGCCTGGGCTTCTCTGCAAAGTAGCCAAGATGGCGGCCATCCTGCTCACTGAGAAAGATGACGTATTGGGAAAACTGCCCGTTCTGTGGCTTCCTGGAAGCCCCAGAGAGAATGGAGTCCGTCGCATACACAGCTGGCGTCTCAGACTGACAATTACAGCGTGTCTACTAATCATCTGAATAAAGGGAAGGGTAGCCTGTCAGGCAAGAAAACAAAGAAGTGTGGAAGCAGAGGGGACCCTTTCTGTAGTACGATGAAACACACCATTTTCAAACTTCTTAGCTTTTGTTGGTGGGGTTTACACTACGATTCCAGATTTTTTAACTTGAATGTAGGATAGTACTATCTATAGCAAGTGTGCAATGGTTCTCAAAGGTGCCAGTGGTTTTCAATGGTTCTCAAAGCAAATAGTCATTCCAGTGAAACTGATCATGATTTATTCTAACACGAAAATATCAGGGGAAAGGGACATACCGGAAATCGATTCTCCTTTGAGACATATAATTGTTAAATCTCAAACTCATATATTATTTTTAAGCAGTAGGGTGACTACAAATTTAGCATATGTACTATATTAGAGTTTTTGTTTTGTTTCACCCACAGCCTTCCTCAGTCAGGGTTCCACTTAATTCTGAGAGAATTAAGTTCTATAAAAAATGATTTGCATGATTATTTTCTCAGTCCTCTGGAGGATGGTACCTAGCTAGGGCGTAGATGGTAAGATAATCCATTACATTCAAAGAGTGCCTTAAGACCTTAGGGTTTGACAAAGTCCACAAACTCCCCTCCAAATTCATGGAAATTTTTTGTAAGCATGTGCACAGGAGCAGTTTTCTGGGGTGAGGGGTCATAGCTTTCACTAGGTTCCAAAAATGATCATGACCCAAAAGGGCCAGAACCACTATGCTAGAATATTAGGAAGATTATAAGAAAAGGTATGGTAGAAAATAACTCAGCAACGTGAAACATTCAAAGATAAAGTTTTATTTTCCAAATGTATATTTCATGTATCTTTCCAAATTCATTTCTGATTAGCTTTTCCCTATGCACATGGGGCTTGAGACCCCTGCACAACTCTAAAATCCTCTCCTACGACTCGGCAAAATGGGATTCTAACCCTGGAAGAGGTGACATGTGCGTGTTTTTTAAATCAGGGGGTTTTACTTGTGGCGGTTTGGGAGGCTTCTGGGTTCAAACTCATAGGGTGTTTATTATCCTCACAATTTATTAAGTGAGTCTGTCAAGATATGTAAACATATCACAGCCTCAAGTTATTGCCCCAGATTTTATAGTTCTTAGATGTATTTAAAGCATACACCCTTCCCCTAATAATCACATCAAAATTCGAGGCTATAAAATAAAATAGAAAATAGTAGCCACCCAAAGATGCAGAACTGTCACATCAGCCTGCCCGGTTCCACTGACCCTATTGGCAAAGCATGTGTCATTCTCATTATCAAGACAAGTTAAATAAACTGTTGATACTGTACTTGTCCGGGCCTATCACGGGCAGAAATGGGTGGAGAGCAGACCAGGCCTCAGGGAGCAATGCAATTACCAAGGAATGCCTCAACTTCCCTGCAAAACCGAGCAAAGCAAAGCTCTGAGCTTTCCCAGTGTCACTCCTGCCCCTACCTTTCTTTAGGATCTAGATCAGGTGGCTTAACCTGTGGTCTTCTTTATTTATGATGAAAAATTTTAAGCTGTCTACTGCACAAGGATGGCACGACTGCATTAATTATTTTCAAGAGTGAAGTGAAATCTTCAAGGAGGTATGGTGGATAATTCCAATCATGGTGATGACTGTGTCTCTCTAGCAAAAAAGATACGTACATCTCTGTCATCAGGACTAAACATTAAGCAGAATGTGTACATTTCTCATTGTATGTTCCCTTTATGAGCTGAAGCTACATGACTATTTCCCATTTTATATTCTCTTTTATCTGTGCACCCGTCTGCCCCGAGACTCAAGATGCCACCTGTGGACAAGGTAACATACTTTAGTCACGGTTACATCCTAGACAGAAGGTTTAAACAGAGTGAGCACGTGACACTTTTTCCTTTTTCATTTTAATTGTATGAAATATTTAACCAAATGCCCTTACAGTTGATAAAGCTTTCAAGGGCATGGTGCCCATATGGGAAGGCCATTTTACTCTGACCCGGTGAAATCTGCACTGTTTTTCTTTCTCTGAACAGAAGCCTCATTCAGGGTAGGGCTGAAGCCCTCTACCTACAAAACCAGAAAGCTCAGGAAGTGGGCACAATACCAGCTACCTGTTGATCAAAGGAGGACCTGACTTTTTCCCCATCAGCAGATTAAGACCACCTGTCATCTTGTCTAAACAAAAGGTACACAAGCTTATCTCATTAAGCAATCAAAGCAGGAAATTATTGCCATAACCCAAAATAAATACTTTTGATTATTTGCTGCTTTAAAAACATCTGTAAAACCAGACTGGACTTCAAAACCCAGAAGTGTTGATGGCGGGGGGTGCAAAGAATGTGCAAAACACTGTGGAATGTTCAAATTATATACAGATCCTGCTTACACATGGCAGTTTAATATTCCTTAAACTACACTTTTATCACCTCAGTTATTTAATCAAAATCTCTTTCCTAGGCATATAATCTGGAGAAAACCATAATTCGAAAGGATGCACGCACCCTGATGTTCATTGTAGCACTATTTACAACTGCCAGGACATGGAAGCAACCTAAGTGTCCATGGACACAGAAATGGATAATGACGATGTGGCACATATATACAATGGAATATTAGCCATAAAAAGGAATTAAATTGGGTCATCTAAAGAGACGTGGATGGACCTAGAGGCTGTCATACAGAGTGAAGTAAGTCAGAAAGAGAAAAACAAATATCGTATAATATTGCTTCTATGTGGAATCTAGAAAAATGGTAGAGATGAAATTATCTGCAAAGCAAAAACAGAGTCACAGATGTAGAGAACAAACTTATGGTTACCAAGTGAGGGAAGGGAGGGTAGGATGAATTGGGAGATTGGGACTGACATATACACACTACTATGTATAAAACAGATAACTAATGAGAACCTACTGTATAGCACAGGGAACTCTACTCAGTGCTCTGTGGTGACCTAAATGGGAAGGAAATCCAAAAAAGAGTGGATATATGTATACGTGTAACTGATTCACTCTGCTGTACAGCAAGGAACTGACACAACACTGTAGAGCAACTATACTCCAGTAAAAATTAATTTTAAGAAATCTCTTACTGCTCCCCATTGCCTACTACTATACCAACTTTGGACTAACAAAGTTTATCACAGTTCAGTCCCCCCCACCCCCGCCTCCAATCTACTCATCCAATCTACTCTATATTCCCGGCACGCAAGCTCTCGTCTACTCAGGTTAACCTTCCTCACTGCTTTGCTTCCCAAACTTACCCTTCTCCTGGAATTCCCACTCTCCAGCCTCCTCACTCGAAATCCTAGGGCACTTCGAGGCCCAAATACATTTCTTTTTCTTCCAGGAAGCCTCCTCTAACCACTGCCACCTCCCTGGATTACTCCCTTCCCTGAAGACCTCCAGCATCTATAGCTCCGCCCCCATGACCTTGCACTTAATTAGTGAACAGTACCGGCACCTGTAATTGTCTCAGGTGAGCTGGTCCTCTCTCCTCAACTAGATGAGTTCCTAGAAGGCAAACAGTCCCTGTGCCTCCCACAAGCCAGCTCTAATGGATAAATCATAGATTTATCCGTTAAATGTGCCTCAGCCATATTTTTACTGACAAAGAAATATATTATTGAGGTCAGTGCTTCTCAAACTTGAGTGTATATCAGAATCACCGGGAGAGTTTGTTTGAGCACAGATGGAGTGGCCCCGCCCCCAGAGTTTCTGAGTTAGTAAACCTGGGGTGGGACCTGAGAATCTGCATGTCTAACAAGTCCCCAGGTGATGCTGATGGTGCCGGTCCTCCAACCACACTTTGAGAACTACTGATATGGATCACTCAATGGAACAGAAGACAGGAGTGGCAGGAAAAGAAATGTAGCATCAAATCATGGGAAAGGCACAGGACCGGAAGCCAGAAGAACCGGCTCCTTGGCTTGTTCTGTTATTAGCCACTTTCTGGCCTTGCCAGTTCATGGTTCATACTCTCTCATCCGTAAAGCTGGGATAATACGGTTGTTATGAGGATCAAATGTGATCACATGAGAATGATGAGGAGCAAATACATGTGAAGCAAAGTGTAAAGTAAGTTACTTTACAAATGCACGTGGCACGTAACAGGAATTCAGTAGATATGTGTTGCCTTTAGTTGCTCTTTGGCCCAAGATTTCAATTCTAAATGGAGTTTCTTGAGGTATATTTTGATTTTGTTCTTGAGTACAATTTCACGGGTTGGAGAGAAATTTTTATGAGAATTACTCATTATAAGGACCACGAATTTTACCTTTGAGAGAGAGAAATTTATTTATGATTTTCATGCCCTCTTCACTCAAAATACCTAAACTCCTCTATATTTTCTGTATATACATATGTATATATATACATACATATATATAAATATATATATATAAATATATATTTATATATATATCCCAAAAAGAGACCAGAACAATGGGATCCTTTACTCAACAGCAAGAGATGGCCACTAGTACAGAAAGTTTGCCAATTCTCTACCCAGAAAGAAAACATTAGCTAGCAATGAAAATGATTATTTTAAAAATAAACAAGCCTGAAAAATCCTATGAAACGTAGTTAATCTGATCTTGCTCTAGATTGATTGTTTTTAATCATTTCACTGCCATATCTCATTTTATTTGAGCAATTAATCATCAGTCAAATTTTAAGATTCCCCTGTGGTCTCCCAACCTGCAAATTAGGAAAATGATATGCCTCCTTTACCCTTTTAAGATCCATGACCCTCTTAAGTATGTTTAATGAAAAGGGGTCATGGGTCATTAATGACAAATGGGCTTTGTGATGGGTGGCTATAACCAGAGAAAGGACAAGATAAAGCCAAAAGAAAGACATTCTAAAACTTCACAGAAATAAAGTATAGAAAATCCATAGGTATCGTGCTAACATTAGTAATT
This sequence comes from Physeter macrocephalus, assembly GCF_002837175.3. NCBI lineage: Eukaryota > Metazoa > Chordata > Mammalia > Artiodactyla > Physeteridae > Physeter > Physeter macrocephalus. The sequence goes on from NC_041218.1 coordinate 94,094,857, forward strand.
GCTCCATGCTATTACACATATAAAAAACCATTCTACTTTTTCTACACAGAGTTGAGAAAAGGAAAAGTGGCTTTGAATATATTTTGGATAATATCACTAGAATTGCAAAAATCAGTTGATTAAATAGCCTGCATCCGTTCTGCCTAAATATATTAATACAAGTATATAAACACTTGTGTTTTTGATCTCTTTATTTTCTCCATGACACATGCCCTAATGGGTCCTAACAAAGAGGAAAAGCATCTGGACCAACCTGCTGTCCTAACAGGGTAGAGAACCAGGGCTTTGCACCTGTGACCTCTTGGCTTGGGAACAGGCTACATATTCTTGCCAACAAATCTTAACAAAGGCTGCAAATAGAAAGATGCTGAGGTCTTTGGACCAAAGAAAGAGGAGGAGAGAGGGTAAGAGAAATGAAAAAGGAAACAGAACTAAGTAACAAGATCCTTACACACTGTGAGAGGCTCACCAGACAGGGGTCCCCACTCTGTGGGCAAACGTGCCATACACCAGAAATAATTGCTTTTACAGAAATTGTCCTTGATATCAATGTAAATAATTTTATGTAGTCTTCCATAAGCACATTTTTAAAAAATATACATTTATTTATTTAGGCTGTGCCGGGTCTTAGCTGCTGCACGCAGGATCTTTTTGGTTGCGGCATGCATGCGGGATCCAGTTCTCCGACCAGGGATCAAACCCGGGTCCCCTGCACTGGGAGCGCGGAGCCTAACCTACTGGGCCACCGGGGAAGTCCCTGTGAGCCCGTTTAAAATAGTATAGAACGCCTTACCTTTCAGACTTTGAAATTTTTCATCCTCTTTATTTCTCATCCATCTCACTTCATTTACACCTGTTGTTCAGTTCCTTTTTGGTTGGCGGAAGAGAAGAGTACAGAATGGCAGAATACATGCTATCCTTTTTTTCCCTTTTACAATCACTCTTGATAAAGACCAAGAGTAACAAGGAAAATTATAATTTCGACATGTCATTCTGACCTAACATTTTATTTTTCTCTTTTTTTTTTTTGGTAAAGGGGTTCTCAGGATTATCAAGCAACTGAGTCCTCCAGACTAAAGAGGAAATTTGGTGGCTCCACGCCAGTTTTATTTTGTTCAGAGGGCCTAGTGAAACAGTCATCATGTTACAGGTGCTCAACTAACAACACTTAATTTTTTCAATTTTGAACTGCAAAACAAGACCAGGGAGTCGACGTGAAGGAGGCATCTCTTTCACCCAGTATTTATTTTTCTTTTTTTAAAAAATAAATTTATTTTATTTATTTATTTTTGGCTGCATTGGGTCTTCGTTGTGGCGAGCGGGGGCTACTCTTCGTTGCGGTGCACGGGCTTCTCGTTGCGGTGGCTTCTCTTGTTGCGGAGCATGGGCTCTAGGCATGCGGGCTTCAGTAGTTGTGGCGCACAGGCTCTAGAGCGCAGGCTCAGTAGTTGTGGCGCACGGGCTTAGTTGCTCCGCGGCATGTGGGATCTTCCCGGACCAGGGCTCGAACCCATGTCCCTTGAATTGGCAGGCGGATTCTTAACCACTGCGCCACCAGGGAAGTCCTCATTATCTTTATTTTTAGGGGGCATTACTATCATTATTATCATTAAAATATTATTCTATAGCAAGGAGTGGCAAACTACTTCTCACAGGCCAAATCTGGCCCATGGCTTGTTTTTCACAGGCCATTCTGTAAAATGGCAGATTCTTAACCACTGTGCCACCAGGGAAGCCCTTATTTTTCAAATACACATTGCCCACACAGAAGACCTGAATTCATTTTTACTTCCTCTCATTACAGACCTTTTATGACTCTCTCAACATTGCAAACAATCCAAGAAGGTGCCCATCATGTTTCCTCACATAGAAACCTTCCTCCATGGCATACCCAGTTACTTTTTCATTTAACGTTTCAACCAATATTTACTAGGAACCTAATGTGTACTGGGTACTACGTGCTTGGGATAAGAAATCTCTGGTCTTCCGAAGCTTACATTTCTTTTGGGGGGAAAGCAGATTAAATAAGCATATAATGTAGTATTTAAAAGGTGGTAAGTACTATGGAAAATGAAAAAAACTACAGCAAGTTAAGGGGAATCAGAAGTAAGGGGTGGGAAGTTACAGTTTCAATAGGGTAAGCAGGTTAGACTCCTTCAAAGAGGACACTTGAGCAAAGATGTTATAGAGATGAGAGGATGGACATGTAAACCCAGGGAAAGATGGTTCTGGACCTAGGACACAGACAGTGCAAAAGCCTAAGGCAAGAACAATACCTGGAGAATCTTGCGTTTACGCTGAGAGGACTGCGTTGCTATTAGAGATGACACAATCTGACTTTTATTTTGTGACTTTTATTTTAAGAGGATCCTATGTTTGCTATGTTGAGAATAAAATGTAGCAGGCAAGGATGGAAATATAGCAGAAGGAGGCTCTTGCAGTAATCCAAACAGTGGCTTGACCCCAGGTAGAACTGGCGGTGGTGGTGAGAAGTGGTTGGATTCTAGATATATCTAGAAGGTAGAACAAACAGGATTTCCTGACAGATGAGATGGGGCGTATGGAAGAAAGAAAGGACTTAAGTGTAACTTCAAGGATTTGGCTTAAGCCACTTAGAAGGATCACCAGAGATGAAGCAAGCCTGGGGTGGAGGGAAGAGCAGGACATCAGCTTGGGATGTAGTGGGTTTGAATCACTTATTTTTTTAATCTATCTAGTACCTAGGACACAAGTGAATACAATTACTCCATTATCCAAAACACTCATTTGTAAATCTCTGACGGCACGAAGCTCATCTGCCTTATTCTAGTGCCAAATAGTGGAAAACTAAAAAAATATCTGCTGAATGAATGTAGTAGACTGAATAATGGTCCCCCGAAAGATGTTCCCAGCCTAATCCCTGCACCTGTGACTATGTGGGTTATGTGGCAAAAGAGATTTTCTAGATGTGATTAAATTAATGTGATCTCGTAATACGGACATTAGCCTGGATTATCCAGGTGGACCCAATGTAATCACCAGGGTCCTCATAAGAAGAAGGCAGAAGGGTCAGAGTCAGAGAGAGAGAGATTGAAGATGCTACACCGCTAGCTTTGAAGATGCGGGAAAGGCCATGGGCCAAGGAATGTAGGCAGCCTCTAGACATAGGAAAAGGCAAAAAAATGATTCTTTGCCTTTGCAAAAAAATGGTTCTACCCTAGAACCTCCAGAAGGAACACGGCCCTGCTAACACCTTGATTTTAGAACTTCTGATCTCCAGAACTGCAGGATAGTATATTTATGCTGTTTTAAGCCATCAAGTTTGTGGTAATTTGTTACAGCAGAGATAGGAAACTAATACAATGAACAAATACCATTTTATTCATTATTGTTTTCCCAGCTCTTAGCAGTCCTAGAAGAGGGTAGGTACTCAGTGAATACCTGTGGGTTAGTTTTAATCTGATGATGCTTTATGTACAGTCACACCTCTATGCCTTGAACATGCCCGTCCTTCTTCCTAGAATGCCCTTTTGCCCCCTTTCAGTCGGGTAAACTTCTCATTTTCCAAGAGGTAGATCAAAACCCACCAGCTCTGGGAGGAATTCACCAAGCCCCTTGGCAGAGTTAGCCGGGCCCACCTCTGTCCCCTAATGGCATTCCGTAGCTGCTGAAGCTCTAACGCCCAACCACGCAACGTTGTAAGGATGTGCTGTTGGTCCATCTCTCCACTGCCCTGAGGACCCACAGGTCCAGCTCATGGGCCATTTAGGTGTCCTAATGGGGCTCACCCGGGCCTGGCACATAAAATGCTTGCTGAATAAATAAAGTACTAATATTTGCCATCGTTTTTCACTTTCCCAAGCCACTCTGACTTATTACCTCATTTTATCTCAATAATAATCCCGAGAAGGGAGGGCAGCGCTGTCTCTGTCAATGGAGAAAATGCATGACTCATCCAAAGCCATGTCATCCACGGCAGACTGAACTCCAGGCAAGCCTCCTGACTCTTCGCCCAGTGCTCTTTCCACCGGCTGGTGCTGCTTCCCCTGCCATGGGGTCTGACTGGACTACCGACATAAGCACCCCCTTTGTGACATCCATATTGTGCTGGGGAAACTCAGACCTTGTGTGGCATGGTGGCCAAAGGCTGCAGCTACTCCTCAACAATTGGCTACTGTCTTGAGTTTTGATCCTGACTCCTAAGCCCTGTCAAAAGAACAGTGTATGGGGCTTCCCTGGTGGCGCAGTGGTTGCGCGTCCGCCTGCCGATGCAGGGGAACCGGGTTCGCGCCCCGGTCTGGGAGGATCCCACGTGCCGCGGAGCGGCTGGGCCCGTGAGCCATGGCCGCTGGGCCTGCGCGTCCGGAGCCTGTGCTCCGCAACGGGAGAGGCCGCGGCAGAGGGAGGCCCGCAAACCACAAAAAAAAAAAAAAAAAAAGAAGAAGAAAGAACAGTGTACAAGAGTAACATGAAATTCACAGGATTAAAAATAAAAAATAGAAAAGAAAGCCATCACCAAAATCTGGGCAAGGTAATACTGCCAAATGTTAGCCTGAAAAGATCTCTTCAGGGCCATCCTAAGCCACGCCAAGAGGTGGAGGTTAAGGTAACTTAGCTTTAGTGAGTCGAGCTGTTTCATATACCTGGCGCTTCTTGGACTAAACTGGCAATTTGGAAGTTGGCTGCTGGCTGCTAGTTTTGGCAGATGGTTAGAAAGGGAGGGAAGGAGACAGGCAAAGGCGAGGAGCTGCTAAGAAAGGTGTTTAGAATCTTAGTGGATGCCCCTGGTCTCAATTGCTACATCTGTTTGGAACACTGTTTTGTGTGTGTTGTCTTTACAGAATGTTTACTGTCTCAAACATTACTGTTTGGTGGGGGGAGGGATAAATTAGGAGGCTGGGATTAACACATACACACTAGTATATACAAAATATATAACCACCAAGGACCTACTGTATAGCACAGGGAACTCTACTCAATATTTTTTAATAACCTGTAATGGAAAAGAATCTGAAAAAGGACAGATAGATATGTACACAGATACAGAGATAGGTATGTATAACTGAATCACTGTGCTGTACATCTGAAACTAACACATCATTGTAAATCAACTATACTTCAATAAAAAATTTTTTTAATTAAAAAAAATTTTTAATTAAAAAAATTATTCTTTGTCTCATGTCTACTAAGTCAGCTTTTCTACAAATTTTAGGAAAGAATAAGAAACATACTCTTACCGTACAATCTGGCAAACACACTCCTTGATATTTACCCAAAGGAGTTGAATGCTTATGTCCACACAAAAACCTACAGATAGCTGCTTTAGGTTTAATTGCCAGCACTTGGAAAGCAACCAAGATGTCCTTCGGTAGGCGAATGGATAAATAAACTGAATGGATACATCCGGACAATGGAATATTATTCAGCGCTAAAAGGAAACGAGCTATTAAGTCATGAAAAGACATGGGGGCACCTTAAATGCCTATTACTAAGTGAAAGAAACCAATTTGAAAAGGCTACATACTGTATGGTTCCACCTATATAACATTCTGAAAAGGCCCAAATTGTGGAGACAATGAAAAGATCAGTGGTTGCTGCAGGTGGAAAGGGTGGGATGGACAGGCAGAGCCCCAAGGGTGTTTAGGGCAGTGAAAATACTCTGTATGGTACCATAATGATGAATACATGCCATGTCATTAGACATTTGTCCAAACCCATGGAAAGTACAACACCAAGAGTGAACCCTAACGTAAATAATGGACTTGGGTGATTATGATGTGTCAAGGAAGGTCCATCCTTGGTAAAAAATATACCACTCTGATGAGTGTTGTTGATAAAAGGAGAGGCCATGCATGTATGAGAGCCAGAGGTAAACTGGAAATCTCTGTACCTCCCTCTCAATTTTGCTGTAAACCTAAAACCGCTCTTTAAAAAGTCTCAAAAAAAAAAAAAAAAGGAGGAGGAATGAAGAAAAGGTCAATGGCATTGATCCTCTAATACAAATTGCTTCCAATGCAACTAATGGCAATCATTGGCTATTTGCACCCAATTTTCAGACAACATAAGAATCCATTAAGTTATGCCAAATGATATGCTGCTTCTTGTTCAAAGAACTGATATAACAAGACCATCAATTTCCACCAAACAGTGAGCATACGATAAGATACATCTTTGCACCGGCACTAAGTAGCCAGCTAGAAAAATGGAGGAGTCTCAAAGCTGTCAAAAACACAATGAAAGAACCTGCTGAGAATCTGTTGACACACTTCCAGTATGCAGTGTGCACCATGAAAGGAAAATAAAAGTGTTCTCTCAGGCTGCAATAACAACGTGAAGAAAAAAAAGAAAAGGAAAACGGAATCTGTCCATTTAGGCCCAGAGATCAAATAATAAAAATCATAATAGTGAAATAGAATCACAATAAAAGGATTTTAACCCAATCTTTCCTGAGGTACCCACAGCAGGCCTACTCCTAACCTGGAACAAGAGTACGAATGGGGGCCCCCATTTCCTCCTACCCTATCTCAGTCCTGCAGCATGCGGGGCCTTATACTCCTGTGTACAGCATCCCAGCCTGAGGGTCCAAGCTTTGTCTTCCAATCCTGTCCTCCCCGCCCCTCCATGAACATGCACACAGCTACCTCCTAGCTACCCCTTGGGCCCATGGTGTGCACACCTAACCAGTCTGTCCTCAGAGACCCCTCCGGGTCTTGCATGTGGCTCTAGCTCTCTGGACAGGGAATCCTATAGTCCATGGTACCAGGAGAGAGGTCTAGAACCTTGGTACCCAAAGTGTGGCTGGGGGACCAGCAGGGTTCTCATCATCTGGGAGCTTATTAGAAATGCAGAACCTCAGGTCCCACCCTAGACCTACTGAATCTGAAGGAGCTGAAGAAGATCCCCAGGTGATTGAGGTACGCAATCAAGTTTGAGAAGCAAAGTAGACATCCACTTGGCCTTTGGATCTCTCATCCCTCATGGGACAGCCAGACTCAAAGAGCAGAAGAGCAGAGCCCACTAACCACGGGCCAAGGGTAGGACTCCTGGCTGCCTGAGCCTACTGGCTGTAAAGCCTGCAGAGGATTTCCTTGGGACGTGTACTAGTGGTCTAGACATGCCATTTAGGCTGAAGAAACAGAACAGACTGCTCAGGAAGTGGGAGGATGGGTAAATTCAATGTTATTTATTATCTGGGGGAGGGGAGATGGGTACTACTTGATCCTTGACCTGCTGTTCTAATCCACACTCAATTCAATCCACATTCGAATCCCTTTAATGCGCTGGCATCGAAGCAACCTCCGTCAGTCACATTTATTGATTGTCTAGTCACTGTGTCTGAGGCGCTATAATTCTCTCCTAAATTAGACTATCCAAGGAACCAGACAGTCTATTTAGTTTTAATTATCTGAATCCTTTTTGTTCCAACCCAGAGACCCATTCTGGACTGGGAGAAATGCCCAAGGCATGAGAAGGAAGATGCGGGACCGGAGCCGCCTCTCGCCTCTCACGGTGGTGAAGTCAGAGCACCGGCCGGGAGCACAGCAGTGGTTCTAAGGAGACAAAGATGAAAAATAGTCCTCGTTACCAGCGTCCCTCCATCCTAGGTGAGCTGAAGACCTAATGGCAGAGATTTGTTACTGGTCTCTTTTCTTTGTGTAGGTTCTCTGTTTGTTTTCCAATCCAGTGTTCATCTCATCAGCATTTCTCTACATTTCTTAATTCAGCACCCTCTAGTAAGTTTAAGTCTCTCCGTGCTTTCTGTTCTTTTGGTGACTCAGTTCCAATTCCTTTAACCTTCTTCTAAGAGTCTAATTTTCCAATTTTTAAAAAATAGGTGCCAGACTCTCATTCTTTAAAAGAAAAAAAATCTATTCCATAAAATTCAGTGTTAATCACTTGCCAACTCTGTACAAGGGGGAACTGGCTTTTACCTAAGTACTAAGCCCTATCCTCAGTATTTTTAATTATCTCCACTAATCCTCACAACCACATTATAAGGTAGGTATTATAATCTCTACTTTACTATAGGAGAAATTGAGGTTCCTAGAAGTTAAACAAGTTATATAAGTAGTAGAAAGCAGCTGAGATGGGCTTGAACCCATGTCTATCTACATTTAAAGTCCTTTTACCTCTATTCCACATATCCCATGCCTATAAAAGTGCATTTTAGAAACAAATCTATCCTTTAAATAATGTGACCATATAAGTGTCTCACAGTTACTCCTGGGTCCATTCATTCTGATGAAGGAGGCTTCAAAGAACAAACAGACAAGCAGTAATGATGAGGACACTTAGGAGGCTGACAAATTCTCTCCCCCAAAAGCAACTATAAAACTGGACAAAACTGTCAAACAAACCACAACCATTTTAGTGCTCTGGAAACTGACCCAAGGCAGCCAATAATTGGAGCATTTATTCCCCACAACTTACTGAACTCAGGGTCAGGGGAGTGAGTCTGAGACAGTGTGGTTGCCTGGATCTGCTTCCATCTCATGCCCCCCACTCTCCACACCGGCTCTGACATTGAGGTAGTTCATTTAACCAGGGCAGAAAAGACTGTGAAAACCAGCAGCTTCACTGAACCTTCCAGAGCAGACTCGATCGGAGCATTCACAGTCAAAGTGGACATTCTTACTGGAAAGTGAAAGGCATACGAACAGTTTGGACAGCCTGAGGTTGAAGCCCTGTTTGGGGTAAAGAACTGGGGGACCAGTCAAGGATTTAACAGGGACTTCAGTAGGTGAACCAGACATATGGGGGTTAGAAAAAGCTCTTCATATATACTATGAAGTATATATATACCTAGTATATATATATATATATATATATATATATATATATATATATATATATATACTAGGTTGGTGAAGGCTGTGCAAATGCAGAGCAGAGACCAGAGGGTTCCAAGCCACCCACATACCCACGGCCATTGGAGCTTGCACACCCACATGGTAGACATAAGGGGATACAGCAGAACGTAAAAGCCAGGGGAAGACTTGTAAGCGGCATGAAGTCTGAATGCATTCCCCAGGCACAGATAAATCCATCAGCAGAGTGGAAGCCTTATTGGCTGGAGGTGTTTGAGCACAACTTCCGAGCAATCACTGCTGACTACTAAGCTACGCAGACACAAGAGCAAACACTAGGAAGCTGGGCTAAAAAAAATGTTTTTAAATAGAGAGAAACTGAGTGGAGACTTCAGCAGTTGCAAATTGCAGGGGAGACATCCCACAGATTTAATACAAATAAGTTACTGAACCAATAAACAACAGCTACAAATTCCTCAAGGGGAAAAAAGGCAGAATCCCCCATGGCTACTACATATCTAAAATGTGAGTATTCAACACAAACATTACAAGACACGCAAAGAAAAAGAAAGTATGATCCATATACATGGGGGGAAACTATCAATAGAAAAATGTCCCTGCACTGTCCTAAAAGTTGGGGTCAGCTGACAAAGACTTCAAAGCAGCTAGTATAGATATGTTCAGAAACTAAAGAAAACCATGTTTAAAATATAAAGGAAAACGTGATGACAATTAATCAACAGATAGAGAACCTCAATAAAATAAAAGAAATTATAAAAAAAAGGAACCAAAGGGGAATTTTGGAGTTGAAAAGTTCAATATCTGTAATGAAAATTTCACTAGAGGCACTCACAGCAAATTGAGAAAATGGAAGAATCAATGAACATTAAAACTAGTCAACAGAAATAATTCGATCTGAAGAACAGAAATAAAGATGAAGAAAAATAAGTAGAGTCTCAGAGACATGTGGGACATCAAACATACCAACATAAGTACAGTGGTAAGTCCCAAAAGGAGAGGAAAGGGGAAAAAAATAGAAGAAAAAATATTTGAAGAAATAGTAGCCAAAAACTTTCCAACTTTGATGAAACATATTAATGTACACAGCTAATAAGTTTAATGAACCATAAATAGGGTAAAGACAAAGAGATCTATATCTAAGAACATCATGGTCAAACTTTTGAAAATCAAAGGCAAAGAAAAGATCTTGAAAGCAGCAGGAGGGAAAAATGACTCATCGCCTGCAGTGAAACAGCAACTTAAATAATTTATGACTTCTTATCAGAAACAACAGAGGCCTGAAGGCAGCAGAATGACATAATTAAAGTACTGAAAGAAAAATAATTGTCAACTGAGAATATCTCCCACAAAGTCGTTTTTTCAAAAACAAAGCAGAAGAAAAAAAGATATTTCTAGATAAACAAAGATTTTTATGAAGCAATAATTATACCACTGAACGAAGGCTTTATAACATATATAAATGTAATCTAAATGATGATAATAGCATAAAGGAGGGAGGAGGAAAAGGAGATATATTGAAGCAAAGTTATATATTTTACTAGAGGTAAGTTATCTTTATTCTGAAATAGGGCATAATATGATGCATGTATCTTATGCATTATGGAAATAATTCAAGAAAAAAGTAAAAGTTTCAATGGAGGAATTAAAATGATACTTTAAAAATTACTTAAAATTAAGAAATCAGTAAAGGAAAATCAGTGAAACAAATAGGAAATAAATAGAAAATAAAAAGAAAATAAATGTCATACATAAACCCAAACAAATCAATAATATCAAAATTTAAGGAATGCAACTAAAGTGAAAAATGTATGGGCTGCAACTAAAGCAGAAAAAATGTTGGAGGATTTATACTACCTAATTTCAAAAGTTACTTTAAGCAAAAAACATTAAAACAGGATGGCATTAGCATAAGGATAGATAGATCAATGGAACACAACTGAGAGTCCAGGAATAACTCCTTACGTTTATGATTAATTCATTTTTAATAAAGTTGCCAAGATACTTCAATGAGAAAAGGATAGTCTTTCAACAAATGATGCTAGGACAATTGGATACCCATATGCAAAATAAAATAAAGAGCTTGGACCCTCAACTTATACTATGTACAAAAATTAACACAAAATAGGTCATAAATGTAATGGCTAAAACAATAAAACTCTTAGAAGAAAACATAGGAATAAATCTTTGTGACCCTGGGTTAGGAAATAAATTCTTAGATATGACACCAAGAGTATAACCAACAAAAGAAAAACAGATACACTGGACTTCATCAAAAATAAAAACTTTTGTGCTTCAAAGGACACCATCAACAAAGTGAAAAGTCAATCCACAAAATGGGAGAAAATATTTGTAAATCACATACTGATAAGGGACTTGTATCTAGAATATATATATATTTTAAAACTCTTATAAATCAATAAGATAAATGACTCAACTGAAAAAATTGGCAAAACACTTAAATAGACATTTCACCAAAGAAGACATATCAATGGCTAACAAACACATGAGAAGATCCTCAATATTATTAGTCATTGGGGGAACGCAAGTAAAACTACAATGAGATACCTCTACATACCCCCTAGAATGGCCATAATAAATATGTATTGACAGGTAAGGATGTCAAGAAACTGAAACCCTCATACATTGCTGATGGGAAAGTAAAATGATACAGCCATTCTAGAAAAGAGCTTGGCAGTGTCATAGTCAAACATAAATATACCATACAACACAGCAATTCCACTCTTAAGTACCTCAAAGAAATGAAAACATCGCTACAAAGACTTACATGCTAATGTTCACAGAAGCATTATTCATAATTGTCTCAAATTGGAAACAATCCAAATGTCCATCCACTGCTGAATATATAAACACAATGTGGTATCTCAATACAATGGAATTCCACTGATACATGCTATCGTATGAAGGAACCTCAAAACATTTATGTTAAATGAAAGAAGCCAGATGAAAAAGATTCCATATTGTATGATTCCATTAATATGAAAAGTCCGGAAAATGCAAATTTGTAGAGCGAGAAAGCAGATCAGTGGTTGCCTGGGAGTGAGAGAAGACTTTGCAAATGGCTTCAAGGAAATGTCGGGGGAAGTGATAAAAATATGCAAAGCTGGATGGCGGTGACATTTGCTCTATTAGTTTCCTATGCTACATGACAAGTTACCACTAACTTAGAGGCTTAGAACAACACATATTTATTATCTCACAGTTTCTCATAGGTCAGAAGTCCAGGCACAGCTAAGCTGAGTCTATCAAGGCGTGGGTCAGGCTGCTTTCTCATCTGGAGTTTAGGGTCCCCTTTCAAACTCACTCAGGTTGTTACAGAACCCAGTTCCTTGTGGTTGAAGGACTGCAGTCACTCTTCTCCATAAGTAATTCACAATATGGATAGAAGCTCCTTCAAGGACAGTGGGAGAGGTTCCCCTGCAGAGGCTTACACCTGATTACATCAGGCCAGCCAAGATCATCTCTCTTTCCATTAACTCATAAGTGACTGACCTGGGACCTTGACTACGTCTGCAGAATCCCTTCACCTTAGCCATATACTGTAACCTAATTATGGGAGTGCCATCCCATCATATTCTCAGGTCCCACCCACACTTTCAGGGAGGGTATTTTACAGGGGAAAGAATCTTCGAAGCCAGTTAGAAATCTGCTTACCATAGTTACACAAGTTATAAATTTATTTTAAAATTCACTAAATTGTATACTTACTATGGGTAGATTTTATGATATGTGAATTATACCTCAATACAACTGTAAAAAAAATATGCCATGAAAAACAAAAAGTTGTCCATAGTACCATAATTCCAATTTTTATTTGGGCCACTTTCTTTTTCATTAAATAAACTAAACCTTAGGATTATCTTCTCTAGGAAATGATTCAGGAGAAAATAAATGTGCATTGATTTATCATGCCCTTTATAATTTGCAACACCAGTTAATTCATAGTAACCACTTCACAGGGACACTGCAGTCAACTTTTCCCCTAGTTGGGTTTTATTCCCTCTGTCAGCTTTCTTAGTAATGAATGGAGGCTCACTCAATTCAAAGACTTCAGATTTCCAAAGAGAATAGGGTTACCTCACCACATGAGTTTCCACTCTCTGATTTCTCCACCAGGGAGTGGTTCCATTTTGAGCTTCCCTCAAACAAAGCAAAGGCAACAATGTTTGGTCACATGAAGCCTCCATTTTGCCAGCTGCATACTTCCTAAAGTTTCGTTCACCCAGAGGTCAGGAACTGTGACTTCTGGAACTCTTCCTGGTGTCCCAGGAACGTCTTTGAGGTTTGGCTGCTCGTGGTATTTTGTGTGTGCTGAACCTGCTGCCTAAAACCAAATGTTTCTTAACTTCAGTCTATTCTGAGAACCTTCAGCGTCTCAATAAGAGCTTGCTCTACCAAACACACAGCAAGCCGGCGTAATTCTACTTCAGGTGCTATCTAGAGCCCATGGAGCATTACAAACAAATTCCCCAGGGGATGTCCAACAATGTCACCCGGATGGTTATCTTGTAGGTGTGTTGTTCTTACGTCCAAACTTAACTGTTACCATGGAAATAAAACACAAAAGGAGCTGTCCATCCTGGAAAACAAAAACTGCTGAGAACTCTCATTCAAGAGCTTTCTATTCAATGTGGAAGGAACTCTTCTACATAATTTGTTTTTTATAAAAATAAAAATCTTTCTTGGGAATGTGCCAGAGTTATCTGCCTATATAACACATGGACCACCCATGTTTAAGCAAATTTTTAAAAGTAATAATTTACATATTTTTAAAAATTAGGGCAATTTGCCATCTGCAATCCTACTGATGAAAATGACCACAACATCAGGTCATTTGGAGAATCTTAAAAGCTTTATTCAATTATTCGAAGGCGCAGTCCCATGACTTGAATATGCTACAGATTAGACTTTCTACATTTATCTAAATAGCATCTTCAGAACATGAACTGATACTCTTTTTTTTTTTTTTGCGGTACGCGGGCCTCTCACTGCTGTGGCCTCTCCTACTGCGGAGCACAGGCTCCGGACGCGCAGGCTCAGTGGCCATGGCTCACGGGCCCAGCCGCTCCGCGGCACGTGGGATCCCCCCCCGGACCGGGGCACGAACCCGCGTCCCCTGCATCGGCAGGCGGACTCTCAACCACTGCGCCACCAGGGAAGCCCTGAACTGATACTCTTCCCTACCAAGGTTTCTAAGGGAAATGAAGGTTTCTCATGGAAGTTTGGGTCATAATCTATAACTCACAATATGCAGAAACTAAAATTCCATTTCTTGTTGTTTCTCAAAGCAGGATAACATAGTAGTTCTTAGGAGGTAAAACTATGGGACAGGGGTCAGACTCCTTGGGTTAGAATCCCAGTTCCACAACCTAACAGCTGTGCTATTTTGATTCATTACTTAAACTCCCTACGCCTCAGTTTCTTCATCTATAAAATGGGTATAATAACACAAAGCAGGGGGTGGCCAAATATGGCCCACTGTCTATTTTTCTTAAAAAAGTTTCACGGGAACATGAAAATGCCCACTCATTTACATATCATCTGTGACTGTTTGGGGAGAGACCTCCAAAGTCTAAAATATTTACTGGGAGAGACCTCCAAATTCTAAAATATTTACTATCTGGCCCTCTACAGAGAACATTTGCTGGTGTCTGACATAGAATGCTACTGTGAAGATTAAATGAGATAATTCACGTAAGGTGCTCCGTATAGATGAGCAACCAGTAAGTGTCAAGGATTACTGTTAGTTCTAAAGGGTAAAAAGTTGTGAAATCACTGTGTTTTCATTTCCTACAATTCAGGGAGGCATCTTTCTATACACCACCTCAGGAGCAGGCTGCCCATGAAGCAATGCCTGGGGATGAGCAGGCTCAGCCCCTTTTATCGACTGTGGCCGAGGTGCTGTGATGGCGGACGTGAGCTGCAGCTGTCGGGCAGGGCAGGGAGCCTGTGGGCCACACGGACAGCAGCTGCTGTGAGTCATCCGTTTCAAGTAACTGATACGCTGCCCTTCCTTGATGGAGGCTCGCTTGGTCACAGGTGTGTGACACATGCCTATTCATCACTGGCCCCACTCCCAACTGGAGAGGGGATTGGAGGAGTGGGGAGAGCTGCAATTATGCTTAGATGATGATCAGACAGCCCTTTCCATCTTCCCTGGCCGGAACTGCTTTCCCAAGATGCACTGTGCTTGTCCAGAGTTGGAAATAAGGAGCGCAGTCCTGCACGTAATATGTTAAAATGTGAGTTTAGTGTCACAAAACAATTCAGAATAATAAAATGGATCTAAGGCTGGTAATTCATCCTAGAACTGGCACTGCTGGCCCTGTGTTAATACCCTTGCAAATAAACTTCGGTCGATGTCAAACGTTACAATGGCTCCCATAAATCTTTCAGACCACCTTCACTAAATTGTCTTTCAGGGCAAATATTGAAAAGACCTAAAGAGTTTACACCGAGAGAGTGATTTTCAGAGACAAACCACCGCCTGCCCTCTGCTCCTTCTAGAGCCTTGGACATTTCACTCCATCAATTTGTGCCTCACTGCCCTGCATGGAAAAGAGAAGCTGTAAGAAACTGCAAGACTAAAAACAGCCATGATTCCAAATTATTTCCTGCTGGATGCTTGTGGGTTTTCATTAGTCTCTCCTAACTCCAGGAGGGAACCACAAATTGGCAAATGGTTTACATAGTAAAATGGAATTACTGAATTACTGAATCACACAAACGCAGACATTTTAAAGTTCCTGGTCCTCATCCCAAGAACCTTGCTACCAAATCATCTCACTGATATGATTTAAAACAACTTGGCCCTTCTACAGATGAGGCAGCTCATTAAATGCCGTACACATGACACTAATAATTAGGGTCATTGCCAAGCGGGAACTCACCATCCAAGACAGACAAGGCTGGCGCTGGTGGAAACGAAGAACTCACACCAGCGGGCAGACGTCATTAAGGACCAGCTAAAATGGCTTCAGAGTTTCCAATTCATTCCAACTAATAGTCATGTTGATTAAAAGAGCTTGGCCATCCTGCTTCCTCAACTAGCCAGAAGGGCTGCCTGAGTACAGTTAGCTGCAGAAGTCTCCACAGGGCCATCCTTCACCCTGTCCCACTGAAGCAGCATTCCCACTGAAGTAGGCTGGCGGCTCAGCCAAGCCTTCGCTTTCCTCAGCAGGAGGAAATATCAGCCCCCAAACTGTTTTTTTCAAGTCAAGAGACACCTCCCGATCGGCAAGGAGCAGCCAGGGCACCTGCAGAGACTTCAACAAAATACGCCCACGGAAGTACCCAGGTGATGACAATTTGCGTGAGAAAGGCAGCCAAGTTGGAGTCGACTTGATTACAACCCAAAAGAGTAATCGACTGATTAAATGACCAACCTCATACCTTTGTCCAGTTAATCAAATGAATACTCCGCCGCCACCACCACTCCCAGGATTTCTGTGCTTGAATTCAAAGTACAGAGCCTTTCTAACTAACTGACTTCTATACACACACTCCTTGGTATACGAAGTAGACATTGACAGATATAGATACAGACATATGAACATAGAGATGTGAAGGGGCTACATTTTCACCCTTTCTTTTTTGTAAGGGATAAACTTAGAAACAGGTGACCTTATCATTGCATTCTCTATTGGTTTCCTAGGGCTGCCGTCACAAAGCCACACACTGCGTGGCTTCAACCACAGACATTGATGGCCTCACAGTTCTGAAGGCTAGAAGTTCAAGATCAAGGTGTCAGCAGGGCTGGTTCTTCCTGAGGGCTGTGAGGGAGAGTCTGTTCCATGCTCTCTCCTGGCTTCTGGCGCTTTGCCGGCAACCTCTGGCACTCCTTGGCTTGTAAGGTCTCTGCCTTCATCTCTACAAAGCTTTCTCCAACCATGGCTGCCTCCAAGTTTCCTCTCCCTAGAAAGCCACTACTCAGTGAACTAGGGCCCACTCTAATGACCTCATTTTAACCGTAAAGACGCCATCTCCAAATGAGGTCACATTCTGAGGTACCAAGGGTTAGGGCTTCAACATACGAATCTGATGGGGGACACCCTTTGACCACCTTCTCATTCCTAAAGCTCTGTGTCTACACCCAGGTCAATGATGACTAGGAATTTTTCAGCTTTACTGAGATATAATTGACAATAAAATTGTAAGATATTTAAGTGTGTATCGTGGTGATTTGATACATGTACACACTGTGAAAGGATTCCTCCCATCTTGTTAATTAACACACCTATCACCTTACACATTTCCTTTTTTGTGTGTGAGAACATTTACGCTCTACTCTCTTAGATACAATGCCGAATTGACAACTGCAGTCAGCATGTTATACATTAGATCCTCAGACATCTTCTAGCTGAAAGGCTGTTCCCTTTCACCAGCCTCTCCCTGTTCCCCACACCCCCAGCCCCTGGCAACCACTGTTCTACTATGAGTTTGGCTCCTTTTTTTTAAATTAAAGATTCTACATGTAAGTCATATCATGCAGTATTTGTCTTTCTCTGTCTGGCTTATTTCACTTAGCATAATGCCCTCCAGGCTCATACATGTTGTCACAAAGGCAGGATTTCC
Organism: Physeter macrocephalus; assembly: GCF_002837175.3. NCBI lineage: Eukaryota > Metazoa > Chordata > Mammalia > Artiodactyla > Physeteridae > Physeter > Physeter macrocephalus. Next base: position 94,112,256 of record NC_041218.1, read on the forward strand.
TTCGTCCTCATGGCTGAATAATATTCCATTGTGTATATATACCACCATCTTCTTCATCCATTCATCTGCTGATGGACAGTTAGGTGGTTTCCATTTCTTGGTTATTATAAATAACTCTGCAATGAACATGGGAGTGCATATATCTCTCTGAGATCCCTTTGGATATTTATATTTATATAAATATATAAATATATTTATATAGTTACATTTATATAAATATATTTATATTTATATAAATATATAAATATATTTATATATATATATTTATATATTTATACTTATATAAATATATAAATATATTTATATAAGTATAAATATATAAATATATTTATATAAATATTATATAAATATTTATATTTATCCTTTGGATAAATACCCAGAAGTGGGATTGCTGGATCATATGGTAGCGCTAATTTTAATTTTTGAGGAACCTCCATATTGTTTTCCATAGTGGCTATGTGGCTATTATTTTTAAATATCTATTTCTTGTCTGAGGTACAAAGGCACAGAGTAAATACAAACAATGATATACATACAAACGTGCTCACAAGCCTCATTGTATGTATCTCTCTTTATATCAAACCTCTAAGCACGTGCAGTTAGTGAGCTGGATGGATTTAATATATTAAAATGGTTTCATGCTTTATTGATTTGTGGTATTGCTAGTTAGTCATGGCTGACACAAAAAATTACTGACTGTCCTCCTGAAAAATATGAATAGAATATGGCTTGGGATAAAACACGATTAGATTTCAAAAGACTATTACTGACACTGAATACAACTGGAAAAAATGTATTTGCTGAATTTACACCTTTTTATCATATGGACTCAATCTGACTTTCACATATACATTATCATTTGTTGAAAGTTAAGAATATAGTTTGTGTTTTGAAAACAGTCCCACCATGAAGCATCAGAAAGGGTACCCATCTCACAGACTACAGCATGAGACCACTTCATTTATTCAAAATCAAGTAGACATGGTTGTTGCTAAGGATGTATGAAACATACATATCTCTGAAGCAAATCTGGCAAAGTATCATAGTGAGCAAAATGGCTACTGCATTCTACCTAATAAGAACACAGACAGATGTTGTCTTTCAGCACTTTCCTTTTTATCATCATTGGTCCTAGTGCCATACACTCTTGAGGCAGGGTTGATGATGAGAAAATTTATGTGGTTTATCTTCATTTTCCACCTAAAGGAAAAGACGTACTTAAGCAACTTATCCAAAGCCACACAGTAAAGCAAAGTTTCCTACTCTATACAGAGTAGCTCAGTACTTCTCAAAATTTAATTAATTACAAATTTCAAGAAAAATTTTCACTCCGGTGTCTCTCAAACATGGACCCACTGCTTCAAACCCGATCACTCACTATAATCCACTAACTAGTTGGGAAGGGCCATGCTATAACTCAACTCACATATTGGAATATAAAGAAAAGTACAGGTAGGAGTACTCAATAAACAACCAAAAAAGGGAGAAAGTTCCATTTTTAAAGCTGCAGACTGAGCTCTCCTGATCTGTTTCCCACTTTGCATGTCAGTCCTGTATGCCTCACTTCTGATTTCTTCCAATTCAGATGGTGGAAAGCAATCTCAGAAAGTGCTTCAGCTCAATCAGTGTGCACCCACCCAGAGACCTCGGAGGGAAATAAGCATCAGCTTCAGACTTGAAGGGAAGGAAAGCCTTGTGCAAACCTGGAATCATCAGCTGCCAGCAAAGGTAGAAAATTACAGAGGAGCTCTGTGGGGTCACAAGGATGCCGTTTAGGGCTCCACAGTGGCAATTTCAAAAATGGTACCCTTCTGGATGGAGTGATTTCACCTGCCCACTCAAGTGTCTAATTGAGAACCAGGAAGCAAATTATAATCATAGAGAATCCAGGCATGAAATTATGAATGTTGGATTTTCCACGGTCTAGACTTTGTCTATGTCTTCAAACAGGGCTGGGGACAAAACTCCCCAATGTTTTCTAACCAAAGATCCACTTGACATTTTGCAATATTCATGGATTCAGTCATTCATTCTTGCATTCATTCTTTCATCAAACATGGGGACTCATGCATATACACCACCATGCATGAGAAATGCAGCTGAGGTTTCTAGTGGAACAGAGCAAGGGCTGGGTTTCCACGCCTAGAAGCCTGGGGAAAGCTGACGGAAGTCTCTTATGAGCAAAGCCAAAAGATGCCTATCCTGGATGGCTATTTTGTTAGTGGCTTTCCTTTACTGGCCCCTCAAGGTTATCTAGAGCCAATATCAAATATTTTCATACAACTGAGGCACTTCTCCTCACCTACCACGTGTCCACCTCTTTACTGATTTTTATTTAACCATATTTGCTTGAGTTTCACTCGGTATCTATCATGCTCTTTATTCGTCTACTTAGATATCCTTGAAAAATCATTCCTGAATTGAACTTTGATGCGTTATAGAAGCTCACTCATCATATCATCCTTGTGCAAAGTGAAGAATCCTGTATAACCTGAATAATCACCCCAAATGTGCTTGGCAAGTTCCCGTTTTCATATATCTAATTTTCTCTATCCAGAGCCATCTGTATATAGAGGAACAAATAGCTGGAGAGAAAAGATGATCTCACTGAGAATTTAACTGTGTTATGCTGAAAGAACTTTACCTGTGACTCCTGGTAAGTTCTTGTCAATGCCTTTCTTTTCAACATAAATAATGTACCATCATATTTTGTCTTTGCAGAGTGATTTATGAGTTATTTCTATTCTCTGACGTCAAGTTACTTCAATGACCTAATGTACCACAATAAAATCTTTTAAAAATATTTAGAAGTGGGGGGGGGATAAATTAGGAGTTTGGGATTAAAATATAAGCACTACTATATATTAAATAGATAATCAACAAGGACCTACTACTCTATAACACTGGGAACCATACTCAGTATCTTGTAATAACCTATAATGGAAAAGAATGTAAAAAAAAGAAAATATATGTATAACTGCATCACCTTGCTATACACCTTAAACTAACACAACATTGTAAATCAACTATATTTCAAAAAACCTTTTTTGAATATTTAGTATAGGATGCTATGGAGACTAGTCTCCGTTAGCTGAGCAATTGCCGCAAACATTTTTATTCTCCACCCATTCGCTTCTTTCAGATTTTGTTATTAATTTTCCAGCACTCTGTTCTTTACTCTCTCCTCATTACTTAAAATGCCTCTCCCTCCTTCTGCCATGGGACACTTCTCCAGGATGTCACAATTCTCATTACCCACCTGAGCCTTCCTTCCATTTGAATCCTTCACTCTCTCTGATCTCGACTCCCAATCCCAGTCCAAGCAAATAAATCTGACTCCCTCCCCCGCTACGGTTTAATGAGTTCCCTCAGAGCCCTAGGACAGCAATAAACCCTTGATGTATTTTACCTTCCACTATGATTTTCCACCACAGTAACTGTAACTAGGAACATATACAGAGCCATGGAGTTTTTAAACCCTATTCCAAGTGTGAAAATGCAAGTTACCTTAAAATCTATGAGACACAGAGAGTATCTATCATGATTTATGTAAAATACAACATGTGATGTAAGTTATATAATCAAATCCGAAGTAAAATCACTTCTGTTTTTATTACAGTATTAATTATCTCTAAATTTTTACTTTACTGTTTTGTTCATATTATCGCCCTGTCAATGTTACTGCCCTTACAGTAGAACTATTCATTTGACTGTATTAAATGTATTTAAATAAGGCTTTTCACTACCATGCCACTAACCATCAGAACAAAAGACTATGTCATCAAGTCATTTAATGGTCAAAGATATCAAAGCAAGATTTTTCTAATTGTAGTTTTATGGAGCACCAGGAAGTGTTTCAAATTACCCCAAATGAGTTTGGGATTGACACGTAAACATTGCTATATTTAAAACAGATAACCAACAAGGACCTACTGTAGAGCACAGGGAACTCTGCTCAATACTCTGTAATAACCTATATGGGAAAAGAATTTGAAAAAGAATAGATACATGTATAGGTATAACGGAATCACTCTGCTGTACACCTGAAACTCACACATTGTGACTCAACTATAATCCAAGAAAGAAAAAAGAAATTTTTAAACCCACAAATTACCCCAAATTATTGCATTTCAATAACCCTGACCTCCCAGTACCTATCTTACTATTCTAGTTATACACACAGCCAACTTCTCCTTCGGAAATATTTTAAATCAGATGCTCCCAACCAAATTGAATGGGGAAACCATGTGCCGTGTTAAAAACTTCAGTAGGAAATATAACAGTGAGGGTCTACCACGAGAAGCAGAGAGCTGAAATCACTCTGCATAAATACACTCATATAGGAAAAAGCACTGATTAGCCCATATTTAGGACAGCTCGATCTTGTCATATCCCAAAACAATCAATAGCAAGACACTGTAATGACATTTTACAAGGGACGATGATTGGGCATTTCTGTGTTTATTTCACTAGCGACTAGAGGGGGAAGCAGCAGAACAGTCAGAAGAGTATTTGCAATGCAATTAGGGGGGGACCAGCACATCTGAGTGTATGCCAGACGCAGGGGCCTCCCCTAATTCACACAGCCCCGCGTCTTAATGGGGCGCACAGCATCGAACTGCACTTCCTACAGTTTGAAAACTTTTGTCAGTTAACTAGATGTTTACCGAGGGCCTCGCTTCGGCACTGGCGCTCAACATGCCGGGTATGCCATCCAGCTCTCTGGACGCACTTCCAACACCATCTGTCACTTAAGCTTCCCTGGATTCAAAAATTTGAATTCAAACTAATCTACTCGGCACTCAAACTGAAGCTATAATTCAAACTTCGACATGAAGCTTGAATTCCTTTTCAGTGTTCTTCAACTTTGACCCAGCTCCCCCCCGCCCCGCCTTCGCTGAAAAGGGCCAAGACAACAGCCCAGCAAGTGGGGCAGGCAAAACAGACCTCCTTTGTTCACTTTTGTCCTTTCAGCTCCCTATTGAGGTGAGGGACTGAAAAGCCGCACAAGGCTTTGGAAGGCAGCAGTGCACCAGCTCCAGCCATCCTTCCTCAAAGACCACAAAACTCCAGGACGAAACTCTTGGACGAAACACAGTCCATTTTTACCTTAAGGCTTAATGAATGGAAGATTAGTACATTTCCCTTCCCTTTCCCTTGAGAGAGAATCTGTTAAGGGTGTTTAACAGGAGTTTATAATGCATGTCCAAAACGTACGCTGTAAATCACACCATTCAAAATGCCAAGGGCATTGGAAAGTGGCATGAAATTAGCTTTAAAGTTGAAATTTGGAGAAAAGATCACTCCGTGCTGAATGCATCTACTGAATGTTTTGAATGCTCTCAGCCCACTTGAGAAAGACAAATCAAATTCATTGCATATTACACAGTAGAAGACCTCCTACAGGATTCCCTCAGATGGCCTAGGGAATATATTTTCCTGGTTACAGAGGGTTTTGAACCAATACACCACGCACATCAGAAAACTGAAATATACATATGAATATGGATGTATATTCAAAACATTGTTTCCAGCTCTTCCTATCATCATTTAATAAGAAGAATTTTTTGGACTTTTCTGGCGGTCTGGGGGTTGAGACTCCGTGCTTCCACTACAGGGGGGCTCGGGTTTGATCCCCGGTGAGGGAACTAGGATCCTGCATGCCGCGCGGCACGGCCACGAAATTAAAAAAAAAAAGAATTTTTGAAAGTATCATTTTCCCCTGACAGTAACTGTCATTTTCATTCTCATGTGAATTAAACAATGCCTTAGCATGGGACAATATGGAACAAAATCAGGGAACACCTAAGAGAAGATAAGGTTTATTTGTCATTTCTGTTTTTAAACTGAATAAGCCACTTGGACAGTGTGTGCAGCAGATGAGCATTTGTAGATTTGTTCCCTTTATCACTGGCATTTCTTATATTCACTAGTTTTTCAGTCATTTGAGGGAAACCCTGTATCAGACCTTTAAAAATTACCTTTTTCTCATTTGAAATTCCAAACTTGTAGGCCAGTAAAATAGGTCAATGAAGTCGGCACCGTATCTTTTTTATTAGCTCAGCTAAGCAATTATAACTGGGTGGTGAGAGTTTATGCTGTCATCTTTGAAGCTTCCGTGGTAGCGAGCAAGGTCCAATGCAGACTTATAAATGACAACTTGGGCACATCCCTAAACAGTCAATGTACCATATTCCTATCTGTTTCCAGATATGAGGCAAATGTGCTCTTGGTCTGGGTTAAAATAACAATGTCAAATTTTCCAGTAAAATAAAAGCACACTAATATGTAATCTAACCTCTGAGCAAAATCACTTAGCACAAGAGAACTGCAGACATACATACTCTAATTCCACATTTTTTAAAAAAATCACATGAATGTGTGTCACCAAGGCTGGCTTCTCCCGGACTTTGCACAAAGTATGGGGTCAAGTAACACTTGTTAGGAACCACACATTTCCTTATTAATCAAAATTAAACCAGTAAGTTAGAAAATATTGTGAATGACTTATTCATAATATGCACAGTATATTAATTTATACCTTTAAAAAGTATCAGCTATAGTTCTTTACACCCATGAGGATGGCTACTATCGAGAAAAGAGAAAACAAGTGTTGGTGAAGATGTGGAGATACTGAACCCTTGTGCACTGCTGCTGCGAATAGCTGCCATGGAAAACAGTATGGTGGTTCTTCAAAAAATTAAAGTGGAATTACTATACGATCCAGCAATCCTACTTCTGGGTATATACCTTAAAGAGTTGAAAGCAGCGATTCAAAAAAGATATTTGTACACCCACATTCATAGCAGCAAAAAGTGGCAGGTGCCCAACTTGACAGATGAACGAATTACAAAAACATGGGGTGTCCATACAATGGAATATTCTGCAGCTTCAAAAAGGAAAAAAGTTCGGACACATGGATGAGTCTTAAAGACCTTATGCTAAGTGACTTAAGCCAGTCACGAGGACAGATACTGCACGATTCCATTCGTATGAGATACTCAGGGTAGTCAAATTCATAGAGACAGAAAATAGAAAGGTACTCGGCAGGGGCTGGGGGACAGGGAGTTACTGTCTTAATGGGCACAGAGTTTCAGTTTGGGAAGCTGAGAAAAGTGCTGGAGATGGACAGGGGTGATGGCTGCATAACAATGTGAAGTACTTGATGCCACTAAACTCTACAGCTAAACATGATTACAACAGTAAAGTTTATGTTATATATATTTTGTCACGGTAAAAACAGTAACAGCAAAGAAAACAATCACATTTTCTACAAATATATTGCATTTGCTTCCCCATTTAGAGACAACCTGATACTGAAGATGTCAGAGCTGCTATAAACCTGGAAGCAGAGCCATTCCCATGTTTTCCTCATGTAGCCCTCTCGTTCACATTTGAAGAGGGAAAATAAACATTCAGCAGTTCCTTCTGGCACATCTTCTTGTTCTTAGAAACTTCAGCCTCTGATGCCAATAAAGACTCTTTCAAACTAAAGGGGCTTTTCATTTGCCTGGGTGGACAAAGGGTTAAATAAAATAAGCCACTGGATTCTTGCCCCTAGCATCCCTGGAGGCTAGGAGCGTCCTACCTGCTCCTCGGTCCTTACCTGGCAGAAAAATCCTGGGTTCCTTCGGGAGAAGCATGAAACATAAAAAGGAAAATACATCTAACTGTACTTAGTAATTTCCAATCATTTGCAAATCATTTTCTTTTCAGCAACCATCTCAGCGTTTGAAGGCTGACCTAAAGCAGTCTTTGGATGCAAACAGACAAAACTTCCTACAGAAGAGTACTTTAGGACCTCTGTATTCTAGCTACATTTGTTATGGGTTACTACGCTTCTCAGATGGGAAACGTTCTTTGCAAATGGGGATGAGGCTCCAAAGGCTGCTGGCAGAGGCAGTAAATCTGTACTGCTATGGACTGAATTGTTTCCCCCCAAATTCATATGTTGAAGCCCTAACCCTCCATGTGACTGTATTTGGAGACAGGGCTTTTAGGAGGTAATTAAGGTTAAATGAGGTCATAAGGGCAGGGTCCTAATCCAACAGCATCAGCGGCCTTCTAAGAAAAGAGCGGGAACTCTCCAGAGATACGGGCTGAGGAAAGGGTACATGAGCACACAGGGAGAAGACGGCCATCAGCCAGCCAGGAAGAGAGCTCGCACCAGAACCCAGGCTGATTCCCTGATCTCAGACTTCCAGACTCCAGAACTGTAAGAACATGAATGTCTCTTCTTTGAGCTACCCAGTCTATGGTATCTTGTTATGGCAGCCTGAGCTAACTAAGACAAAGACCTTCTGATTTCAAAGTGAGACTATCAGGGGAAAAAAAAGACTGGCGTCTCGGTGGTTACCCTTAGGGGAGCGTGATGACTGGTGGAAGCCGCTAGAGGGCTTTCTCTGACGTTCCCAAGGTTCCGGCCCTGGATTTGAGCACAGTTACACGGTGCATTCAGTCTGTGCAAGTTCATCAAGCTGTACATTTATATGTGGAAAAAAAGAATCTGTGTGTGTAAGTCTGTAGCCATAAATGATAAAATTGGAATTAATCTCCCCGAGGGCAGGAGCTCTGCTCTGCTCACCACTGCATCCCCAGTGCTTAGAACAGCAGGCCATGCACTAAGCCAATATCTATGAATAAATGAATGAATGAATACAAGTATCTCTATACCAGAAAAGCTTCCTGAAGGGTTCCATTAACTAGGTCCTTTGTACATACACTACATAATATCTGCAGATTCTAATTATATTCAATCAATTAGGCAAGGAAAACTATCCTACATGCAAGAATTATTTGAAATGATTCTTAAGGAAATTTTCTACAGCCCAAGTGGACACATTCTCAGCACGCGCTCCCGCTTCTGAAGCGCTCACAGCCGATGCGCTGCCACATCCGCCTCACCGGAAGTACCGTTTCCAAAGATGACTTGCTTTTCATTTACTGTGGCTACGCCAATAACAAAAATGATGTGTATTAAGGAGACTGGCCTACAGTCCAAGAACCTCATCACTACCCTGCATTAGACGGCTGGGTGACCTCTCTGCGCCCCACTGTATTCATTTTGAAACCCGAAGATTTAGGAACAACGTTTTCTTACAGCTCTAAAATTCTTGGATTATGTGAAATGTTTAGCACCTTTCCTGTAATGAAGTAGAAAGCAAGTTGAAAGGAGACCATGAGTCAGCAGGATTAAGAAAGCAAAATGAATTCATTTTTCCAACCGGTCAGTCAATTACAATCATTCCAAAAGCTATTCCAGGAAGAGCTGATTTCACTGTCATTCACATTCTTGTTTCGTTTAGTTAACATCTTTATAAATGCGCCCCAGTCATATACTTAGGATAGCTAATGCTTTCCTAAGATTTTATACTAGGGTCTTATTCAAATTCAACATCCAATTTGAGGAGTAAAGCTGCTGCCATCAAAAGAATCTACAAAGGAGATTCAGGGCTGGGAACCTGCAAGAGAAATGTTTGCCAAATGGGAATATTTGCCTTTTCTTAAAAAATAAAAAAGAAGAAGAAGAAGTTCTCTCAAAAATTGTGACGTGCCAGGAACCTCTCAGCCTCTCTGAAATCGCAGGTGGCTCTAGTCACTAAGAAGAGCCCAGTGACTGTAGCTGGTTGAATTGTGGGTTAACAGCCAAGTACTTAAAAGCTAGCAGGGATAAAGGAAACATGTAAAAGAACTGAAGGGCAATACAGGGCAATCAAAAGGCTATTCCACAATACAATTCGCTGAATTACAATGCTACTGTGAGGTCTGCAGGGGCCACAATTAAATGGGCTTACAGTATGTCCCTGCTTTGTGAACACTGGGTGGTTTTAGGCTTCCTCTAAACTAATAAGCCTCCAAAAGGCCACATTTTCACAGCCTTGGATGGGCAAAAAGCTAATCCTTGCTTCCTCACTTCTTAGCTATGTGGCCTTGGGAAAGTTACTCGACCTAAGTCTCCGTCTCCTAATTTTTAACATGGGGTTGCTGTGGAAACTGATATGATAGATACATGCAACATGCACAGCGGCCCAGCACCTCTGACGCGCTCAGAAAATGTTGACTATCATTACCATTAAAGTAGAAAGTATCCAATTGCCTAAATCCACTTCAGTACTTCTGGAAGGTCTCATTTACTTGTGAGCTATTATTACAATATTTTAATAACAGGGCATGGTTAGCATAACGCAGTGGCAACCAAAGCAGCCTAGCCTCCTTACGTATGTTTGTATTCAGCGGCTACCTTGTTCCTTCCCGGATAGCCCCAGGGGGAGCTCCTGGTGCAGGAGGGTTGCCTCCTGCCCCATTACACTCTCCTCCGTCTCTGCTTGCTAAAGCCTCGGGCGGGGAAGGGCCCTGCCCCTGATACTCGCACCTCTGCGCCTTAACCACGCGGGACGGGTAGGAAAAGAACGCTTCGCTCCTAGGACAGAGTGCTCCGCGCCGGATGTAGCCTCTGGCTGGAACTGCTGGTGCGAAAACGACAGGAGAGAGGCGGGGTGGTAAAGACACGCCACCGCTCGGCGGCCCCCCTCCTCGCCGGCAGCTGCGCCGGGACGGCCCCCGAGCGTGCGGGGAACAGAAGATGTTGCCGCGGGCCGGAGGCCAGGCGGGAGGGAGGCGACCCGGAGGGGAGGGCGGTGGCCTGCTCACCAGCCCCTCCGGACCCAGGGAACCCTCCGGCGGTGCTTGCTGCCCAGAGTACGCGGCTCTGGGAGAAAGAGCGCTCCCGGGCTCCCAGGACCACGGCACCCCGGTTCCCCCTCTGCGCACGGGCAGATGCGGGCGGGGAATGGCTGGGCTGGCGAACCGCCGCGGACCCGCGCGCTGCGGCGCCCACCCGCACGGCGTGCACGGGGCCGGAGGCAGCGCGCGGCGCAGATGGCGCTCGCCGGGAGATGGATGCGCCAGAGCCGGCAGTGACGGGCGGCTCAACACAACATCCCCGGGCGAAGCTGTTGCCAGATCCCACCGTTGGGAGCCTGGGCAGGGAAGGGGCTCTTCTGAGTCAGCCTCAAGCCGCGGCGTGCCAGTCCCAACAAGTCCCAGCCCCGCGACGCCGGGCGGGGCGCCGGGACCCCGGGGACCCGCACCTGTAGGGCCGACAAAGACCCCGGAAAGCCCCCCACCTACTGCTTTCGGGGTCTCTCCCGTCCCCCATCCCTCGTTCCCCGAGTTCTCTCCAGGCCGGAGAGAGTGGAGGTCGGACTGCCCCTGAACTCCGGCGATCCGCGCAGGTGTGAGCGCATCCGAACAAAGCCCACGCCCAGATATGTCCTCGGGGACCGGGACGTGCACACGCCGGAGCGCGCTGGCCAGGCACCTGCGCTACTCGCCCCGCCGGCCCTGCGGCTTGACAGCCCGCGCCCTCCGCCTCCCTGCCCGGGAAGCCGCAGTGCCGGGCCCCAGCAGCCTCTCCAGGCCCAGTTGGCCCCAAAGCCACCTCCAGGCAGGGCTTCCCGGAAAGCGGGGGGCACGGATGCACAAGTTGGCCAAGGGCTGGGGAGGTGAAGGGGGCCCGCCGGCGCCGCTGTATCTCAGCCTGGCCCGCACCGGGCTGCGGTCCCCCCCTCCCGCCCGGAGCCGGAGGGGAAGAAGGGAGTTGGCTGCCAGGTTGCCCCTGCGGCAGGGAGATCTGGAGGGGCGCTGCGAAGCCAGGGTGTTCCGGTGTCCCGGCGACAACACAGCCGCCCCCCGCGCCCTCCTCCGCTCCAGCCGTCGCCCCCGACCTGGACCGGGTGTCACCGCCAGCCGCGCGCGCGGAGTTACTCACGTTCTTACGCCGCGCCCACCGCTCGGCCCACGCGCGGCTGCCCGCGACCCCGAGCACCGGCGTAGTCCGTCCCCGACGCAGCTGTGGCCACCAGCAGCCCCGCGCCGTCCCCTGCGCCCGCGCGGCTCAGCCTCCGACTGCGGCGCGCGTCAGCCGGCGACCCGAGCGAAGCAGGGCTGGCCCCGCGCCCGCGCGCGCCCCCGCCGCTGCGCCCTCCCCGCGCGCGCCGCTCTCCCCCCGCCCGCCCCGCCCCTTCCCCTCCGCGCCGCCCCTGCTGCTGCTGCGGCGGCGGCGGCGGCGAATGGTCTCCGAGCGCCCGCGCCTCCGGGGACTGGGTGGCCCCTCACCTGAGCGGCCGCGCCACCACCAGCCCACGTCATCCAGCCAGCGCGTGAGGGACGGAGGGCGGGAGCGTGCAGGGAACGAGGGTGGCTGGGGTCTGGAATTTGGCTGCAAGAGATGTTCCAGAAAATGGGTGGTTTTGAAATGTCACTCTCGTGGTGCTGGTTTCTGTGTGAGGTCTGTGGTCTCCCCGCGCTCCACCTTCTTTTAAAGCATTTAATTTCGTCGAGACTCACCAGTTGGGATGGTTGAAATTGACGTCTTTTTGTTTTGCTTTAAATTTTTTGGCAACTCTTCTTTCCAGGCAGCCCCCAGAAAGGGAAGCTTCAGCGGTCTATTCGCGGTGGGAGTTGGATCTCTGGTTCCAGAGAACAGGATTAGTTCAGATTTGCTTATTTTCAGATTTGGGAGCATTATGGAGAATTATTTGCAATGTAAAAAGAGAGTTACGATTTTCTAAACGTGTAGTATTTTAGCAAACACACTGGGGCCGCAAGGTTCAGCCTCCGGAGTGAGGTCTACGCTGTATCCTAGCTGATGTCCAAGATCGTTAGCCTGACAACTCGAGATCCTCAGTCATCTACTCTGGTCTGCAGCCTGACCTTCCAGGGCTTCTTCCCAATCCTCAGGCATCACCTGACTTGATCATTTGACCATTTACTGCAGGCTCCAACTCTCCCTCCCCTCTGCGGGAGCCTTGTTTCCTTCCTTTTTCTAGTTTAATTCAGGAAGACTTTTGTGGAGCCCCGCATCCCCTCTCCTCATCCCCAGGCTCCAGGCCCTGTGTTAGGGCGGGGTTCAGGAATAAAAAAGGCACAGGGTCATCCTTCAAGGCGCTGACGACTCCTCTGCTCTGCTCTGACTTCAGTGTGAACTTGCCACTTCAACCCACAGCTCCATGCATGCCAGTGAGCGGCCTTCTTTGCCTGCTCTTGCAGACGCCATCATCCTCTCCTCCCACCAGCTCCGGAAACAGTATTGTGATCTCTGGCTACTGGGTCTTTGCACGTTGTTTCCTCAGTCCCATTACTTTTCTGATCCTGGTCCTTACCCCACCTCCTGGGTACCTCTCACTTCTCAGTTAATTTTCTAAATCCCCCTCTAAATTATTTTTATTTAAAAAAAAATGTGATCATGATACCCTTACTTAAAAGTCTGGTCTGGTTCTCTGTTGCCTATAAAACGAACTCCAGATCTTCTGGCACATTCCCTCACAATCTGCCCCTAAGTTACCTCTCTGTCCTCCAGTGAAAAGAATTTTCATAACTCTAAGTCTCTGCATGTGAGATTTCTCCCATCTAGAATATTCCTCCATCTTTTTTTCATCTGGCAAACTCTTGTTCATCCCTTGGGGCCTTGCTCAGCTGACACCTCCTCTGTGAAGTCTTTGCCGAGTCCCTGTGTTTTACTGTAAGAGTACTTGCCACATTTGAATGATGTTTCCATGCCTGACTCCACAAAATTTCACTTCTTAATGAGGATCATCTTATTTTTGTGTGACCTCATTTCCCACCAAAAGAAATGGAGCCACGGATAATCGTAACAACTAAATTCTCACTGCCTCATCATTCCCATCTGTGTAAAGGGCTTCAGACCCTTCCGATCCCTCCTTACCTCAGTAACTGCTAAGAGTCCTGGGTTGTCCTGCATGTCTTTCTGGCCGGTAATCGGGGGGATGGGGGTGGGTGTGGGGGGCAGTGCTCAAGGAATGCAGACATGAAGGAATCTCGGGCAAGGGACAACTTCCCCAGGGACAGTTTCCCTTATCTCTACAAGTGTAATAGCAGTACTTAATACTCAGGGTTATTGTTAGGGTCAGTTTAACGCACTGCACAGTGTCTAGGACATAATAGGTACTCAGCAAATTCTAGTTTGGAAAGCAATTGTGTGATCAGATGTCTGTCAACTGAATACATACTTGAATAAAAAGAACAAAGACAGAAGAGGAAAAAAGTTCTGGAGGAAACGGGAACCACAGTGACAGCACCACAGATTAAAATTCAGTAATTTTGATACTGCAAAATACTTGTAACAATATAAAATGATTATATAGTTTTAACTTCCAGTTTATTCAACTGCATTGCAGCTCTGCAGGGAGAACCTAACAGCTGTTACATGAGGAGGTGAAATGAAGGGAGCAAGAGGGGAAAGAGGAATGATCTGGAAAAGGATGAGGAGGACGCCTGAGTGGGCAAGAGGCCTATCCATTTGATTTGCTTGGTGATGCATGAGGCATTCTGATTTGGCTGATATTCACAGAGATAACACACAACACCCCTCCTTACCTTAACTGCCACCCTTTATTCCATTCCTAAGCCTCACCCTGTCCTGTACCCCAAGCTTCACTCCATCCTCAAACCCAGGTGAGGGCTGAGAATAACGTAGACTGTCTTCCCCACCACTTGCTGATAACAGAAGTCTCCCTGTGCCCTGCACTGCTGTAAGCACTTTACATTTGTTAACTTAACCAATTCCACGGCCATCCCATGCAGTGTGTACTATTATCCCCGTTTAAGAAAGAGAGGTTAAAAGTAAATTGCAGAGGTCACACGGCTAGTGACGGAGCTGGGATTCGAGTGTGGGCATTCTAGCTCCAGAGTCCAGAGTCTAAACGACTGCACTCTGCTTCCTTTCAATGAAAGTTACGCTAAAAGTGTGTTTCGAGGGAGGCATCAGAACGTTTGTACATTAGAGCAGCTACGTGGGCATGTCATGGAGCCCCCCAGTGGCAGCTGCGGTGAATAAGCTTGGAGTCTTTCTCCTTCCCCCCTCTTTTGCTGTCCTGCTTCTCTTTCTCAGAATTCTCCCTCCCCTTTATGGCTCTTCCACTTTTTTTCTTCCCTCACCTTATTTTCCATCCTAGTTTTCTTAATCCCCATCCATGCCTCGGGTCTCCCAGAGGTGGCAGTGCAATTGGCCCTGCCCGAAACCCAACAGTAAGTTCACCAAAACCTAGAGTGGACCCGACCCCAGTCCTGAGCTGTGAGTCCACCAGCAGGTTATTTCCCCTCTCAGTCTGTTTCCACACCTGAAATGAAGGAGTTGGGCTAGGGAAGAACAAAAAAAAAATTTAACTGTGTCATTTGATGATTCTGGTGGTAACCAAGTGCATTTCTTAGTCTCCTATAGGCTGAACTCTAGGTTAAAAAAGAGTGGAACTCTAAAAAAAGTGTTCTATAGTAGTATAACAAGGTTGTTCGCCAAGAGTGGCTTATACCAATGTCATCGTCTTAATCTTCTCTGGTTGGGCAGCATGCATTAGGTTTCTGACGGGGATGGGGTGAACCTAGTAACTTTTAAAGCCCTTCTGTTTGAAAGAGTGTTAGCATCGATTATGGTCAAAAAGCATAGCTGTCATGGCGGGCAGCCTCTAAGATGGCTCCTAGTGAGCCCTCCTCCTGGTGTGTATGTCCTGCTATAATCCCCTCTCCTCCAGGGTAGATGGGACCTACTGACTCACTTGTAACAAATAATATGGCAAAAGTAGCAGGACGTCACTTTTGCTCTTAGGTTGCAAAAAGACCCTGGCTGCTTCTTTCTTGCCATCTTTTTCTTTCCCTTGTTTGCTCAGAGGAAAGTCAGCTGCCATGTTGGGGGCTGCCCTACGAGAGGCCCACGTCCAAGGATCTGAGGGAGGCTGTCAGTCCAACACCTCAGGGAGACCAGAATCCTGCTTCAGCCATCTGAGTGAGTGTGGGAGCAGATCACCCCCCCCAGGAGAGCCTTGAGATGACCCCAGCCCAGGCTGAGCCGTGACTGCAGCCTTGTGAGAGAGCGGCCCAGTTCGTTCATCTGCCCCTGGCTTCTCAACCCCCAGCAGGTGGGAGATAATCAATGTTTCTAGCTTTAAGCTTCTAAATTCATCCCTGGTACATTCAGTGAAGTGCATTTTAGAACTCTGACTTTGCGTCTGACCACACACATCACGTCTATTTTTGGGATAGGAAAGGGGCAAATGAACTAAACGGTAGCTGTCATAAGATGCGCACACGATGCCGGGTAAAGAAGGAACTGTGGAAAACAGATGAGACATCAGTGTGAGTTGTCTGGGCTAATCTCAGCAGCTCCGATTTCCACACCCCGGAATCACACTTTGCTCCTACAGCCAAGCCTGAGCTGGCCATCCACGGCGCCCACCCAGACCTGCGCCTTTCTGCTCTTAGACACCAGCCAGTCTCAGCTGGGCCACACCTCCTGTGCTTCAGAGTGGATGATGATTACCCACCATGAATAATAAATAATAGGATGTGCCATTTCGTCGATCACCTGACCAGTGAGCAGTGGTAACTTCCCACGGATGCAAACACACTTGAGCGCTGTCATGGCTCTCCTCACCATCTGCCACGTAACCACAGAGCTCTGCGTGCCTGTCTGGTGCCGCTTGGGCGTGTGTCTAACGGAACCCAGAAATTTGCAACCCATTCCTTGCCCAGTGCTTAGCAACACAGCATCCCTGCACCTATGTCAAGAATGCAGTGCACAAGCAATGCGAGGAAAATGTGACCTCAGTGGTTGCCGTATGTGGATTTCTTCCCTGGAAGCTTGTGAGTCACTAGGGTCTTTTGCTCGGCTCAATCCGCCCCCATTCTTGGGGCACCAAGTCGGGAGGAGGAGGAACATTTTCAGTGATGATAAGCACGTTTCGTGGCCAACTCCTCCATCTGTTCCTCCGGCTTCTGTCTACATGAATGTACACAGGTTCTGCCGAATGGATGTGAGGCTAGCCAAGGTCAGTGTGCGATCAGCCACTGCAGATGGGGTCATCGGGGACTGGGAACTGTCACTCTGGAAACAGTGATGCTGAGAAGCACTCTTGATAACGTACCCTTCATTTCTGGCCTAAGAGGGAACAGATGACAAGTGATGAATTCACTGTGGAGGAAAGAAAGGAAATGGCTTCGGACACAATACTCTGGGGTCTCAATGATTGGTTGACTCAAAGCCTTTCTCGTTTGGTGTTTCATGGCTTTTCTTTAGAAGAATAAAGCTGTTAGGTTAATAAGCACTGACGTTGTACTGACGTTGTACAGTTAAAATATTAACTGACGTTAATATTTTCTTTTAAGCCTCAATTTAGATTTTACTGTAAGGTCTTTCAATATTTTTAAATGTCAGATATCCACAGGACGTGAGCAAGTCCAGTACCATCCTGCCCTGGTCCTTGTGCTTTAGGAAGCCCTGCTCTGGCCCCTGCAGGAGCCCATGCCACCCTGTCCTCCTTCCTGACCTCCTCTGGGTACCCAAGATCCCAGGATCCCCGCAGAACCTGCAAAGGCCTCCTTCGCGGGCTCCTAAAAGAAAACTGCTCTGCTGGTATGCAAAACTGGAGGCCTGAAGAGTGTAGATCTTAAAAGTTCTCATCACAAGAAAAAAAATCTGTAACTATGTGTGGTGATGGATGTTAACGAGACATTATAGTGATCATTTCACGATATATATAAACAGCAAGTCATTGTGTTGTACACCTGAAACTAACATAATGTTAGATGTCAATTATACCTCAATGGAAAAGAAAGTACCAATGGGAGGTGATGGATGTGTTAACTAATCTTGTAATCATTTTGCAATATATCAAATCATCTCATTGTACACCTTAAACTTACAGAGGGTTATATGCCAAATATATCTTAATAAAACTGGAAGAGAACAACAGAAACAAACAGCTGGAGGTATGGTAAGTGGCTGATGCAGGACTGCGGACAGAACTTAGACATGTAGGTTGGGGGGCTCACCTAAGTATGCTTGAGCCCTTAAGGTTCACGGCTAAGCCAAGGGTGGGCCAAGGGCTGGGGTCTGGGGCTGTTCTCCCTACGCCACCGCATGCTGGCACAGAACTTCAAGAATTTTTAAAGTTCAACTGTGGATGTCAAGACTTTTATGAAGGTGTTTGTCAAGGTAGGAAGATAGCATATAGCTTATAACTTTTCAATATTTAGACGCATGGTATTTGGACGTCCAGTTGTATTCTTTCCCCACACCGCACACCCCTCATGAATCTATTTCTTAATGTAATGGATATACTGATGTATTAAAACATTGCTAGACTAATAAGGTTACTTCTGGATTTAAGTAATTTTGGTTTAGTGATAATTTATTTTGCACCAAATCTTAATTCTTTTTTTTTGAGGTAGGGGTTATTGGTACAATAAGATTTTCTTGAAATTGACTAATGTTGCTATAGTACAGAAAGTGCCTTCCTACTATTCTTCCCTAGCTTGAAAAACTTACTGGATTTTCATCCAAAGCCTACATTTAAAGGTAAATGTGTTTCCACCCTTCAATGTTTTGATTATTCAGTTTGCTTGATTGTCCAGGACTATTGTTCGTCTTGTTGTCCTTGTTGTTTTATTTGTTCTTGTTATTTACCAAGAGTTACCTTGAGACAGGAAGAGGAGGCAAAAATCAAATCACTTCACTTCCTGCTTGATTCTACTTGCTAAAATTAGAGGACCTCTGTATTAAGAGTTTAACAACTTATGATGTAACACATGAAAATATGCTAGAGTTTGAAATGATAATTAAGACTGAAAAATAAGGAAAATATTTATACGCTATATTTTAAGTGAAAATAGTGCAGCACGAAATGGTATGTGCACTATTATTGCAACTCTAAAATGCATACAAGAGAAAGATAATATGCAAATGAAAATAGTCCTAATAACTATTGATGAATGTTCACTGCAGCCCTGTTTACAATAGCCAAGACCTGGAAGCGACCTAAATTTCCACTGGCAGAGGTATGGATAAAGATGTGGTATATATATATATACAACGGAATACTACTCAGCCATAAAAAAGAATGAAATAATGCCATTTGCAGCAACATGATGAAACTAGAGATTATCATACAAAGTGAAGTAAGTCAGAGAGAGAAAGACAAATACCATATGATATCACTTATATGTGATATTAAAAAATGATACTAATGAACTTATAGACAAAACAGAAATAGACCCATAGACACAGAAAACAAACTTACTGTTACCAAAATGGGGAGGGAGGGATAAATTAGGAGGAGGGATTAACATATAAACACTACTTCATATAAAATAGATAACCAACTAGGACCTACTGTATAGCACAGGCAACTATACTCAATATTTTGTAATAACCTATAAGGGAAAAGAATCTGAAAAAGAATAGATATGTGTATGTATAACTGAATCACTTCGCTGTACACCTGAAACTAACACAACATTGTAAATCAACTATCTCTCAATTAAAACAAAAGCTCTGTTAAGATGACAATTATGGGGGATTTAAAAATCATTTGTCTAAAGTTTGACTAGACTTATCTTTTCAATAAAACATTTATTTAAAATCTGGGGCTATTTTCTCATTATTTTTTCCTTGGCATCCCTTCTCTACTGTCATGCCCTAGATCAGAGTGGTACCTGGTGGGCTTCTGGATATTGCTTGGCCTTGGCACTGAAACTTGGAGCTAAGGCAGCTAATGTTCTTACTCCGCAGCCCAGGGATAGTGTGTCCCATGAATGCACAACTTGGGGCAGAGGGGCCTCTGCATTCTGGTGATCTTCAAAACGTGGTCCAGAAATAGAATATGCATACTAGTCATTCAACCTTACAACAAGAGAGGCACACGTCAATAAGGCAAAGACTCTGTACTTGCTTAAAGAACTCCCAGACTTTGGCCCTTTGGTGATTCTCTTTAGAAGTGCATGGTATTTTGAAATAGAAAAACCTAAAGGCAGAAGTAAAAAACAAAAATGCTGAGCACTTCGATAGAATTCTGCTCATAACTGCATACTTCTATGTAAATGCATAAAAGGTCTATGCAATACAGAAGGTATTTCTGATTAAAAAACGATATGATTGACTCAATCTTTTTAAATGTCCAGAGAGATTTTTGTCAATGTCATGTGTGTGTGTGTATATATATATATATATATATATAAAACTGAAGTTATTAAATATACACAGTATATATACAAACATTACATGTACTGGCTCAGGAATAAAGTTCCAAAAGAGAGATGGGAAAATCATTGATAAAACTGTAAAGTGAGAGGGCAGACAGCAGAAGCAAGGAGAACTACAATCCTGCAGCCTGTGGAACAAAAACCACATTCACAGAAAGATAGACAAGATGAAAAGCCAGAGGGCTATGTACCACATGAAGGAACAAGATAAAACCCCAGAAAAACAACTAAATGAAGTGGAGATAGGTAACCTTCCAGAAAAAGAATTCAGAATAATGATAGTGAAGATGACCCAGGACCTTGGAAAAAGAATGGAGGCAAAGATCGAGAAGATGCAAGAAATGTTTAACAAAGACCGAGAAGAATTAAAGAACAAACAAACAGAGATGAACAATACAATCACTGAAAAGAAAACTACACTAGAAGGAATCAATAGCAGAATAACTAAGGCAGAAAAATGGAGAAGTGACCTGGAAGACAGAATGGTGGAATTCACTGCTGCAGAACAGAATAAAGTAAAAAGAATGAAAAGAAATGAAGGCAGCCTAAGAGACCTCTGGGACAAGATTAAATGCAACAACATTTGCATTATAGGGGTCCCAGAAGGAGAAGAGAGAGAGAGAAAGGACCCGAGAAAATATTTGAAGAGATTATAGTGGAAAAATTCCCTAACATGGGAAAGGAAATAGCCACCCAAGTCCAGGAAGCACAGACAGTCCCATACAGGATAAACCCGAGGAGAAACACACCGAGACACATAGTAATCAAACAGGCAAAAATTCAAGACAAAGAAAACTATTGAAAGCAGCAAGGGAAAAATGACAAATGACATACAAGGGAACTCCCATAAGGTTAACAGCTGATTTCTCAGCAGAAACTCTACAAGCCAGAAGAGAGTGGCATGACATACTTAAAGTGATGAAAGGGAAGGACCTACAACCAAGATTACTCTACCTGGCAAGGATCTCA
>NC_041218.1:94134798-94135544 GCF_002837175.3 Physeter macrocephalus
ACCATGATCAAGTGGGATTTACCCCAGGGATGCAAGGATTCTTCAGTATACATAAATCAATCAATGTGATTATCAATTATCAATGTGATAAACCATATTAACAAATTGAAGAATAAAAACCATACGATAATCTCAATAGATGCAGAAAAAGCTTTTCACAAAATTCAACACCCATTTAAAATAAAAACTCTCCAGGAAGTGGGCACAGAGGGAACATACCTCAATATAATAAAGGCCATAAACAACAAACCCACAGCAAACACCATTCTCAATGGTGAAAAACTGAAAGCATTTCCTCCAAGGTCAGGAACAAGACAAGGATGTCCACTCTCACCACTATTACTGAACATAGTTTTGGAAGTCCTAGCCACGGCAATCAGAGAAGAAAAAGAAATAAAAGGAATACAAATCGGAAAAGAAGAAGTAAAACTGTCACTGTTTGCAGATGACATGATACTATAAGTAGAGAATCCTAAAGATGCCACCAGAAAACTACTAGAGCTAATCAATGAATTTGGTAACATTTCAGGATACAAAATTAATGCACAGAAATCTCTTGCATTCCTATACACTAATGATGAAAAATCTGAAACACAAATTAAGGAAACACTCCCATTTACCACTGCAACAAAAAGAATAAAATACCTAGGAATAAACCTACCTAGGGAGACAAAATACCTTTATGCAGAAAACGATAAAACACTGATGAAAGAAATTAAAGATGATACCAACAGATGGAGAGATAT
>NC_041218.1:94135554-94159531 GCF_002837175.3 Physeter macrocephalus
TGGAAGAATCAATATTGTGAAAATGACTATACTACCCAGAGCAATCTACAGATTCAATGCAATCCCTATCAAATTACCAATGGCATTTTTTACGGAACTAGAACAAAAAATCTTAAAATTTGTATGGAGTCACAAAACATCCCGAATAGCCAAAGCAGTCTTGAGGGAAAAAAAGGGAGCTGGAGGAATCAGACGTCCTGACTTCAGACTATACTACAAAGCTACAGTAATCAAGACAATATGGTACTGGCACAAAAACAGAAACATAAATCAATAGAACAAGATAGAAAGCCCAGAGATAAACCCACGCACGTATGGTCAACTAATCTATGACAAAGGAAGCAAGGATATACAATGGAGAAAAGACAGTATCTTCAATAAGTGGTGCTGGGAAATCTGGACAGCTACATGTAAAATAATGCAAATAGAACACTCCCTAACACCATACACAAAAATAAACTCAAAATGGATTCGAGACCTAAATGTAAGACCGGACACTATAAAACTCTTATAGGAAAACATAGGAAGAACACTCTTTGACATAAATCACAGCAAGATCTTTTTTGATCCACCTCTTAGAGTAAGAAAAGGAACCCTCTTGCACTGTTGGTGGGAATGTAAATTGATACAGCCACTATGGAGAACAGTATGGAGGTTCCTTAAAAAATTAAAAATAGAACTACCATATGACCCAGCAATTCACTACTGGGCATATACACTGAGAAAACCATAATTCAATGAGTCATGTACCAAAATGTTCATTGCTGCTCTATTCACAATAGTCAGGACATGGAAGCAACCTAAATGCCCATCGACAGACAAATGGATAAAGAAGATGTGGTATATATATACAATGGAATATTACTCAGACACAAAAAGGAACGAAATTGGGTCATTTGTAGAGACGTGGATGGATCTAGAAACTGTCATATACAGAATGAAGTAAGAAAGAGAAAAACAGATATCGCATATTAACGCATATATGTGGAACCTAGAAAAATGGTACAGATGAACCAGTCTGCAGGGCACAAACAGAGACACAGATGTAGAGAACAAACGTACGGACACCAAGGGTAGAGACGTGGATGGATCTAGAAACTGTCATATACAGAATGAAGTCAGAAAGAGAAAAACAGATATCGCATATTAACGCATATATGTGGAACCTAGAAAAATGGTACAGATGAACCAGTCTGCAGGGCACAAACAGAGACACAGATGTAGAGAACAAACGTACGGACACCAAGGGGGGAAAGCGGCGGGTGGTGGTGGTGTGATGAATTGGGCGATTGGGATTGACCTGTATACACTGATGTGTATAAAATTGATGAGTAATAAGGACCTGCTGTATAAAAAAATGAATTAAAAATGCGAACAAAAAATTATAAAGCTTCCCAGACTGACAGCTTTGTTGTTTTTAAAATTAATTAATTAATTAATTAATTAATTTTGGCCCTTGACCAGGGATCGAACCCGTGCCCCCTGCAGTGGGAGTACGGGATCATAACCACTGGACCGCCAGGGAAGTCCCCAGAGGGACTGCTTTAAAGGCCAAACAACTCTCTTTGGGATGCACAAGGTCTGGTACTTTGGTGTTTTCACCACTCTGCCTTACTCTTTTATCATAATTTCTTAAACATGTCTGGCGCATATTAGGCGTTTAACCAATATTCACTCAATGAATGAATGAAATGTCAGGATAGGGAACTCATAGGCCTCAGGAACCATGGTGTGTGTACATTAAGGGGAGGGGGACTGTACAGTGGCAGGCACCATGAGGATAGTCTATTGAATAACAGTGAGTTTAAAGACACTCTAAGCACAAAGCGCAAAGAACATCTTTCCTCAGCTGCAGAGGAGGATTAAACCCCCAGATCCAGGACAACAAAAATCAATGTATTCTCTGGACACCGTTCCTCCCCTGCCTGCCAAAACTGCTGCCACGTAACCTGGACTAAACTTGAAGTACCTCCCTCTCCTCATCTCTTGACGGAGTAGTCTCTGTGCGAAGGGAGTAGACTCTGCACTCAGGGTTTGACATGGTAATGACAGTCAGGCCCAGGATACATTTCTTCACAGCCAACTGGTTTCATTTCCAGTTGTATGACCTGTACAGTTAGTAGTTTCTGCAACATAAGGGAAATACAATTTGCTGCACATCTTAAAGTATCTTTTTTGGCATAAATAAAATATGTAAGATCTACAGTTTCTAAGTTCATGCTTGTTTTATTTTTAAATCAATTTTAGAAACAAGGGCATTGAAAACTGTTGAAAATGATTTGGCAGCAAATAACACGGGCTGCAATAATTCGCGTGCAACAAGATCATTTGCCTCCAAGGTCGATAACATTATTTTTACATAAACAAGAGTGGGCATTATACATATCCTCAACTTATAACCCCAAAGTATAATACTGTTAGTAGTGTTTTTAGCAATGCATCATATGGTACAACAGAATAGAGTAATAAAAGATAATGCAGAAAAACAAAAAGAGGTCATATCAAATGAATGCACGATCCTTTCAAGGACTGGAGGGGAGGAATGTTGCACAACATAATTCTGTGACATTGAGAAACAGAACCCTGTGATTTTAAAGCTATATAACTCAGTAAAAATGACTAACTTAATGTACTTTCCCTCCGAATCTTAATTTCCCAGAACACAAAAATAATTGCTAATATTCAGTATATACTGGTGTAATATACATTTGTAGTTAGTGTAATATACATTACAAACATGTAGCTATTGAGCACCTACATACTATATTCCAGGCACTTTAACCTACATTATTCTTAGGGCCCATAACAACTCGGCATTTTTCAGGTAGGGAAACTCTCAGGGAGGTGAACTTGCCTAGGGCCTCACTTTGAGCCCATTCAAGTTTCCACAAAGACCTTCATCTTAACACAAAACCTACTACCTCCCTGGGGCTATGATCAGGGACTTGAGAGAAACTAGACACAGAACTGGACAACACTGCACTGACCTTGTTCCATTTGCGCACTTCCAAAGTGTGTCGGATATCGCTCACTGTATTGTTTTATTTTTCTGACACCCAGATCTTCACAGAATCGTTCAAGGACGCATTCCTTTAATATACTGAAATCTCATTCAGAGTCAGGTTCACGATACAAATGGGCGTTTAACACGTGTCACTTAGATGATGAAGTATTCCCATTTTAGAAAAATAAAAGCAAATCCCCCAGAAGTGCAAATCTTGTGCAACACTGGGAAAGAATACAAATCCCCACTATGATCAGAACCTGTTTATTGCAGCCAATACTCCCACCCCCAGTGATTGTTTGGAAAGTAGTGGAAAGAGTCCTGGGCTGGGAATTCACTGGCTCAAACCATCATATTAAACAGGGCGAAGTCAGACAAGGCTTTGGGTTTTTCAGTGCTATACTTCATACATCCCTTGTGGGATAACAATGCTGGCAAGGCCAAGCCGCGAGACAGCTGTTATAATAAAATGAAGAAATACACTTGAAGGTGTTTTGGAAAGTACATAAATGCTGTAAGCAATTATAAATAAGGGCTGTATACAAATGTATGACTACAGTTATTGTACCCTGGAGGTACAAAGGTCCCCACCCACAGATTTACTAAAATAAGGTGCATCTTTAAGGATCTGGGCAACAAGGCAGTCGTGGTTTTAGAATGAGCAGATACAACAGTAAGAGGTAGAAAAAAGCTCACATTTCAAACAGAAGAAACCTTTCTTCTCTGCCCAGAAGGGTTGTATTTGAGTCCCTGTCAAAATATAAGACATGCAAACAGTTTGAACAGTGTTTACCTCGGGCACTAGGTGAGAGAAAATGACAGGCTTTGTAACCTGTGCGATTTTTATTGTCTGGAAAGGGCCCCACTCACACTGAGGAAAATGAGCCCAGCCGTGATTCTACCCACCAGCACAGGGAACAAGCCTCATTTTCAGATTTTAAAAGTAAACTGTTTCAGAAAGTACCTTTTAAAGCATATTCATTTTCCCCATCTCCTCATAATGGTGTAAGGCAGATAGGTCATTTAATTAAGCCCAACTTAAAAACATTTATTAAGGGCCTATAATCTATCTAGCAGGATGCTAGAAGCTGTGAGATAGTCGTGAGAAGCATATGACAAGTTGAGTTGGGAATGCATAATATAATTAGATAAATAAAGCAAGCTACGTTATTGCAATTATTTGTTGCCGAGAATTTTCCTTTCTCTCTCCTGCTTTATAAAGAAGCACATATCATACTTCTATCTACAAGTTTTAAGCTTGTAATCATGACTTTTGAAGATGTTTTCGAATGACTGCAGTGCACATAAGAGACTTTTTTTTTTAAAGTAGCTCTCTGGTTGTGAAAATTACTCTAAAGAAAGTTGGAGTTGAAATCTTATTCTGTGAGCTGATGATTATACTTGTGATGAGATGGATGTAGCAGTATTGTTCCACACACTATTGCAGACACCTGGGATACTATATCTGAAGATCAGGACATAGTCACTCACCTATGCTCAAAAAATGATAGTGGTATAAGCCTATATCACAAAATTCTATACCATCTAACCTTCATCATATGCTTTGAAGCATATATTTCTTTGTTATACACTATACACATATGTAAATGTATGTGCATTATATACTAAGCAAACAGTCTAAAGTTCCATCATTTCTACAGTTTCTTAGTGTTAGCACTGGGTACTTATCACATAATTCAACAAAGGAAACGGAATTCAAAACAGGAGTTCAACATGTTTAGATGTATATGGATTAATTGTATCCTGATACGAAACACATTCATTCAAAATTAGCAAAATAACAGCACCTGTGATTTACAAGATGTGGCTTTAATGATTAAGACAGAAGAAAACTGTGAATTTTAAATGGCTCTTAATTCAATTAGTATTATTTTTTTAAAAACATGTTTTTAAGACCAAATCTGAAAGACAGAGAGGTGCAAGTTACACTGGTTTTACTTAACTTTTTAAATTTGGGGGACTTTTAAGAATTCCTTAGATTATTCATACCACAAACACAAAAGCACAATGACTATGTTTTTGAAATGTGGAACATTTGTTTTTGAAAATGTGGTCCAACTGTACAAAACATAATGAAACATAAGATTTTCTTTTGCAAGATTCCTAGAGTGAATCCTAAGGATTTTTATGCCAAGTGTATTTTGGCATAAAACATTTGATGACTTTTTTTTCTTTTTAATATTCTGTTCTATTTGGCCAAGGTATGGGTTATTTGTAATTGCACTCACAGTTCTTTTAAAATTATTTTGATATGTAATTTAATTAAAATGTTACATTAAATACTATTTTAGAGCAAGAAGTGTTGGGAATACAATGTCATATAATTAATATAAGACGACATAGTTTTCCTTTCATCTCAGGTAACTGGAGGGACTTTTGGATTGCTGTTATCACTCTGTCTTCTACAAACACTGTCAGTAGTAGCACATGCTATAAGGAAGAGTGCTACCAAGTCATAACTGTTAACTCACCATTTAATTCTCCTGTAAGATGGGTACATTTATCTTGGTGTGATCCTTGAAAACTGTCTAAAAATACAAATCAGGCACCTAAATGTGATGTAGATGAGAATAAAACATGTGAAAGGATATTAAGGTATTTGTTATTTTAGATCTATAATTTAAGAAAGACAGCTATCCACCCATGTTCACATTATGATCTATAATTTCCCACTGATAATGAATATTTGCTTCTCTTTGGGGAAGGATACAGAGTCTGAATTTAATAGCAGGCAAGAAATATAAGACTTTTCTCACCATCATCATCAAATCAGTGCTAGTATAAAATAGGGATAATGATAGCACCTTGTTATGAAGATTAAATGGCAATAAATGTTAGCTACAACTATTACTGGAACTCTCAACCATTTTGGACCATGTAATCTGTTCATATTCAATCAGACTGAAATCTTTAAAATACGATTCAGAATATATATTATTTAGAGGCAAGGAATGAATCTGTATTAAGTTAAAGATTTTCATCATGAAGGTGAGTCAACATTACAATCAACACTTTAACAGACTAAACTAATAATACATTATCTGTGGAATGTGATGAATTTCAATTGACTTGTATCAGTTGAATAAAGGTTTATAATGAACAAGGCAATCAGTGTGACTCTTGAGAGACACACATTTATCAAACCCTTGGCCTAGCACATGCAAACAGTTTAGTCCAGGGCCATCTGTACTCTACGAATCTTTTTTTGGATGGTGGATAGCTCTGCCAGGAACAGAACAAACTGTTTTTTAATGTGATCTCCTTCCTTCCTATTTCCTAGTCATGAAAGAATAACTGCCATAGATTTGGTCCAAAAAAGTAAGATTAAGTGAACAGATCAGTTGTATTTAAACTTGGCCAAAAAAAAAAAAAAAAAAAAAAAAAAAAAAAAAAAAGATAAACAAGGGGCACCTAATGCAAAAAGAATTCCACTTGAGATGGAATCAAAATGGAATTTTACAAATGGTTTATGCACCCTAACTCTGGGCAAAGTATACCCTCAATTTCTTGTGGAAGAAACTCATCATTTATATTGTGTGGATAGCAGCTCATGCTTCTGAAAGGGAGCAACGTTGCTATTTTGGGTGGGAGAGTTCATTACGAGAGGCTGCTCTGTGCCCGGTGCCATGCCTAACATTTACTATCTCTGACTCCTGGGGTACTAAATGCCAGTAGTTTCCCCAGACAATCTCCCCTCACTCCCCCAGATTTTCAAATCCTTCCAGGGTGAGGGATAATACACTTCTAGTAGAGAACCACTGTGGTAGACAAGGACATAAGAAGTATTCATACAATTTGATGTTGGAATTATACTTCTTCACTGATTAAACCCAAGAGTTTACAGATTCAGTTTAGTAAACTGTATCTGAAATCGCTTTACAGCATTTCAGGAAAGGACAGTCTAGGGAAGAGGTATAGAGAGTCGTGGTTTAGAAAATGGATTCATTTACCACGTCCTAGCTGTGATACCTTGGGCAACTTTTTCTTTCTAAGAAAGGGGTAATTATGCTATTCACCTCATAGGCTTACTGGGAGGACTAAATGTGCTATAATACATGTAACCTGCTTAGCTCAGTTCCTGGTACTTAGCAAACACTCAAATGTCATGGCTGTTACGCATAAAGGTAGTAAAGTGGAAGCTTATCTATTTAATGGCTGTCATTCACAAGGAGCATGAATCTGTCAGAATAACGTACATTGGAATGAACAAAGGTAAATTACGGCCGCCTCAGAAACAACTAAAAAATAAGACAAGCGGCCAATTTCTACTACTAGAAAGGTCTTATTTCTTGTTCTGCTAACTGGTAAAAGAAAAAGAAGAAAGTGTACACTTTCATAAATTCACAAAGCCTGAGATGAGCTTTCGTGTTTATTGTTTTGTGCCATAGTTTAAATTCATCACTGACTCCTGTTTTAAATATACGCATTTCAGGAACTTCTACACTGGAGGGTTCACAATTGCTCAGCCTATTTCAAAATATTTTTTTTATGAGTTAATATTCAGCACAGGAATCTACAATGAAGAAATATGAAAATAAGGAAAGCAAGCGAATTCCTAAATTCTGAATCTAATGAATGTATTGAGCACCTACCATATTGATCTTCTCTAAAATACTAATCTATAATTCATGTTTTTACTGATTGAGGGAATTCCCTGGTGGTCCAGTGATTAGGACGTGGGCTTTCACTGCTGTGGACCTGGGTTTGATCCCTGGCTGGGGAACTAAGATCCCACAAGCCGCGCTGTGCAGCCAAAAAAAAAAAAAAAACCAAACATGTTTATATTTATTGAGACTAAATGCTAACCCAACTCAACATACTTAATCAGAAATAAACTTAAAACATTTTACGTACGAATACCGTAAGACAAAATGTTAAAATGTAATTCAGTAACTCACCAGTTACTGAGCGCCTACAACAATATCATCTAATCCAGAATCCAGGACCTGATTTTTCTAAATCAATATTATTTCCGGAGATTTAAATACCTTTATGCCAAAATAACACAGTAATGTAAATGCAATACTTAATGTATATACATATTGCTGCACAATTAGATTTGAACACTTAAAATAAGTGTTCACTGCCCAAAGATACAAACAACACAGAACTATCACAGTCACGAATTACCAGTGAGACCATTATATGCTGCAATCATTTTTTACAATCTGTAGCACCCTGTCCATACTTCATAGATTAGGTCATTGCAACATTACTAACTGGATAATTCATAAGATGGAAAATCATGCTATCACCAGAGTTGCAATCACTGTACATATTGCTACATACTAGGAACAATCAGAAAATGAAATTTTAAAAAATTCCATTCACGATTGCACGAAAATTAATAAAAATACTTGGAAATAAATTTTACAAAAGGAGTGTACACTGAAAACTACAGAACACTGCTTAGAAAAAAAAATTTTTTTAATCTAAATAAAATAGAGATAGTCCATGTTCACTGTATACTTCAAAGGACAGACACAACTGAAATACTCAATATTGTTACTATGTCAGTTCTCTCAACTTTATACATTCAATGCATCCCTATCAGAATTCCACCCGGCTGTGTGTGTGTGCGTGTGTGTGCGTGTGTGTGCGCGCGCACGTGCGTGCGTGCTGACAAGCTGATTCTAAAATTTATGTCGAAATGCAAAGGAACCAGAAAAGCCAAAATAAATTTGAAAAAGCACAAGCTGGAAGAATTATACTGCCTGATTTTAAAAGGTATTATATAGCTATAGTAACCAGGACAGTGTGGTACTGGTATAGGATTAATACATAGATCAATGGAACAGAAAAGAGAGTCCAGAAATCAACTCACGAATATAAAGATAACAGATTTCTGACAAAAGTACAAAGACAATTCTGTGGTGAGAGGATTTTTTTTTTTAACAAATGATGCTGGGACAACTGGTTATCCTTATGCAAAAAGAGACAGAGAGAGAAATTTGACCCTTATTCACACCATAAACAAAATTAACTCAATAGAATAAACTGATAAACTGACCATCAAAATTAAAAACACATGCCTGCTTAAAAGACACTACTGAGAAAATGAGAAGACAATCCACAGACTGGGAGATATATATATAGCTGGCAAAAGACCTGCATCCAGAATATATAAAGAACTCTTGCAACTCAATAAAAAGACAAATAAACCAATTTTAAAAAAATGGGCAAAAGAGTTGAATGGATATTTCACCGCGGAAGATATACAAATAACTAATAAGCACCTAAAAGATGCTCAACATCAATAGTTATCGGGGGACTGCAAATCAAAACCACAATGTAATACCATTACATACCCCCTAGGATGGCTATAACACCATAAACAAAATTAACTCAAAAGAATAAACTGATAAACTGACCATCAAAATTAAAAACTCACATGCCTGCTTAAAAGACACTACTGAGAAAATGAGAAGACAATCCACAGACTGGGAGATATATATATAGCTGGCAAAAGACCTGCATCCAGAATATATAAAGAACTCTTGCAACTCGATAAAAAGACAAACCAATTTAAAAATGGGCAAAAGAGTTGAATGGATATTTCACCGCGGAAGATATACAAATAACTAATAAGCACCTAAAAGATGCTCAACATCAATAGTTATCGGGGGACTGCAAATCAAAACCACAATGTAATACCATTACATACCCCCTAGGATGGCTATAATCAAAAAGACAAACAATACCCAGGGCTGGAGGAGATGTAGAGAAAACTGGAACTCTCTGGAACTGCTGATGGGGATGTAAAATGGTATAGACACTTTGGAAAACTGGCTGTTTCTTGAAAGTTCAATACACACCTACCATACAACTGTTGCAGTCACTCCACTTCCAGATATCTACTTGAGAGAAATGAAAACATACGTCCTCACAAAGGCCTGTACATGAACCTCACTGCAGCATTATTCATCACAGGTAAATACTAAAAATTCAAACCATCATCAACTTGTGAAAAGATAAAATGTGGTCTATCCATACAGTGGACTATCACTCAACAATAAAAAGGAGCCAACTACTGATACATGCTACAAGCTGGATGAATCTCAAAAACATGCCAAGTGAAAAAAGCCAGATGCTTTTTCACAGATTACATACTGTATGATCCCATTTTTAGAAATACCCAGAAATGGTGAATCTATACAGACAAGAAAGAGTATCCGCGGTTGGAGCAGGGAATGGCTACAAATGAGCATAAGGGAACTTTTGCAGATGATGCAATTACTCTAAAACTGGACTGCTGGATGGTTACACAACTCTATAAATCTACTAAAAAGTACTGAATTGTACATTTACAATGGATGACTTTTTTGGTACATAAATTACACTTTGATCAAGCTGTAAAAAAGAAAAAAAGGCACTTCCTGTGAAAGCAGAAACTGATGATCAAATATGGGTGATGCAGGGGGTGCAGGTGGTCCTGGAAGAAAGATGGAGGTCAGTAAACGTCTGCACAATGAATAATGAACTTTTGAACCTGGCTAATTGGGGGAGACAAAAGGACAGTTTAAAATGTTTATGACTTTCCTCTTTACTTCATTGTTAAACTTTCTATAGCCTTGATATTCTTAGCTGAAAACTAGGAATAATAACAGTAACTCTTTCACAGGGTTATAAATAATATAATGAGATAATGAACATAGATAGAGCTCTCGGTATAGTGCTTGGCCTGTAAGTGCTAGATATTAGCTATTAACAATCATAAAAATATTCACGTTTCCTCTACAGACATGAAAGCACTTAAACCCCTTTATGTTTCTCTACTTTCAGAGCTATGAGATTTCCCTTAAAGTAAAAATGGAACAATTTAATAACTTCACCAGTTAGTTGTAATAAAACTATTTACAGTGGATAAATTTTGGTTTTTCAATCATTTTTCAAAATATAGCCACTTGCAAGGCACACACGGCTATCTTTTTAAAAAATCAAAATTAAAAAAATGAGATATAACCATTAGCATGAATGAAAACTAGTTGATTTGAATGAATTTACCAAGCATAAACTGTTTGCCAAAGACATCAGTTAAACCTTATAGAATAAGTGATATGAGTGAACAAGGAAGACTATCCTAATTGCTTCTTTGACTGACAGATATTTCTTTTAACTCATGTGATCACTGTTTACTTTTATAAATTATCACAGAATTATTGCGTTGGAAATAACCTAATTAGGCCATTTATCTGTCTTTAAGACATTTTTCTCATAAAGAACTGACCCTACTTTAAAAACAGTGCAATGAAAAATCCATAACCTACTTGGTAGTGAGTCTTCATCTTTCAGAAGAGTATTCTTTTACTTCTCTTCTTCCCCGAAAAGAAATCCTCTGTTTTGGACAAAGGAAAGCCCTGGCTTCACTGTTAAGTGAAGGTTATCTCAGGTGAATTACACAGTTCTTCAGATAATCAGTTCCAAGTACAAATGGGGACAAGAATAATTGAAAATGGGTGCACCACCCAACTGGGTGTACCTTTTGTTAGAGAGTGAAAAAAGCTAGAGAGACAGGGACAGGGGCATGGGAACATACTTAGGTGCCATGCTGTGTGGTTTAAGAAAAAAGCTATGGCCAGAGTACACTTGTACCTTGTGCTGTTCAAGAGGGAAATAATCAGCCAAGCAACCGTAAAACAGATGAACTCCATCAGGTTTGGACAAGAATGCAATTTACATACTTGTAATACTTTATTGTACTTGAAATTTGCTTTATTACAATGAATACCCAGAAATATTCTGATTTCCAATTATTTGCATTTTTCTTACATGTACAAGTTGTTCTAGTTGTATATGAATATGCAGTATTTGTGGTCTGAAAGGACTATTTTACACTATCTTTAGAAATCACGAGTACTTTCATAGTTACTTACACTGTGTCTAAAAACTGTAATTTGGATGCTACAAATTGATGTTTTTAGTCACATTACTAGCACTGATACCTGTGAAATATTTAAAACTGTAACTAGAATTATTTCTGGAGTATAGCAGGTTAGGTAAAATTTTGAGCACGGAACTTTAGGGGTCCCAGCCCTTCAGTCACTAGCAACCTTACCCTAAGTGAAAAGGGGAGGCAGGTGTCAGCAACTGCTGGGGGGCACCCTATCCCCTCAGACTGCATGCTCACTTTTTGTGACCTCCTTCCTTCTCAGAAGATTCCTTTGACATCTACTTTCTCCTGGATAAAATGTGGTGTGGGAGAGGAAGAGGTACAGAGTGTAATTATAACCCAGGCCAGGCTCTCTCCACTCCCTAGGAGAAATCCCATCCAGCCCACGTTGCCTCTAGGGACAACTCTATCTGAGGTACTATTTTTCAAATTCTTTTTTTTGTTTTTTATTCTTGGCACGCCACACGGCATGAAGGATCTTAATTCCCCGACCAGGGATCGAACCCGTGCCCCTTGCAGTGGAAGTGCAGTCTTAACCACTGGACCCCTGGGGAAGTCCCGAGGTGGTACTTTTTCCTTTTAAATAAATTTTATTAATTAATTAATTTATTTATTTTTTTGCGGTACGCGGGCCTCTCACCGCCGCGGAGCACAGGCTCTGGACGCGCAGGCCCAGCGGCCACGGCCCACGGGCCCAGCCGCTCCGCGGCATGCGGGATCCTCCCGGACCGGGGCACGAACCCGTGTCCCCTGCATCGGCAGGCGGACTCTCAACCACTGCGCCACCAGGGAAGCCCTATTTATTTATTTTAAATTTTGGCTGCGTTGGGTCTTTGTTGCTGCGCGTGGGCTTTCTCTAGTTGTGGCGAGCGGGGGCTGCTCTTCATCGCGGCGCGCTGGCTTCTCTTGTTGCGCAGCACAGGCTGTAGGCGCGCAGGCTTCAGTAGCTGTGGTGCTCGGGCTCAGCAGTTGTCGCTTGCGGGCTTAGCTGCTCCGCGGCATGTGGGATCTTCCCGGACTAGGGCTCGAACCCATGTCCCCTGTGCTGGCAGGTGGATTCTTAACCACTGCGCCACCCGGGAAGTCCCGGTACTATTTTTAATAAAGAATAACATCAGCAGCAAGAACAGAACTGAAATATTACCAGCACAGCATTTATTACAGAAATAACTGAAACACCCCAAAAGGACTGAGCTACAAAATAATTTTTATTTTCTATGTTTAAAATAACTGATAAGTTGGATAATTTATTACATTTTGTTTTTAAAACAGACAATTCTCTGCTTCTTTGAAAAGAGCAGGTATTTTACCTGTGTAGGACTGAAAATTCATTTTCACACGTCTTCCTATCTTTTGCTTGTACATTTGCAGAATTTACTTTTCAGTTGCCGTAAGAGGAAATAAAATTTTAGAGGCAGGTCTTCTCATTTTACAAATAAAATATCTGAAGCCCAGAGAGGCTGTCCACCCTCCTCCAGGTCACAAAGAGAAGGGCTCTGCATCGGAGCCCGAGCTGCACCCAGACACTCAGCTTCCCCAGCATCTGTGAACCACGCCTCACTGCCTCTTCGCATCAGTGCCGCAAAGACGCAATACGACAATCCCCGAAACTGGTTTAGCTCTAGTTTACATGTACAAAGCAAAGGACACTCACCTTTTTTCATTTCTCTTCACAAATCACTAAACATGGTGAAAGATTCACATGGCAGATAGGTAACACAACAAAGATGAATTTGATTAGCATAAACAATGATTCGGGTTGGTGTACACGTTATTAACCTCTGTGAAGTCCAGATGGTTAAAGGAGTTAAGGTAAAACAAGCCTGACATTTTTTTAAAGCATACTGTTGACAGGTATATTCAAATGCTACAAAGAGACGAAGGGCTACATTATGAATAATAAATAATTTTAAAATGACATTAGCCTTTTAACAGATTATTTCAATAGTTTATTTTTGTTAATGATGGGGCATTTTCTCAGTCAATTCAAATAATTACTTTCATAACAGTGAATGCTAAGCTAGAGCTAGAAAAGTTAACATACCTCATTATCTTGACATTTCAGGGGGAAAAAGTGGTTGATTGGAACTTCACCTATCTTTCGGAACCAAACAATGTTGAAATAAACACATTTGGAATAGAAAACTGTATCTGGATCTCTCATATTTCAAATGTTAAAGTCCTCTGATAGAGAGAATCCCATTTTTTTCTGCATCTGTTTAGATGATACGACAACAGTAGAAGGCAACATTTGGAACGCAGAATGTAGCTAGTGAAAACCTAAGTGATGTTTAAAGAGATGAATTATTTTAAGAAGAAATTAGCTTTTCCACATGAAAGAAAATCAATGATCAAATAAATTTAACATGATTATGGTGACTAAAGTAAAAATACCAAGTATAATGTGACAGCTTTCAGTCCTTGTTTGGCACATATATTAATAAACTTTCAAACATCAAGCAATACAACACCAATATGTACTAAAACCAACTGGCACAGTAAGATTCCTAACGCGTGATTAATTATTAACATCATAAAAACCTAATTCCCAGATGAATTCTGTAACCACACACACCCTCTCTGTACTGTGCAAGGTGGTCCGAACACTGTCTTTTCAGGATTCCCCAGAATTCTAAGCATTTTAAAGGTAGTCATGCTGAACCCCACAATTCCTTACTGAATTCTGTGGATCTTCTGAACAGGCATTCAGTTAGGAGGCTATATATGCACACACTCGTCACAATTTTGAAAAGAATGGAAGGCCTTCATACATGTCAGTTTTTAGTTTTATCCAATCACTAATTTTCTGCAGAGTTGTTTTTTCTTGACTTAATATTTTTGCAAGTTTTTTCATTTTTTCTTCATTTCTTTCTATGTACTTCAACCCCTCCAACTGCAGCTGATCCAGCTTTTCATTTCGACTTTCATCTAGAGGTATGTTTTCACAAATAACAGGATTAAATCTAAAATAGGTGTCAGGAGGTAACAGACCATCAAGCATTACATGGACTTCTGTTAAAACAAACAGAGGATAGGGTGAATTAAAAAATCGAGTTATTCTGCAATGATCTAATTTTATGTTATTTACAATTATCCAATTTTAGGCAAATTACAAAGCCTTGCTTATTTCCACACTCCAGCTAAATAACAGCAGGAGTGAAGAATCCATAATATTGAATATAACTATGAAACGAAATTCATCTCCCAAAATACGCCATATAATTCTGATAAATTAGGACCCCTGCTCCAGGACTCTCTTCTCTGTTTTCGGTCATACTGTTAGCCACTGCTGAAATTCCTTTCCAACCTTCCTTTTTTGTTTTTTAATTTTTTTTATAATTAATTTTTATTGGAGTACATGTTTTTTAATTTCTTGAGATCATCTTTATTGAGGTATAATTTACATACAATAAGATTCACCGATTTTAAATGTCTAAATTGACGGGTTTTGACAAACATATACACTGTGTTACCACCGCAACAATCATGACATAGAACATTTTCTGTCATCCCAAAAGCTTCTTCGTGCCTTTTTATGGTTGGTCCTCCCTTACCCTTTGCCTTTTCTAGAATTTCATATAAACAGAATCATAAATATATATAGCACTTCCGGGTCTGGTTAGCTTCTTTTACCCAGCAAAATGCTTCTGAAATACATGTTGCAGCATGCATCAATAGTTCCTTCCTTTTTATTGCTGAGTAGTAATCCACTGTAATGGATATAACACAATTTGTTCTCTCTGGTCTGGTTCTCTTCTGTTTTTAGCTATTAGAAATAATCCTAAATCATTTTGTAGATATATGGTTCCATTTCTCTTGGGTAAATACTCAGGGCTGAAAAAAAGTTTATCTTATTAAGAACCACAACACTGTTTTCCAAATGGTTGCACCATTCTGTACGCCAACCACTAGGATACCTTAGTTCCCACTGTTCCACATCTTTGCCAAGACTTGGTACTGTCGGTCTTAATTTTAATCATTTTAGAGGATGTGTACTGGGATCTTGTGGTTTTAATTTTCATTACCCAAGGACTAATAATGTTGAAGTCTTTCATGTACTTATTAGTCATCTGTACATCTTCTTCAGTGAAGCGTCTGTTCAAATATCTTGGCCATTTTATTTCCCCACTGAATTTTTGTTTTCATCTCTGTATATTCCTTATATTATACAAAGTAAGCATTTTCTATATATATTGCATCTGACTATACATTTGGTTCTGATGATGGATCAAACACATATTTTACTAATATTTTATTTCAGTCTATAGCTTGTCTTTTCATTTTATTAAAAGTGTCTTTTGAAGAACAAAATTATAACTTGATGAAGTCTAATTTATCTGTTTTTCCTTTTCTGTCCATGTTTACTGTGTCCTATCAGACTCTTTACTTAACCCAAGGTCATTAAGATTTTCTCCAGGGTATTCTACAGGATTTGCAGTTTTAACTCTTGTATTTAGGTCTGTGATCCATTTCAAGTTAGGATCTGTGTATGATGTGAAGGGTCAAGGTTCAATTTTTAAAATACAGTTATCTAATTGTCCCAGTACTGTCTGTTGAAAAGATTATCCTTTCCGCATTGAATTACCTTCGTCAAAAATCTTTTGAGCATACATGTCTAGATCAACTTCTGTACTATTAGGTACCATTGATCTTCTGTCTTTATGCAAATACCACCCTTGCTTACTGTAGTTTTATAGTCTTGAAATCAGAGGGTCTAAGTCCTCCAATTTTGTTTTTTTTTTTTCAAAATTGTTTTGGTTATTCTAGGTCCTTCCCATAGTCATATAAATTTTATAGTCATCTTGTTAATCTCTACCCCAGAAAAAGTCCGTTTTCATTTATATAGCAGTTGCGTGAAGTCCATAGCTCAATTTGTGGTCTGCCACCATACCAATACCGAGATTTTCAATTCATGAGCACGGTACTGATATATCGATTTATTTAGGCCTTCTTTAATTTCTCTCTGTAGTGTTTTGTAGTTTCTACTGTTCAGGTCTTGCGAATAATTTGTTAAATAGTTTCTTAAGTATTTAATATTTTGATGCTATTATAAATAATACCTATCTTTGTATATATTTAATTTCAATTTCTAATTGTTCATTGCTAGCATGCAGAAATACAGTTGATTTTTATTGACCTTATATTCTTCAACTTTGCTAAACTCACTTATTAGTTCTGGTAGCTTTTTTATAGATCCCTAAGGATTGTCAGCATAGACAGCTGCGTTGTCTATAAATATTTACTTTTCATTTCTAATCTATACGCCTTTATTTCCTTTTCTTGCCTTACTGCCCAGAAAAGGACCTCCAGTGCAACACTAGCTGGGAGACGATGAGAGACATCTTACTCTGCTCCTAATCTTAAGTACAAAGGATTCAGTCTTTCACCACTAAACATGATGCCACCTCTAGCTTTTTCATAGAGGCCCTTTATCAGACTGAGGAAGTTCCCTCCTGTTCCTAATCTGCTGAAAGTTTTTATCATGAATAGTTGATGAACTTTACTAAATGCCTTTTCTGCATCTATTGGGATTATCATAAACTTTCCCTTTTTTTGGTCTGTTCATACAATGAATTACATTGATTTTTCTGAATGTTAAGCCAAACCCATATTCCTGAGATGTACCCTACTGGATTATGCTGTATTCTCCTCTCTATATAGTGCTGATTTCAATTTATTAGTATATTTTAAGGACTTCTGCATACATATTAATAGGGAATATTGATTGGTATTTTAATGTTTTTTAATAATGTTTTTGCCAGGTTTAGGTGTCAGGGTAATGCTGGCTTTAGGAAATGAGCTGGTAAGTATTTATTCTTCTTCTATTTTCTCCATGTTTTTGTACAGAATTGCTGTTAATCTTATCAACTGTATTTTTCATTTCAGACATTACATTTTTCACTTCTACAGATTTGATTTGGGTCCCTTTCTATATCATCCATTTCTCTCATCATGTTCAAATCTTCCTCTATCTCACTGAACACGGAGTATACTTAGAATAGCTATTGTAACATCCTCTGTCTGCCAATTCTCTCATGTTTCATATCTAGGTCTGTTCTCACTGATCGGATTTTCTCCTGGTTAAATGTATCTTTTCATGCTTCTTTGTACGCCTGATAATTTTTTAATTGCATGCCAAACATTGTGAATCTTATATTTTTGTGTGCTGGAATTTGTTGCATTCCTTTAAATATTGCTGGATTTTATTCTAACAGTGGATGCTGTTAACTGGAACTCAATTTGATCTTTTTGAGAATTGCTTTGAAGCTGTGTTAGGGTGGATCCAGAGCAGCCTTCAGTCTAGAACTAATCTGATGTCACTACTGAGACAATACCCTTCTGAGGACTCTACTGCACATCCCACATATTACAAGGTCTTTCTAATCTAGGTGATGGAAATCTGAGCTGCCTGGTCCCGTGTGAGCCCCAAGGGTTGTTCTATTTAATCCTTTCTGGGGTAATCTGCCTTGGGTAGTTTCCTCACGTGCTTGCACACAACACAGATCAGTACTGAAGGGGACTCCTCTGCATAGCTCTAGAGCACTCTCTCTATGAAGCTGCCTTCTCTGTAGTATTTTGCCCACAAATTCTAGGTCTCTTTGAATCCTAAACTCTGTTTTCTGAGAGGCTGGGACTGTCCTGCTTGAGTTCCCCACTCCTCATGCTATCACCTAGAAACACTTCCAGGAAGCAAGTTGGGCAATCATGTGATTACTTCATTTATTTTCCTTCTCTCAGGGATCAGTGACCTTGCCACCTGTCATCTAATGTCTGAAAACCATTGCTCTGTACAGTTTTCTAATGATTTAAGATGGGAAGAAATACATGGCTCCTATTATTCCATCATGGCCAGAAGCTGAAGTCTGAACCCTCTTTTAAAATGTCCAAACCCTAACTATCTTTTAAGACCCATATCAAGTCTAATTTGCTTCTTGTAAATTGTCTACAGCAATCTAGTTTAGTTTTTTCATAGGCTTAATTGTCTATTATCTATTCACCGTTTATTTGGCACTTGATAATGTATTAGATTGAACCAAATGAAACTGCTGTTTCGATTGAACCAAATGAAACTGCTGTTTCTATACACTGATAACCATCTAGTATCAGCAATTACATATGTTTCACTCTTAATTCTTCATTAACTAGAGTGTAAGTGAATGAAGGCAGCATTTCATATTTCTTGAAAATTTCAAACGAGCCCATCACATGGTTTGCACAAGGTATACATGTAAGTATTATGAGACTGGGGGATCAAAGCTATTTTTTTCTAAGAAGACTGCTTACGGTAAGAATATTTTATTGATTTGACAACAAAATTTCAGATAGTGAAAAATCCAGAATGTCACCTTTTCTTGGGTTATCATTTAATAGATAAACATCCTTAGTGGGGAGTTTAAGAGCCTCCTGTAGGCTAATGACTCAGTCAGTAACATGATAATATAGAAAGAATGAGATTCAGAAGCAAGGGGCTGTTAACTGGGAACAATTCCTGTTACAAATTTAATAACAGATTTCACATAGGACTGAAAAATAATATAGTAAAATAAGGAGATCTAGACCTCAAGGCCCAAACTAGAAAGTCAACAAATACTGACTGCCTACTATGTGCCAGGCATTGCAGTCAACATAGTTAACAGGATAAGTTCCTGCTTACATTCTGGTGGGATATAGTGATCATAAGCAATTAACCAAGCAAATAAGTAATATACTGGGTTGGCCAAAAAGTTTGTTCGGGTTGTTCATATCGCCTTACTGGAAAACCCGAATGAACTTTTTGGCTAAACCTATACATCCATAATGAGATAAATGCTGTAAGAAGGAAAAAAAAAGGGGAGGGGAGGACAGGGGAGGAGAGGAGAGGAGAGGAGATGAGAGGAGAGGAGAGGAGAGGAAGAAA
Source organism: Physeter macrocephalus (assembly GCF_002837175.3). NCBI lineage: Eukaryota > Metazoa > Chordata > Mammalia > Artiodactyla > Physeteridae > Physeter > Physeter macrocephalus. The sequence continues at coordinate 94,155,367 of NC_041218.1, forward strand.
GAAAGAAAGAAAGAAGCAGGATAAGGGGTTAGAGTGAGATGGTGAGGGGTTTAGAAAGTGATCAGAAAAGGGCTCTCTGCGGAAGGGATACCTGAACAGAGACCTGAATGAAGCGAGGGTGGGAATCGAGCATGTACCTGGGGGAAGGCCTTACAACGAGAAGACAGCAATTCGCTGAGGCAGGAGCCTTCCTAGCAAGTCTGAGAAACAGCAAGAGTTACAGTGTAGCTGGACACACTTTATACAGGAGACGCGTCTTGCGAGAGGGGGAGACGTGCATCCAAAGGCCAGGTCCTTCCAGGGCCTGGTGAATTTCAGTGAATGGGGCTTTTGGATTTTGTTCTAAGTGTGATGGGAAGCCTAGATGGTTTTGAGCCGGGTAAAGATATGATTTAATTTACATTTTAAAAGGACCACTTGGGCCTTTATATGAAGACTAGATTATAGAGGCAGCCAGAGTGGAAGTAAGGACTTATTCCAGTTTGCCGCCACATTACTAAATAATCGAATTCCGTAAGTACTCTGATTCTCTTCCTGTTACCATGTGTTTATCTGAACCAACCTGACACCTTTCCTTTTCCCTGTTTCTTAAGTCTCCAACCAAGCCTTTGTGCTATTCCTGCTTCAGCTACTTCTTCAGCTGTAAGAAGGCCACCTCAAGGTAGCTCTAGCTCCCACATGGAGAAGTCACTACTGCAGGGTTACTGGGAAGAATTGAGTGAAGAGAAAGAGAAACGACAAACACCCGCTCCCATGTGCTTCCTAAGCGCTTTACTACAGCAGAGACATAACAACATACTCTTTGCAGTGAACATCAGCATATTCTATCAAAAACTGAATTCTAGAAGTACGTTAAGGCAGCAAATAAACAGACTAACCTTCTGTGTCTGTAGCACTGTTGATAACATTAGACAGTTTGGTTTTCAGGCTCGTGTGTGTCGCGGTGTTTCTCACGTCACTCTCGTAATGTCCAGTGCCCAAGGATACTATGCATTCTAATGGGATGTCTGGCCAAAGACATTTACACTCGTGTATTGCTAACGCTGAAGGGTTATTCAGGAGCAAACCTCCATCCTGCAAAACATAAGTCAAGCAAATACAGGACAGAACTCTCCAAAGTGAAATTCTCTTTTACAAATATGAAAACAAATTATATTTTCAACAGTTTGAAATTTACTCACCAGGAAAGGTGAACTATGTATTAAACTGAACAAATTATTTAAAAACAAGAGATTCCTTTCAAGTGAATTTATTTTATATACTACAGCTGCAAAAGGAGTCATGTGAAAACTCACTGGCCTCACTGGCTTTACTAAACTTTCCTTTTCTGTTACAAAATTCTCTGAACTTCTTCTTGGATTGCACTGTATATTTTGCTCAGAACTACTTAAATGAACTGAATTAGTTTTTAAAGATTTTTATCCTTGTTTAGTGGTTAATATAGATTCTGTATAAAATCTAACAAAAGAACTGTGGTTCTACCAAACAAACAAGACCAGTTCTTTCACAAGTCTAATATAACCAAATTTATTAATTCAAGTTGAAATTTTATTAACAATTTCAAAGTATCAAATTCATTTACTGCAGATATAACCTAAACACAGCAGGCAACTTTGTATTTCTAAGCATTTATCAAGGAATGCTTCAAAATAAGCATTGATTTCGAAGACTCCACAAGGCAAGAAGGGTAAAATATGCTGATAGAGTGCTGTAAAAATGTAGTAGAATAAAAGTATGTAACCAAAGACAAATATCATATGATATTGCTTATATGTGGAATCTTAAAAAAAAAAAGATACAAAAAGGGGAGGGGAGGACAGGGGAGGAGAGGAGAGGAGAGGAGAGGAGATGAGAGGAGAGGAGAGGAGAGGAAGAAAGAAAGAAAGAAAGAAGCAGGATAAGGGGTTAGAGTGAGATGGTGAGGGGTTTAGAAAGTGATCAGAAAAGGGCTCTCTGCGGAAGGGATACCTGAACAGAGACCTGAATGAAGCGAGGGTGGGAATCGAGCATGTACCTGGGGGAAGGCCTTACAACGAGAAGACAGCAATTCGCTGAGGCAGGAGCCTTCCTAGCAAGTCTGAGAAACAGCAAGAGTTACAGTGTAGCTGGACACACTTTATACAGGAGACGCGTCTTGCGAGAGGGGGAGACGTGCATCCAAAGGCCAGGTCCTTCCAGGGCCTGGTGAATTTCAGTGAATGGGGCTTTTGGATTTTGTTCTAAATGTGATGGGAAGCCTAGATGGTTTTGAGCCGGGTAAAGATATGATTTAATTTACATTTTAAAAGGACCACTTGGGCCTTTATATGAAGACTAGATTATAGAGGCAGCCAGAGTGGAAGTAAGGACTTATTCCAGTTTGCCGCCACATTACTAAATAATCGAATTCCGTAAGTACTCTGATTCTCTTCCTGTTACCATGTGTTTATCTGAACCAACCTGACACCTTTCCTTTTCCCTGTTTCTTAAGTCTCCAACCAAGCCTTTGTGCTATTCCTGCTTCAGCTACTTCTTCAGCTGTAAGAAGGCCACCTCAAGGTAGCTCTAGCTCCCACATGGAGAAGTCACTACTGCAGGGTTACTGGGAAGAATTGAGTGAAGAGAAAGAGAAACGACAAACACCCGCTCCCATGTGCTTCCTAAGCGCTTTACTACAGCAGAGACATAACAACATACTCTTTGCAGTGAACATCAGCATATTCTATCAAAAACTGAATTCTAGAAGTACGTTAAGGCAGCAAATAAACAGACTAACCTTCTGTGTCTGTAGCACTGTTGATAACATTAGACAGTTTGGTTTTCAGGCTCGTGTGTGTCGCGGTGTTTCTCACGTCACTCTCGTAATGTCCAGTGCCCAAGGATACTATGCATTCTAATGGGATGTCTGGCCAAAGACATTTACACTCGTGTATTGCTAACGCTGAAGGGTTATTCAGGAGCAAACCTCCATCCTGCAAAACATAAGTCAAGCAAATACAGGACAGAACTCTCCAAAGTGAAATTCTCTTTTACAAATATGAAAACAAATTATATTTTCAACAGTTTGAAATTTACTCACCAGGAAAGGTGAACTATGTATTAAACTGAACAAATTATTTAAAAACAAGAGATTCCTTTCAAGTGAATTTATTTTATATACTACAGCTGCAAAAGGAGTCATGTGAAAACTCACTGGCCTCACTGGCTTTACTAAACTTTCCTTTTCTGTTACAAAATTCTCTGAACTTCTTCTTGGATTGCACTGTATATTTTGCTCAGAACTACTTAAATGAACTGAATTAGTTTTTAAAGATTTTTATCCTTGTTTAGTGGTTAATATAGATTCTGTATAAAATCTAACAAAAGAACTGTGGTTCTACCAAACAAACAAGACCAGTTCTTTCACAAGTCTAATATAACCAAATTTATTAATTCAAGTTGAAATTTTATTAACAATTTCAAAGTATCAAATTCATTTACTGCAGATATAACCTAAACACAGCAGGCAACTTTGTATTTCTAAGCATTTATCAAGGAATGCTTCAAAATAAGCATTGATTTCGAAGACTCCACAAGGCAAGAAGGGTAAAATATGCTGATAGAGTGCTGTAAAAATGTAGTAGAATAAAAGTATGTAACCAAAGACAAATATCATATGATATTGCTTATATGTGGAATCTTAAAAAAAAAAAGATACAAATGAGCTTATTTACAAAACAGAAATAGACCCACAGACATAGAAAACAAACTTACGGTTACCAAAGAGGAAAGGGGAGGGGGGAAGAACAAACTAGGAGGTTGGAATTAACATATACACACCACTATATATAAAATAGATAAACAACAAGAACGTACTGTATAGCACAAGGAACTGTATTCAGTATTTTGTAATAACCTATATGGGAAAAGAATCTGAAAAAGAATAGATTTATATAAAAATGTATAACTGAATCACTTTGCTGTATACCTGAAACTAACAAGACATTGTAAATCAACTATACTTCAATTTTAAAAAATTTCAAAAAAAAAGTATATTAACTAGTCTCACATTCCTGGGATAAACCTCACTTGGTATTAGTATATCCATTCAATTTTTTTTTTTTTTTTTTTTTTTTTTTTTTGTGGTATGTGGGCCTTCCTCTGCTGTGGCCTCTCCCGTTGCGGAGCACAGGCTCCGGACGCGCAG
>NC_041218.1:94159600-94249124 GCF_002837175.3 Physeter macrocephalus
CGCGGCATGTGGGATCCTCCCATACCGGGGCGCGAACCCGGTTCCCCTGCATCGGCAGGCGGACGCGCAACCACTGCGCCACCAGGGAAGCCCCATATCCATTCAGTTTTGAAAAGCTGTAAACTGTTAGAAATTATTTCTTCTAATAAGCCCAAATCTCCCTCCCTGTAACCTGTACCTAATAATTCTAGATTTGTATTTTGAAGCTACATGAAATTCAACATCTTGTAATCCTACGGTCTGGCCATTCATGGATTACTTGCAGTTTTCAGAAGGAGTCACATTCTCTTGCCTTCAGGGCTCTGCACATGCTGTCAACTCAAAATTCTCCTTCCCCAGCCCCCTTCTTTGCTCAGCTCCCACTTATTCTTCAAAACATGGTCCAAGAGTCATTATTCCAGCAAGAACCTAACTGAAATAATCCTAACATACTTAGTAGAAAACAATCAATTTCTACTGGAAGATAAGACAATGCTGAATTCTGTACCAGTACAATAAAAAAGAATTTTGAAAAAACATGCTTTCCGCAAGAATGGGAAGAGAAATACAACCTTAAATTGTCATGCAGTAATGCAATACATATTTTAAATGAAGGCACCTTTATTATAGTAATTCAAAGAGGCCAAAAAGCATGTAGTGACTAAAGTTTTGGGGACCACTATCCTTGTGTGTGCTGAGTCTGACAGCAGATGAACTGAGACTATATCTGCTGGAACCGATCACCCACTTGCCTCAAAGAGCAAGCAGGAACTAAATTCACATGTCATTTGAAACTCCACGTGCCTTGTTACTGTAATGGCATTTAATTCTCTGAGCTTCCCGGCCACCGACACAGTCCAATACTCCTTCCCCGCATCCTAAAGCCTTCCACTGTGCTCTGTGGAATTGTTAGAACTCCCAACGTAATCTCACCTACTTATGAAAGTGAAATGTGGCTCTTCCCTGACATCATTTCCCAGGAGGTGTTGATTCCTTCACACCTCAGTGGCTAGGAGGAGGGATGATGTCTTACTTGTTTTAGCATCCCTTCCAGACCATTATTAGTCCTAATCCACTTGGGAAATCCATGCTCTTTAAAGGCTCTGCTATTCAGCCAAGCCACCACTTCCTCATCACTGTTGTCACCTAGCAACCTCCCCAGTCAACTAATTAAGTCAGCACCTGGCTCACAGACTTTCTATCTATCCCATGTAAAAGGGGTGGAAATCCTTTTTACTACCCCATGTGACTTCACATCTTTATAACACCTTGGACTCTGAGTTCTCCATCTTATCTTCAAAAAATATTCTTTTATTTACTCTCCAAGATCACACATTAGCTCTTGTTATCAAAATAAATGGAATCATGCAGTATGTGGTTTTGGGGTCTGGGTTCTTTCACCTAGAATAATGCTTGTGAGATCCATCTGTGTCACTGTACATGTCAGTAATTAATTCCTTTTTTACTGCCGAGGAATATTTCATTATTCGGAGGTATCACAGTTTGTTTATCCATTCAGCAGTTGAAGGGAACTATTTTTAAATTTAGCTATCTATATATCTGTTGAAAGTCATGAATTGGCTAGGCATTTGTATTATTCAACTGCAAAAATCTACCTGGACTCATTAAATGTGGATAGTAATAAGTTATTTCCCAAAGGCTTTCCCAAGTACAAATTTTAATTTAATCCTTTCAATTATTTCCTTTGTTCTCAATTAATATGAATGATACCCATCCCATATTTCATTTCTAATTTAGCAAAAAAGTTATTTCTTTTAGTATATTATTTTTATCTTAAATTCTATAGTTATACTCTGTGTAACTTCTAATCATCTGGGTATTTTCTTTTCTATTATTTTATTTATTTATAACGTCTTCATTGGAGTATAACTGCTTTACAATGGTGTGTTAGTTTCTGCTTTATAACAAAATGAATCAGCTATACATATACATATATCCCCATATCTCTTCCCTCTTGTGTCTCCCTCCCACCCTCCCTATCCCACCCCTCTAGGTGGTCACAAAGCAGTGAGCTGATCTCCCTGTGCTATGCGGCTGCTTCCCACTAGCTATCTATTTTACATTTGGTAGTGTATATACATCCATGTCACTCTCTCACTTTGTCCCAGCTTACCCTTCCCCTCCCCATGTCCTCAAGTCCATTCTCTACGTCTGCGTCATTATTCCTGTCCTGCCCTTAGGTTCTTCATGACCATTTTTTTTTTTAGATTCCATATGTATATATATGTGTGTATGTTAGCATACGGTATTTGTTTTTCTCTCATCTGGGTATTTTAAATGAAACACTTCTTCATTATTATAAAAGCTATAAAGAAGAATTAGAGAAGACAAAAAGGGGAGAAAAGAAGGGGCAAACAAGGTTTACTAAGAATTGATAATAGTAAAATTAATCCCACATCAAAAGTTGTCAAGTTTTCAATAGTTTTAATAGCCATATTTCAAATTAAACTCCTGTTCCTTAAACTTTACTTGCTTTCCATCAAAAAAAAGTGCAGAAGTTAACATTTTTGGTACTCACTTTAGTCCAGTGGTGAGGCACACCATTCCTTAAGCTCTGTTTACAGTTAGCCTACTCTTGTCAGACGCCTCTGCTATCAGCAAGTCGTTAGGCTAACGTTATGTCTATGAGATCTCCTGAAGCCTTTCCATTCATTACAGTATTCATACTCACAGTTAATTATTGTGTACTTGGTGTTTGTCAGCCACTGCTCATGCTAGGTGCTGAGGTAAAATAGACTTGAAAAATAAACTTATTAAATAAATTGATACTTATCTTTTAGAAGTACACACACGATTGTGTTTTGTATCCTTTTATTTTTATTTTTTATTTTTTTTTGTGGTACGCGGGCCTTTCACTGTTGTGGCCTCTCCCGTGGCGGAGCACAGGCTCCGGACGCACAGGCTCAGTGGCCATGGCTCACGGGCCCAGCTGCTCCGCGGCATGTGGGATCTTCCTGGACCGGGGCACGAACCCGTGTCCCCTGCATCGGCAGGCGGATTCTCAACCACTGCGCCATCAGGGAAGCCCCCACACGATTGTGTTTTAACTGCAGTACATCATGCATGTACTTAATAGCCTAATATTTAGATACTTTTTATTGCTTTTAATGTATTCTTAATCATTTCAAATCACAAATCAGAATTTATACCAGAAAATAACTACTGGGCACCACGAATGCCTCTTGATCATCTCATCTTATTTTTTAGGGTTTAATATTTTTATTTTATTTTGTTTTTTAAGAAACTTTTTTTTTTGGCCACACTGCGCAGCTTGCAGCATCTCAGTTCCCCAACCAGGGACTGAACCTGGGCCACGGCAATGAAAGCGCCAAATCTTAACCACTAAACCACCGGGGAACTCCCTATAAGGTTTAAAAAAAATTTGTTTTTTATTATGATAAAATATATATAATATAAAATTGGTCCTTTTAACCTTTTTTAAGGTTACAAGTCAGTGGCAATAATAACATTCAGAATGTTTTACAATTGTCATCACTATCTATTTCCAAAACGTTTTTACCACCACAAACAGAATCTGCAACCATTAAGCAATGACTCCCCATCCACCCCTCCCCATCCTATTTCTATCCTAATCAACTATTCATTCTTTATACATAAACTCAGAAGAAGACTTCTTTGTAGAGCCAATCCTAACAAAATAAATCACATCTTTTACACTACTTCTTAACCCTGTACATATTTTTATTATTGAATTTATCATCTCATTCTATAACTCTGTTTATATTCTCCTGTTTTGAGCTATTTGAGGGTAGGATCCAGGAAACACAAACAATATGCTAGCAATTATTAAAAACCTTTATATTTTTTATGGTTAACACAGGGCCTGGCACTGAGTAAGCACTCACTACATTTTTGTCCAGTTATAATGAAAATTATTAGCTGTGGCCTGGCACAGGCATAATTTAGCACAGAAAATGCTAGGCAGGCTCTTTCTGCTAAAAACACTCTTTATCTGGAAAGTTTATATGAAATATCATAATTCATTTTATGTTAATGTATGCTGAATTCTGAACCTAACCTTTTAAAATGTAAATAAAGCCTAAAAGAAATAATATATTAGAAACTGCCATCAAAACCTTCAGCGCAAGCTAATTTATCAGGATCTTTCTCCAAAGACAGTGAATAAATGATTTAATTTTGGAGGCAGAGATGGAAAAAGATGAGAAGAGATATGCATATGACCAAACTCATCAGATTGTATAAATCAATATGTGTAGTTTTTTATCAATTTTACTTCACTAAAGCTGTTAAAAAGAGAGAAGGGATAATGTTGTGTAAAAAGTATTATTTGATAAATATGATGCTACTTGGATAGGGGTACAGAAACAATACATTGGAAGCTACTCAAAAAGAATTCTTCCTACTTTATAATTTCCTAGGACGTCTAATAAGCCTTGTAATACTGTAATAACACTCTTCTCTTTACAAAGACAAATGAAATCTACCCATCTACTGACTCATACCTCTTAATTACTTATAGCAGTCCTTTCAATAACTGTTCAAATAGAATATAAATGTATAATTTATACTTTACCTGATAAATGTGTAATTTATACTTTACCTGAAAAAGGATATGAACTTACATTAAAACGTTATGTCAGGCATGACAGTTAAAAAGGATTTTAAAAATGAGACTGGAAATACTGAATATAATTATTCTAAGAACTAAGGATAAGAGGATTGTAATAAGTAGCGTATTTTAGTTTTAAACTTCTTGGCAACTTTTGAAGGGTTGGAAAGGAACTTTGCTTGAATGTTTTCTTTGTTTAAGCAATTAAGATCATTCGCATCTTAGAATACTCTAATCAACCTTTCATGGTGTCTTTAGAGGAGAAAAATATCCCTCTTCCTCAAGTATCCTGAAAAGGATATGCAATAAGAAAAATATTTGCTTAAATAAGGTTTGCTTAGACTCCAGCTTCCATCTGAATATTCTTAAGTTAGATGTGCCAGTCTTTTTGGAATCAAGTCACTGATTTACATGAACGTATATTCTCTATATATGTGGTAACATGCATTATTTTTTAATTTTTTACTTATTTTATTTTTATTTATTTATTTTTACTTTTGGCTGTACCACACAACATGTGGGATCTTAGCTCCCTGACCAGGGATCGAACCTGCACCTGCTGCAGTGGAAGCATGGAGTCTTAACCACTGGATCACCAGGGAAGTCCACACTTTTTAATTTTTTTAAATTGAAGTATAGTTCATTTACAATATCATGTTAGTTTCAGGTATACAGCACAGCCATTCAGTTTTATATATATATATATATATATATATATATATATATATATATTCTTCCTCAGATTCTCTTCCCTTATAGGTTATTACAAAATACTGAGTATATTTCCGTGTGTAGTTATATGCTTTAAATAAAATTTATGTAAGAAGTTATTTTAATCTGTAGATCAGCCTAAGTTCAAAGATTATAGTCATCAAAATAAAAATTGCTATGCATGGAAAGGAATATCATTAGCTTATCTGAAATAGAAAAAGAACCACTGAATTACTCTGGTTTGTTATTTGTAATCTACAGGACTGAATTAAACCTTAGAACTACTTCCTCTTAGATAAAGAATAAAGAGCAAATGAGGTAACTTCTTTTGGAATCTGGGAACACATGGTCCTGAAATGCAGTAACTTAACTGAGACTTTCACTAGTATTTGGCGTAACTGCAATTTTGTAGCATGACAACCATCTTAAAGTTGTAAGTTACAAACCTGAACTATTATATTCCCCAATACATTGTTATTTCTCCATTTATGACATGGTGAAAATACTATGGAATATGGAGAAATTGTTGTTACAAACAGCAAGATACATATTAAAATAAAATTTTAATTTTGACCAATAAGTCCTGAAATCCATGTCAGAAAGAAACTCTACAGCTAGCACTTTCTGCCCTGAGGGGGTGGGATAAAACAGAGAAAGGCAAGAAGGGGAAGTGCCTTACATAACTCTGCAATGACTGATCTGACCAAGTGGGAAATAGTCTGCAGTGACTCCAAAGATGAAAGGAACCCATTTTCATCTCCTAACTACAAAGATTATGACATTACTTCTGGTAAGACAGAAAGAACATGGGAGAGCTGAAAATGGGATAACATTTAAAAATGTATCTAAGCTGTTACATAAAATTATAGGAGAAAATAAAATTGATAACCACATTTTAGTTATTATAACATTGACACAAGTAAATTAAAATTATATAGTTGATATGTAGTTTATATAGCAGATCTGTGAGCTTTTGAACATCTAAAAATCCTTGGCAAAATATGTTTTCTTCTCAACATATATCTGAATACCAAGTGAATACCAGTGAATGGAGAAGAGAGTTAAGGTTATTGACTCCATCAAAGGAGACTGCAGTGGGATAATTAAGCATATGTTAAAAACATATATTTTGGAAGTATCAGCTCAAAAGCTCTGTTGACTTTTATCATTTAGTGTAAGTTATGAGTTCAGATTTCAAAAAATAGTGGAAAAACTTGACAGGGAAAAAATTTATGATAAATAAATGAGTATGTCAGAAAAAGTATACATCATTCAACATCATAGAAATAATGTTCAACTTAACAGATCATTTAGCCATAAATTTTAAAATAGTGTAATTATAGATAGCATCCTAACTCTGTCACTTAACAGCTGCAACCCTAGTCTAGTTACTTAGCTTTTCTTAAGACTCCAATTTCTCATCTGTAAAATGGAAATCACTCCATCTGCCTCATAAGCAGCGAAGATTATATGAGGAAATGCACACAAAGGACTACATAGGTGTCTGGCACCTAGCTAACCTAATGAGCGTTTACTATTATTATTTTATTACATCATCTCCTTCCAACTACGTCCACCAAAACTGTCAAACAGACTGCATTCTGCATTTTCAGGGACTGTGTTTCACTTTTAATTTGTATTACATTTGGAAAGCCAAGCATACATACTACTCACTTTCCTATCAAATTAAAATTATCATAACTGGCCATGAATCACATTACAGAAGATACAAATAAATCTTTCCTAAAATATGCTCTCAAGCCAGAAGGCTTGTTAATTTAAGAAAAACAAACAAGAAGTAAAACTATCTTGTACTGCATGCACATCTTTTGCCACATGGAGACACGAGGAAAGTCTCCTTGGTTGATCCCTCTGTTAAGTTCAGTTGACATTTAATAAGCGCTGATTCTTTTTAATTATGCAAAGTTTTAGAAAATACACCACACATTAGTCAACTTACCTGATGAAGATCATTTCCCAACACATACTCTGCAAAGTAGCCGGGAGCAGCAGATGAGGCTCTAATGGCCTGCCACATTTTGTACTGACAGCCTCCCAAATAGTGAGAGTTGACTCCAGGAAAATGTCCATAGTTTCTAAACACAAAGGCTTTTGGCGTTATCCCTCTGTTCACTATGGTACTTACTGCAGCTACCTAGTAAATTAAAAAGTGAACAATATGCATTGTAAGCAGCAATATTTGGGAACTGTAAAAATTAAATATTATTTAGTAGTATGAACAAAAAATCTACAACTCCACCCATCAAGATAAATGTATAACATAACTATAATATTAATCAAAGGGAAGCAGATCCTTTTAAATAGGTATTTCTTTACAGGAAAATAGATACAGGAGCTGAGACAATTTTGAGAAATGCATTATAAGAGAACAATAATAAAAGATATTTTTTGACTACATGATTTGATTAGTTATTTAAAAAAGACATTCAAGAAAGCATAAATTTGCAGACCTTTATATAATAATTGATACTGCAGTAGTAGCAATGAATAAAACTACTTAAAGATGAACAAATACACTATTTTCATATCATTTATAAATTAGTCATTGTTTCTGTGCTCTTTGAAAACATTATGAATTTAATAACTGAAACTCTGACACTAAACAAACTCTCAAGGCTTTCTGACTGTAGTTAATAACCGGTAGCTGGACAATTTTTTATTGAAAAACCAATGTTTATCACCCAGGGTCTCAGATTTTCTCAGTGTCAGTTGAATTTATGTAAAATGTGATGTATCCTAATGATCTGCAATATAAACTTAAGAGACAATGGTGAGGGCTAAATTGTTAGGGCTCCATGCCAAGCCCTGCCAGGGGCCTGTGTGCTTTGCTATTTTATAAACCAAAAGTCACATTCTAAGTTCGTGTGAGCGACCCAACTGTGTCTCTAGGCCACTGGGGATAAGAGCTGGCCATACACTAAAATCCACAGGGTCTCTCCATTAACTGGTATACTGGCAGGCTCGATTAAGAAACGTGTCAATGGCTGCCTCATTTACCACGAGTGAATTATTTTTTGAGATGGCTGCAGTTCCCCCACACCCACTCTATATATTTTTTTAAGTTGGCAATTCTCACAATTTAAGAACAAACAAATAAACAAGAAGCCCTGAAGATACAAGAGAATAAACAAGAGGTGTAGTGTGCATCTTAGGGTCCTCTCCAATGAGCTAGTGCATTTCATTATCATGGCCTCCCGTGGTCTGATGGAGCTACCCCTCCAGCCTCACTGCACATGCTGCCCCAGGATCCCTAGGCTCCAGCCTCCAAGAACTCTTTCAGGGCCTGCATTTCTCCATGGCTCCTTCTGTACACACTGTGCCCTTTGCCAGGAACACTCACCAGCCTTCACACTGAGACCTCAGAGCCCATTTCCTTATAGCAGCCTTCCCTCATGTCTCTCTAAATATATGCTTTCAGAGAACTGTTTTTGTGCTCCATAGCACTTATTTTGGGAAAACTGTATCTCATTTGTGTGATCATTTGACTAATGCTTACTTTGCCCTACTGTACCATAAACTCCATGTCTGCGTTTACTCACTAACGTATCCAAAGTCCCTAGCATTATGCTGGCACGTGGGGTAACATAATTAATATCTAAAGAATGAATAAAAATATGTGTAAGCAAGAGTGAAAGAGCAAGAGAGGGAGCTGTATTTGATTTTTTATGGTTACAGCTTGTCATCCAAGAATAAACACAATCTGCATGGGATTTCTGCGTACATAAACCCTTATTCCTTAATCAAATAATGAATTTTATTAAAGAACACAAAACTCAAGCAATACTCAGATCACTGGGTTTCAAACAAAGTAAATAAAAGGAGAAGCCGAACTGAGACTTATTCTAGTGACATTAACATTTAAAAAACTGGGATTCCATTTGTATATTAATTTAATATTTATCTAAGAGGCACATAAAGTTTCTTTAAAAAATCTGGGAGGAAATGCCACAATTTTCCTTAAATACCGAGATTTGATTAACCCTATAATAAAATAATTCTTTATCTTTAGTCCCAGTCTTTCATGTTCTTAAACTTTAGTTATACTTTTACTTGATACAGAAAAGGTCCAATGATCACATTCTGTAACTTTACAGAATGAGCCAATATATAAGGAATCAATATAATCCACTAAAAGAGGTTCCTAACAAAGGCCTTCATAATAAATCTGTTCACCTGACCTTCAATTCCAATTACGTTATATTTAAGAGACTAAACTTACCTTAGGACACATGGGGTTTCTTGCTGTTTCAATCATTAGTGAAGATCCCATTCTATCCCTTTATTAAAGGAGAAGAATTACAGTATATCAAAATTTTATTTCCCAACATCAGGGAACATACACTATGCAATTACTGTTGGCTCATGGCTTGTCAAAACCATGCAGGACATAAAAATAGTATAAGAATCTCCTCTAGGAAGCTTATAATCCAACTAATGCACATAAAACAATATATAGTTATCCATTAACCTCTGATTCAAACTGCAAGTATCTACAATTCTGAGGGGGGGCAATCAATACAGGCTGCAGTATCTGGAAAAGATGCACGGAGGTGTAGCTTAAGAAGGACACCAACGATGGCAAGAAAACACATTAAAAGCCAGGACATATACAGAGTAAAGGCACAGAGACAGAACAACTTTGATGTTTTCAGGGTCCTCCTGACAGGATAAAGGAGCTGTGTTGAGATAAGCCTGCAGAAGTATGGCAGACTAGTTACAGAACAGTCTAAAAACCAGATCAGGACACTCAGACTTCAAACCTCTTTTAGCAATACAGAGCCTATGTCACCCCCCAAAAATGCTTTTTAAATCATCTGAGTTGACATTTGAATTATTGCAACATAACAGAAATTGTCCGTGGGTAGCAATTTTCACAATTCCATTATAGGTAATTTTATTTCAGTGCAGACTTTTTCCAGACTTAAAAATTATGTATTTTTCCCCCGTACTGAATACAAAGACTATGTTTTTTGACCAACCTGCCTCAGTAAGGAAACATTTTTCTAATGACATTTTTTCAAGTGACACTCATGTTTCACAACTAGAATATTAGTGAATTTCACATATTTACAAATTAGGTAGTAATCTACCCTTTATTATCTTTTATAAATACAATGTAAAATGCTTTCTAAAACAGACAAGATCTCTGTCTTTCTCAACCTGATCTGTGTGTTTCCTCGGCATGAAGATCCATGCAATTTTATTCTCCTAAGGGGCTTTTCACTTTATCTTTTCATAGAAATCTTGCTGTAAAATTGGGACAGAGATACTAGGAGCATGCTGCTTTCACACTTTAAGCAAAGTTCACATTTGCTTTTTGTTTAAACCTTGATTTTATAAAAAGCTAAAATGCTTTAGTGAATTGTTATGAATATAAATTAGAAGAGAAAATCAGAAACATTAATTGGTCACTTTAGAGAGATGTCAAAATAAAAAAAAAGAATTCGCAACATTCCCAGATTCTACTGATGCCATCATTAAAAATAGCATCCCTACTCCCTCTTGCGAGAACACTGGAATCACAACTAACTACTGAACAATCATCGTCAGGGAGACGCTGGAACTCACAAAAAAAGATACCCCACATCCAAAGACAAAGGAGAAGCCACAATGAGACGGTAAGAGGGGCACAATCACAGTAAAATCAAATCCCGTAACTGCTGGGTGGGTGACTCACAGACTGGAGAACACTTATACCACAGAAGTCCACCCACTGGAGTGAAGGTTCTGAGCCCCACGTCAGGCTTCCCAACCTGGGGGTCCGGCAACGGGAGGAGGAATTCCTAGAGAATCAGACTTTGAAGCCTAGTGGGATTTGACTGCAAGACTTCGACAGGACTGGGGGAAACAGAGACTCCACTCTTGGAGGGCACACACAAAGTAGTGTGCGCTTCAGGAACCAGGGGAAGGAGCAGTGACCCCATACGAGACTGAACCAGACCTACCTGCTACTGTTGGAGGGTCTCATACAGAGGCTGGGGGTCTTTGTGTCTCACTGTGAGGACAAGGACAATGGCAACAGAAGTTCTGGGAAGTACTCCTCGGAGTGAGCTCTCCCAGAGTCCACCATTAGCCCCACCAAAGAGCCCGGGTAGGCTCCAGTGTTGGGTCGCCCCAGGCCAAACAACCAACACGGAGGGAACCCAGCCCCACCCATCAGCAGCCAAGCGGATTACAGTTTTACTGAGCTCTGCCCACCAGAGCAACAGCCAGCTCTACCCACCACCAGTCCCTCCCATCAGAAAACTTCCACAAGCCTCTTAGATATCCTCATCCACCAGAGGGCAGACAGCGGAAGCAAGAAGAACTACAATCCTGAAGCCTGTGGAACAAAAACCACATTCACCGAAAGATAGACAAGATGAAAAGGCAGAGGGCTATGTACCAGATGAAGGAACAAGATAAAACCCCAGAAAAGCAACTAAATGAAGCGGAGATAGGCAACCTCCCAGAAAAAGAATTCAGAATAACAACAGTGAAGATGATCCAGGACCTCTGGGAGAAGAATGGAGGCAAAGATCTAGACGATGCAAGGAATGTTCAACAAAGACCTAGAAGAATTAGAGAACAAAAAAACAGAGATGAACAATACAATAATTGAAATGAAAAATACACTAGAGGGAATCAATAGCAGAATAACTGAGGGAGAAGAAAGGATAAGTGACCTGGAAGACAGAATGGTGGAATTTACTGCTGCAGAACAAAATAAAGAAAAAGAATGAAAAGAAATGAAGACAGCCTAAGAGACCTCTGGGACAACATTAAACGCAACAACATTCGCATTATAAGGGTCCCAGAAGGAGAAGAGAGAGAGAAAGGACCGGAGAAAATATTTGAAGAGATTATAGTCAACAACTTCCCTAACATGGGAAAGGAAATAGCCACCCAAGTCCAGGAAGCAGAGAGTCCCATACAGGATAAACCCAAGGAGAAACAGGCCGAAACACACAGTAATCAAATTGGCAAAAACTAAAGACAAAGAAAAATTACTAAAAGCAGCAAGGGAAAAATGACAAAGAAACACAAGGGAACTCCCATAAGGTTAACAGCTGATTTCTCAGCAGAAACTCTACAAGCCAGAAGAGAGTGGCATGACATATTTAAAGTGATGAAAGGGAAGAATCTACAACCAAGATTACTCTACCCAGCAAGGGTCCATTCAGATTGAATGGAGAAATCAAAAGCTTTACAGATAAGCAAGGGCTAAGAGAATTCAGCACCACCAAACCAGCTCTACAACAAATGCTAAAGGAACTTCTCTAAGTGGGAAACACAAAAGAAGAAAAGAACCTCCAAAACAATTAAGAAAATGGTAATAGGAACTAAAGAATGTTACAAGAGACAAGGAAGGACACTATGTAATGATCAAGGGATCAATCCAGGAAGAAGATATAACAATTATAAATATATATGCACCCAACATAGGAGCACTTCAATACATAAGGCAACTGCTAACGGCTATAAAAGAGGAAATCGACAGCAACACAATAATAGTGGGGGACGTTAACATGTTACTTACACCAAGGTACAGATCATCCAAACAGAAAATTAATAAGAAAACACAAGCTTTAAATGACACAATAGACCAGATAGATTTAATTGATATTTATAGGACATTCCATCCAAAACCAGCAGATTACACTTTCTTCTCAAGTGCACATGGAACAATCTCCAAGACAGATCACATCTTGGGTCACAAATCAAGCCTCAGAAATGTAAGAAAATTGAAATCATATCAAGCATCTTTTCTGACCACAACACTATGAGATTAGAAATCAATTACAGAGGAAAAATAGTAAAAAACACAAACACATGGAGACTAAACAATACGTTAGTAAACAGCCAGGAGATCACTGAAGAAATCAAAGAGGAAATCAAAAAATACCTAGAGACAAATTACAATGAAAACATGACAATCCAAAACCTATGGGATGCAGCAAAAGCAGTTCTAAGAGGGAAGTTTATAGCAATACAAGCCTACCTCAAGAAACAAGAAAAATCTCAAATAAACAATCTAACCTTACACCTAAAGGAACTAGAGAAAGAAAAACAAACAAAACCCAAAGTTAGAAGAAAAGAAATCATAAAGATCAGAGCAGAAATAAATGAAATAGAAACAAAGAAAACAATAGCAAAGATCAATAAAACTAAAAGCTGGTTCTTTGAGATGATAAACAAAATTGATAAACCATTAGCCAGACTCATCAAGAAAAAGAGGAAGAGGACTCAAATCAATAAAATGAAAAATGAAAAGGGGGAAGTTTCAACAGACACTGCCGAAACACAAGGCATCCTAAGAGACTTCTACAAGCAACTCTATGCCAATAAAATGGACAACCAGGAAGAAATGAACAAATTCTTAGAAAGGTATAATCTTCCAAGATTGAATCAGGAAGAAACAGAAAATATTAACAGACCAATCACAAGTAATGAAATTCAAACTGTGATTAATTGATAAACCATTAGCCAGACTCATCAAGAAAAAGAGGAAGAGGACTCAAATCAATAAAATGAAAAATGAAAAGGGGGAAGTTTCAACAGACACTGCCGAAACACAAGGCATCCTAAGAGACTTCTACAAGCAACTCTATGCCAATAAAATGGACAACCAGGAAGAAATGAACAAATTCTTAGAAAGGTATAATCTTCCAAGATTGAATCAGGAAGAAACAGAAAATATTAACAGACCAATCACAAGTAATGAAATTCAAACTGTGATTAAAAATCTTCCAACAAACAAAAGTCCAGGACCAGATGGCTTCACAGGTGAATTCTATCAAATATTTAGAGAACAGCTAACACCCATCCTTCTCAAACTCTTCCAAAAAATTGCAGGGGAGGGAACACTGCTAAACTCATTCTGCGGCCACCATCACCCTGATACCAAAACCAGGCAAAGATACTACAAAAAATGGAAATTACAGACCAATATCACTGATGAATATAGATGCAAAAATCCTCAACAAAATAATAGCAAACAGAATCCAACAACACATTAAAAGGATCATACACCATGAACAAGTTGGATTTATCCCAGGGATGCAAGGATTCTTCAATGTACGCAAATCAATCAATGTAATACACCATCTTAACAAATTGAAGAATAAAACCCACATGATCACCTCAAAAGATGCAGAAAAAGCTTTTGACAAAATTCAACACCCATTTACGATAAAAACTCTCCAAAAAATGGGCACAGAGGAAACCTACCTGAACAAAATAAAGTCTGTATACAACAAACCCATAGCAAACATCATTCTCAATGGTGAAAAACTGAAAGCATTTCCTCTAAGATCAGAAACAAGACAAGGATGTCCACTCTCACCACTATTATTCAACATAGTTTTGGAAGTCCTAGCCACGGCAATCAGAGAAGATGATGAAACAAATTAAAGATGATACAAACAGATGGAGAGATATACTATGTTCTGGGATTGGAAGAATCAATATTGTGAAAACGACTATACTACCCAAAGCAATCTACAGATTCAATGCAACCCCTATCAGACTACCAATGACATTTTTTACAGAACTAGAACAAAAAATCTTAAAATATGTATGGAGACAAAAGACCATGAAGAGCTAAAGCAGTCTTGAGGGAAAAAATCGGAGCTGGAGGAATCAGACTTCTTGACTTCAGACTATAATACAAAGCTACAGTGATCAAGACAATATTGTGCTGGCACAAAAACAGAAATGCAGATCACTGGAACAGGACAGCAAGCCCAGAGATAAACCCATGCACCTATGGTCAATTAATCTATGATAAAGGAGGCTAGGATATACAATGGAGAAAAGACAGTCTCTTTAATATGTGGTGCTAGGAAAACTGGACAGCTACATGTAATAGAATGAAATTAGAACACTCCCTAACACCACACACAAAAATAAACTCAAAATGGATTCGGGACTTAAATGTAATCTGGACACTATAAAACTCTTAGAGGAAAACATAGCAAGAACACTCTCTGACATAAATCACAGCAAGATCTTTTTTGATCCACCTCCTAGAGTAATGGAAATAAAAACAAAAATAAACAAATGGGACCTAATGAAACTTCAAAGCTTTTGCACAGCAAAGGAAACCACAAGCAAAACGAAAAGACAACCCTCAGAATGGGAGAAAATATTTGCGAACAAATCAACGGACAAAGGATTAATCTCCAAAATATATAAACAGCTCATGTAGCTCAATATTAAAAAAATAAACAACCCAATCCAAAGATGGGAAGAAGACCTAAATGGACATTTCTCCAAAGAAGACATACAGATGGCCAAGAAGCACATGAAAAGCTGCTCAACATCACTAATTATTAGAGAAATGCAAATCGAAACTACAATGAGGTTATCACCTCACACCAGTTAGAATGGGCATCATCAGAAAATCTACAAAAAGCAAATGCTGGAGAGGGTCTGGAGAAAAGGGAACCCTCTTGCACTGTTTTGGGGAATGTAAATTGATACAGCCACTATGGAGGACAGTATGGAGGTTCCTTGAAAAACTAAAAATAGAATTACCATATGACCCAGCAATCCCAGAGAAACCATAATTCAAAAACACCCATGCACCTGAATGTTCAGTGCAGCACTATTTACAATAGCCAGGACACGGAAGCAACCTAAATGCCCAACAACAGACAAATGGATAAAGAAGATGTGGTACATATATACAGTGGAATATTACTCAGCCATAAGAAGGAATGAAGTTTGGTCATTTGTAGAGACATGGATGGACACAGAGACTGTCATACAGAGTGAAGTAAGTCAGAAAGAGAAAAACAAATATTGTATATTAACGCATACATGTGGAATCGAACCTAGAAAAATGGTACAGATGAACTGGTTTGTAGGGCAGAAATTGAGACACAGATGTAGAGAACAAATGTATGGACACCAAGGGGGGAAAGTGGTGGGGTGGTGGTGATGGTGGTGGTGTGATGAATTGGGTGATTGGAATTCACATGTATACACTGATGTGTATAAAATGGATGACTAATAAGAACCTGCTGTATAAAAAAATAAATAAAATTAAATTAAAAAAAAGAATAAAGCTACTATAATCATAAAAAAAAACCAGCATCCCTATAATAACACAAAATCATTATCACAGGAAAAAATATAAAAATGTTCCCAATAAACAATGAAAGAAAAAAATGACAAAAAAGGCCAGGGAGTGGGCATGGTAAAGCGTAACAACAAGGCTCCCACTGAATCACACTTGCTGATTTCCATACCCTTGTATACAGTCCCTTTCCACACAGACCCTGGGTTTGAGTGGCTTTGGTCAATAGGACATCAGCAAATATGCCACTCAACTGAGGCTTGGTAAGTCCTCAGGCACTGAGGCTTGTCCTAACTGGAACTCTGAGACCACCATGATGGGATGAAGCCCAGGACAAGAGACCAGCTGTCCTAGCCATCTCAGCTGAGCTGCCTGCTGGCTGCCAGTAACAATGAGTGAGTTTAGATAAGACCAGAAGAAATGTCCGGTCAAACCACAGAATCATGAGACTTAATCATGACCTACCTAAAAAAAAAAACTTAATTAAGCCTCAGGACTAGAAAATAATATAAAGATTTACGTGATTTCAAGGTAGAAAAGACTTTCTAAATATTAAAGCAAAGTTCAAAATTAAAGGAAAAGATCTGACAAATGAAGACTTCAAACTCCTCCACATTAAAAAAATGTTTTTAACTAAAAAGCACGTTTTCAATATATCAACAAACGGTTAATACATTTACAATATAGTGAGCAATGCCCTGGTAGGAAAATGAGCAAATATTATGCTCTTGAAATTCACACACAAAAAAGAAATAAATAAAAAAAACAAAAAATGTTCAAACTCATCAATAACCAAAGTGATGCAAATTGTAAACACCAGTATAAAAATCTCTCAAACTGACAAAGTTCTAAAAATTAAAATGTCTCGTGTTTCATGAAATGGAAACACAAACTGATGTTGGTGGGTCAGCTGGGACAACTGTGTGGAAGAACTATGCAGATATATACATCTATCTATCTATCTAAAAAATGATTTCTTAAAACATGTACACTTTCTGACCCAAAATTTCACTCAGGAAGTTTACCTTAAATATATAACCAGAGATTTAAGTAGAGATGTAAGACATCCACTTAAACTTTATTTTGAACAGGAAAATATCTGAAATATCCTTTTTCCACTAGGGAATTTGTTAAATAAAAAATAGTACATCCATAAAATGGATAGCAAACAACCATTAAAACACATCTTAAGGGACTTCCCTCATGGTGCAGTGGTTAAGACTCTGTGCTCCCAACGCAGCGAGCCCAGGTTTGATCCCTGGTCAGGGAACTAGATCCCACATGCATGCTACAACTAAGAGTTTGCATGCCACAACTAAGGAGCCTGCCTGCTGCAACTAAGGAGCCCACGTGCCGTGAGTAAAGGAGCCAGAGAGCTGCAACTAAGAAGCCCGCCTGCCACAACTAAGGAGCCCGCCTGCCATAACTAAGACCCAGCGCAACCAAAGAAATTTTAAAAAAAATTATCTCAAAAAATATTTAACAACATAGGAAACCAATCACGATAAAATGCTAAGTGAAAATGCAAGATACAAAACTACACGTGCATTATCATCCCAATTTTGTGAAGGGGATGAATACAAACGCACAGTCACAACCTCACATATACAAATACTTATTTATCTCCAAGAAATTCTAGAAAAATGTACATCACCATGTTAATAGTGCTTTAGTTCTTGGTAGGATTATAAGCTATTTTCACTGTTTTCTTTACATATTCTCTATTTCCTATATAATGATTATTTTTAAAAGCCATCAACATTGACCTAATAATCATGCTTCTTATAAACTGACCTACTGATACATTCTGAAGTGTGCGCAGAAATGTAAATTTTCCTACCATAGCATTGTTCAGGATCACAAAAAATCAGAAATAACATAAATGTCCCAAATATAAACGGTTAAGAAAATATGGCACTGCAGAATGCAGTGTAGTCTTTTAAAAATTTGTCAAGAAATTTTCATAAAGTTGAAAAAGGGGAAAAGATAGAAAATTATAACTACAATATAATTTCCACCATATAAAACATGTATGAAAATGTACATAGTCTAGGAAAAAAAATTAGAAGAAAACATACTGCAAAGTCCACAGCTCTAAACAAGATTGTGGGTGGTTTTAACTTTCTATTTTATGCTTATATTTTTAGAAAGTGAGTATAACGGCTTTGTAATATTTTGGAAGAAACTGTTTAAAAATTATTAAATCTTTTAGAAGAATACTTGTTAATGACTTCAGAAAGACTAATACTACTACATCATTTTAAATAAGGCCCTTGAGCACCTGTAGATTTTGGTACTCTCGGAGGTCCTGGCACCAATCCCTCACGGATACCTAGGGGCAACTGTATGTTAAGGAAAAACAACAGGTGCAAACATGTCCTATATACAATATGGTCTCAATTTTTTAAAAGACAATTTCAACTTTTACATGCAAATCTCAAACGTGTGAACCCAAGAAAAGAGTGAAAAGAATACAATTCACCAAAACAGTAGTTATCTTTAATTAGTGAGATCAATAATTTAGTATTCTTCTTTATATTTTTCTGCATTGTTCAAATATAAATCAAGACACTTTTAAAAAGAGTAAGTACATGGGGTGTGCTCAGAGCAGGGGGTGTGAAGAAATGGCTTGTTTGTTTACAACACGCCCAACAGGAATCTGGGTTCACTGTGACAAGGGGCACAAAACTTGTGGCCTTCCTATGAACAAATACCCAACACGTGTCCCCCTGCACCTCCACGTGGCTGCTGGGCAGGACCAGTGGGACAGGGCTCAGTATTGGAAGGAAAGCTACAGTATTCAGTGGGGGAGTCTGCCACCTAGAGCCTGTCTGGTCCATGTGTGTGTGAGTCATGAGTGGTCTTATAGGCATAAAGGCTTTGAACCCCTCTCTTGAAGGAAAAAAGAAAAACAGATTCCAACTATATGCCATTCTGGAAAAGGCAAAACAATGGAGACAATAAAAAGATCAATGGTTGCCAGGAGTTTGGGGGGAGAGGGGAGATGAATACATATAGTACAGAAGTCTTTATGAGCAGTGAAAATACTCTGTATGACATTATAATGATTTTATGTCACCATACTTTTGTCCAAGGCCATAGAACGTGCAACACTATTCACTTTATAAAGTGAACCCTAAGATGAACTAGGGACTTTGGTGATTATGATGTGTCAGTGCAGTTCAGCCTTGGTTAAAAAAAAAAGCCTTAAAAAGAATTAACATTTGGGGTAGACATTTTTGGCAAAACTTTTGTTTTACTTTTATATATGTATACATATTATATATGTGTTTGTTGGATTGTGATGTAAAATCTACTTTTTAGATTAAAAAAATTTGCAGGCTACTGTAGTTATACTGGCAAATAAAAGCACAAATTAATCTCAAAAAAAAAAATAAAAAGAAAAAGTACAACTTACTTAAGAATGTTTTCCCACGTTTGACTGTCATAAAATGCATGGCTCCAACTCATTTTGACTGTTCCAACAATGACATTTTGTGAAAACACATCTGATCCCAATTTTCGATAAAGTTCCTCACATTCATCCAGGGGCATATGAAACAATCCCAACATGAATGCTAATATAGCACCTGAAAGAAAGAATCCTTAGTTTTTATCAGCACTGCCATTATAGTACTTATAAGATCTCCTGAGTCACAGACTTGGTTAAAGTTCTAGCTTTGATACTTTTTAACTGGGTCACCTGAGACAAACTACTTAACCTCCCAGAGCCCCAATTTTTTTCATCTATAGAATAAGGATAATAACAGTAACTAAAATTTACATGTTCTTATAACACTGGGATAACACACGTAAAGGGCATTACCAGGCCTCAATGAGGATTCAATAAATACTAACCACTGATGATGATGATAATTTAAAAATATATAAAAATGTGTTGTTTTGCATTAAATTAAATAATATATAATTAAGATACCATGGTAGATAATGTCCTTTCTAACCTTAATAAATTCCTTAGTTTTAGTCAGAGAATACAGTATATTTGACAACTTACCAATTCATTAAAATGATTACTCCTTCAGGTTGGTCCTGGGAACCAATGTAATAAATAAAGAAATTAGGTCTCTGGGATGTCTTTTTAAACAGCTGACTGCATACCCTAGCTGCACTTGATAGGACACACTGACGCCTAGTGTACCTAACTGGCGTAGCCCTGAACTAAGGAGGAAAAGGGGAGAAGAAAGCTCTGAGTGACGGGGAGAGGGTGGTAAGGATGAAGACCTGTAGAGCATCACTGCTTACATTAAGATAACGAACAAAGTAAAAAACAGGAAATCACTATTATAATGTATTTTAAATATTTTATGTATTTTATTATCCTTAGTCTTATTCTAGTAAAAGATAAGTTAGCTTGTTTTAAAATACATTGTATGGCATAACTATATGATAGAAATTGTTACTTATCGATTTGCAGAAAATGTTTAATTAACACAAGAAATAACTTGCCAAAAAAAATTAAGTTGCTTTTAAGAAGAGCTACTATAAAGATGAACAGATATTAAAAAACGGAATTTTACTGAATGTTAAAAAACTGAATTTTACTGAATGGTTAAGGACATTACCCTTAAACTAAATATATATTTTTAACTTTATAAAAACTAAACGTGCAGGGACTTCCCTAGTGGTCCAGTGGTTAAAAATCCACCTTCCAATGTACGGGACGTGCATTCGATCCCTGGTCAGGGAACGAAGATCCCACGTGCTGCGGGCCAACTAAGCCTGTGCGCTCTACAGCCCGCGCGCCACAACTAGAGAGCCTGCACACTGCAGCTACTGAGCCTGCACGCCACAACTAGAGAGAAGCCCGCATGCCACAATGAAGAGCCTGCATGCCGCAACTAAGATCTCATGGGTCGCAACAAAGACCCAATGCAGCCAAAACAAACAAACAAACAAACACTAAGTGTGCAAACAAAATTTCTACATTAGAATATACAAAATGGTTAAAAGAAAGGGAAATTATAAGCAATATATTATAAGTTAAAGTAAGCTAGAAGACACAATGGAAAAGATATATTGTGATAAGAAACGTACATATTACATAAATACTCGGTAGATGAATCTCTGGTTTAAAATTCTCTTCACTGAGCACCCACCTACTAACAATGGTGCCAAAGCAAGAAGTTAGCTTGTAGATATGTTTAAAGGTTTAAACTGCTAGGACCATTCCAAAATTTAACAGAAATGGCCAGGGTTAACAGCTCCAGGAAAAAATACCAAGAACACTTGCACTGTGAAGGTCTCTTTAAGAAAAATTTCCATAGTTATATCAATTGGGGAATATACATATTATTTTCCTATCCTGAGAGTCACAAGGCATTTTTAACATGCTAGAAGATCTCAGAAGTCCCTCTGTAAAGAAACCTGTTTTAACTGTCTTTAACCCAACCTTTTCCAAATCTGCTATCATCTTGAGGAATCACCGTTCAGTGGAACATCACAGGAATCACCGATTCCTTACACTTCTGAATTATCCCTACAACTGCTCTCATTTAGTTTTCATAGCATCAATTAACGTGCCCTTTGGGAATATCTGTCATACTGACACAGAGAGTGTAGAGAAATCATTTGATTTTGTTGCTGGTAGTCTTTAGGTCTACTATTGTAATTCCAAAGAATGAGAAAAAACAGAAAAGTCTATGAAGATAAACTAGTGTAAAGTGAGAAATTATCAGGCCAAATAGTAAAATGTACAGTAGGGATCTGCAATGCTAACAGTCCTTGAGGGTTACCTGGGAGGTAAGCAATAGCTATAGGTACCCTGAGAGGCTTCATGTACACCCTGGAGGATGGGGGTGATGCATCGGTGAGACAGTTGATGTAAGAAATAGAAAAACAAAACAAACAGAAAGCAAAACAAAAATTTATCTGTTGGTGAGTCAGTGAAAACTAGGAAATTATTCAGAAGCAATCATATTCTAAGTTGCCAATTTCTTCTATACAAGCATGAAACTAGAATTTTAAATGTACATCAACTAGCAATATTAAAAAGCTTTTAAAAAACACAGATTCTCACATTTATCCATTTGGTTTCGAACAACCAGACAAAAAAGGATATAAGAAGCAATTTCCTCACAGAGGGATACCTTTCAAAAGAAAGTAAAATCTTATCCACCCTTAATGTTCTGTTTGTTCAAGCACAATTTGAGTACCTATCACTTTGCTACTTTCCTTCAGGTGACTATACCATAAGGTGACAATTCATAATTTATACTTGTCACTGTGGCTTATTTAAACCATATTAGAAAAGCACGCTAAAATCTACTTCTGAATATTAACTTATTCCCAATAAACATTTTAAAAAGTTCATTAAGCATATCAAAGGTCTACTCAGCATCAAAACATGAAACTAACATCCATCATTTCAGGGAATGACCAGGATCTTAAACTTGAGCGCTTAATGTTATTGTTCTTAATGCACTGCTGGGATGCACCACTTCCACATGATAATAACAATCACCTGTGCTTACACCACAAATGTAATCAAAGAGTTGATGAACTGGCTTCTGAGTAAGTTCAACTAATTTTCGTAGGGTCTGAAGAGCAACCACACCCCTGTAGGAAAAATAAAAGGCAAAAATGAGAATTCTTGTTTTAAGGAAAGTTAACCTATTGAATAAAACAAACTTTGGTTTCCTAGCTTATATGCTAACATGAAAACTAATAATGTAAATTAGCATCAGTTAAAACTGACAAAGGTTTCTGGATCACTTTTGAAAATCTATTATCTAAATAATGGTATTAAAACCTGTGTCATGGCACCACATTTTGAATTTACACTAGTATCTCTTTAAATAAGACAACAAAGATATGGCAATGTAAAATATTTTATCAAACACTCCAACTGTGGAAATTCCTTCAAACTTCCACTCGCCAGTTTTGGGGTGCCACGTACTGGGTTTCTCCACTTACCATTGTGGTCGGTTACCTGTGCTTCTATACATTTCATGTATTTTACTAGTCATACTTTTAAGCTTTCTTGTATTTATTCATTTAAAAAAACTTTCAACTACCTCAAAACAAGGCTTTGCACTAAGAATGTATTCATTTATGTTCTGACTTTGTTCATTTCTGGACTCTTGACAAAGGCAGCAAGTAGCTTCATGATGGAATGTGAAAGATGAAACAGCCTAGGAGGTGCAAGAGGTGCTAGAAAATCCTTAATACTGGGGGATACACAGACATAATGAAAAGTTCTAATCCCAATACAAGGCGTGGAGCAGAGAACACAGTATTAGTCAGGCACCACAAAATAAAATTTAGAGCGTCAAACTGTGCTTTGATACTACGAGTACAAAGTTACTAGAAAACATCGTTAAGATGTTTTCATAGAAAACGAAAGATACAGATTTTTTTTTTTAATTGCCAGAAGTAATGTGGATTTGAAGAGCGGTCAGAGAAGAAAAGATGGCTTATGAGGGCGATACACCGTGAATTCAATGTATTTTTAATGTGAGACATGAAGAATTAAAGATCATGCTGGATAAACGAAAGATACAGATTTTTTTTCTAATTGCCAGAAGTAATGTGGATTTGAAGAGCGGTCAGAGAAGAAAAGATGGCTATGAGGGCGATACACTGTGAATTCAATGTATTTTTAATGTGAGACATGAAGAATTAAAGATCATGCTGGATAAAACATATTTAACAGGTGCCCTCCATTATCTTATGAAAAGGAAATAAAACATGCACATGTATATATTCAAACAGAAAAAAATATTTGAAGAAATAAATCAAAATAGTAAAAATAACCTTGGAATTGTGAGCTATGATTGTTTCAGTTGGTTTGTTTTTCTTTATATTTTTCTTTTTTTTTCCTCCCAAGTTTCACTTGTATAAGCCAGAAGGAAACTATTTTAAAATGCAGTATTTATAAATTAGTTCAGGACACATTTAAAAATAAATATTATCGCTAGGTTGATTCTACATGACTAACACTGTACCAGGCTCTCGTAGACAAAAGAAATGTTAAGATATGGGTTCTTTCTCACGAGCCTTCTTACCTTACTCCTTTCAAGACCAATTTCCCAATCTGGCTGCTTTCTCATAGTCCCCTAAACCGAGGTTTCCCAACAGCAGCACCACTGACATTTTGGGCCAGGTAATCTTTTGTTGTAGGGACTGTCCTAGGCATTGGAGGATATTTAGCACAACTGTCCTCTCCTCACTAAATGTAAGTAGCAATCCCCCAATTGTCACAACTAAAAATGTCTCCAGACACAGACAAATATTCTCTAAAGGGCAATATCACCTCCAGTGGAGAATCACTGATCTAACCCCAGCTTCATCCTAACCAGCCTCTAGATTTTCCCAAATATCTTCTCTCTAATTTCCTCCCTGTATGACTAATAAAACCCCTATTCTATGAAATCAAGTATTACTTATGGATCACAGATCTCTTTTCACTATACAGCTCCTTCACTCTAAACAGACATTTGAATGTTCTTCCATGTTCTTATTTCAGATCTCTTCTCAACTGTTATTTTTTCAAAAACTCATAGGCACGATCACTCTTTTAGAGAGTAACAGCACTGTTACTCTCTATCCCTTTACTTTGCTTTACATTTCTTCATAGGACCGATTACTACTCAATAATACATTTTTGTTTTTCTAGTTGTTGTCTCTTAAGGGAAGAGCAGAGATGGCAGGGAACTGGAACACAAGCTAGAAATTTTAGGGGGAAAGGTTCATGAAATGAAGCCAAAGCATCTAACCAACAAATAAGGAACTAGACAAACTAAGACCAAATAGGAAGCATGGATGGACTGCGATTAGTAAGAAGGGAGCCTAATGGTGAACTTATCTCTTTCTGAGCTTGGCATCTGTGAGGAGATGTAGGGAGTAGGGAAGTTACTGCCATAGGCTCCTTTTCTAACAATCACTTTATTACTAGATGACTGATACATATGGGTAAGATAAATACAATAAAAGAAAACTAGTATTACAGAACACTGCCAAGATTTTAAGAGAATCACGGTTGATAAACCATCCTAAACTACAGAAAACGTCTGAAAAGACCCAACTAAATGTTCGTTTTAGGACAACAGTATCCATGTGGCTGACAGGGTCTTGGTGGTCTGGCCGGGTGTCAGGCCTGTGCCTCTGATGTGGGAGAGCCGAGATCAGGACATTGGTCTGCCGGAGACCTCGCAGCTCCACGTAATATCAAATGTCAAAAGCTCTCCTAGAGAGCTCCATCTCAATGCTAAGACCCAGCTCCATGCAACAACCAGCAAGCTACAGTGATGGACATCCTACGCCAAACAACTACAAGACAGGAACACAACCCCATCCATTAGCAGAGAGGCTGCCTAAAATCATAATAAGGTCACAGACACCCCAAAACACACCACCGGACGCGGTCCTGCCCAGCTGAAAGACAAGACCCAGACTCATCCACGAGAACACAGGTATCAGTCCCCTCCACCAGGAAGGCTACACAAGCCACTGAACCAACCATAGTCACTTGGGGGCAGACACCAAAAACAACAGGAACTATGAACCTGCAGCCTGCGAAAAGGGGACCACAAATGCAGTAAGTGAAGCAAAATGAAAAGACACAGAAACACACAGCAGATGAAGGAGCAAGGTAAAAACAAACAAGACCAAACAAATGAAGAGGAAATAGGCAGTCTATCTGAAAAAGAATTCAGAGTAATGATAGTAAAGATGATCCAAAATCTTGGAAATAGAATGGAGAAAATACAAGAAACATATAACAAGGACCCAGAAGAACTAAAGAGCAAACAAACAATGATGAACAACACAATAAATGAAACTAAAAATTCTCTAGAAGGAATCAATAGCAGAATACATGAGGCAGAAGAACGGATAAGTTACCTGAAAAATAAAATAGTGGAAATAACTACTGCAGACCAGAATAAAGAAAAAAGAATGAAAAGAATAGAGGACAGTCTCAGAGACCTCTGGGATAACATTAAACGCACCAACATTCAAATTACAGGGGTCCCAGACGAAGAAGAGAAAAAGAAAGCAATTGAGAAAATATCTGAAGAGATTATAGTTGAAAACTTCCCTCATATGGGAAAACAAACAGTCAATCAAGTCCAGGAAGCGCAGAGAGTCCCATACAGGATAAATCCAAGGAGAAACACGCCAAGACACATATTAATCAAACTAACAAAAATTAAATACAAAGAAAAAATATTAAAAGAAGCAAGCGAAAAACACCAAAATAACATACAAAGGAATCCCCATAAGGTTAACAGCTGACTTTCAGCAGAACCTCTGCAAGCCAGAAGGGAGTGGCAGGACATATTTAAAGCGATGAAAGGGAAAAACCTAAAACCATGATTACTCTACCCAGCAAGGATCTCATTGAGATTTGACGGAGCAATTAAAACCTTTAAAGACAAGCAAAAGCTCAGAGAATTCCGCACCACCAAACCAGCTTTACAACAAATGCTAAAAGAACTTCTGTAGGCAGGAAACACAAGAGAAGAAAAAGACCTACAATAATAAACCCAAAACAATTAACAAAATGGTAACATGAACATACACATCGATAATTACCTTAAATGTAAATGGATTAAATGCTCCAACCAAAAGACATAGACTGGCTGAATGGATACAAAAACAAGACCCATATATATGCTGTCTACAAGAGACCCACTTCAGACCTAGGGACACATACAGACTGTAAGTGAGGGATGGAAAAAGATATTCCATGCAAATGGAAATCAAAAGAAAGCTGGAGCAGCAATACTCCTATCAGACAAAATAGACTTTAAAATAAAGAGTATAACGAGACAAAGAAGAACACTACATAATGATCAAACCAAGAAGAAGATATAACAATTGTAAATATTTATGCACCAAACATAGCAGCACCTCAATACATCAGGCAAAAGCTAACAGCCATAAAAGGGGAAATCGACAGTAACACAATCATGGTAGAGGACTTTAACAACAACCCACTTTCACCAATAGACAGATCGTCCAAAATGAAAATAAATAAGGAAACACAAGCTTTAAATGATACAGTAAACAAGATGGACTTAATGGATATTTACAAGACATTCCATCCAAAACAACAGAATACACTTTCTTCTCAAGGGCTCACGGAACATTCTCCAGGATAGATCATATCTTGGGTCACAAATCAAGCCTTGGTAAATTTAAGAAAATTGAAATTGTATCAAGTATCTTTTCCGACCACAACGCTATAAGACTAGATATCAATTACAGGAAAAAAATCTGTAAAAAATACAAACACATGGAGGCTAAACAATACACTACTAAATAACCAAGAGATCACTGAAGAAATCAAAGAGGAAAGCCAAAAATACCTACAAACAAACGACAATGAAAACACGATGACCCAAAACCTATGGGATGCAGCAAAAGCAGTTCTAAGAGGGAAGTTTAGAGCAATACAATCCCACCTCAAGAAACAAAAAACATCTCAAATAAACAGCCTAACCTTACACCTAAAGCAATTAGAGAAAGAAGAACAAAAACCCCCCAAAGTTAGCAGAAGGAAAGAAATTATAAAGATCAGATCAGAAATAAATGAAAATGAAGGAAACAATACCAAAGATCAATAAAACTAAAAGCTGGTTCTTTGAGAAAATGAACAAAATTGATAAACCATTCGCCAGACTCATCAAGAAAAAAAGGGAGAAGACTCAAATCAATAGAATTAAAAATGAAAAAGGAGAGTAACAATTGACACTACAGAAATACAAAGGATCCTGAGAGATTACTACAAGCAACTATATGCCAATAAAATGGACAACCTGGAAGAAATGGACAAATTCTTAGAAAATATAAACAGGCAATGAAATTGAGACTGTGATTAAAAATCTTCCAACAAACAAAAGACCAGGACCAGATGGCTTCATAGGCGAATTCTATCAAACATTTATAGAAGAGCTAACACCTACCCTTCTCAAACTCTTCCAAAATATAGCAGAGGGAGGAACACTCCCAAACTCATTCTACGAGGCCACCATCACCCTGATACCAAAACCAGACAAAGATGTCACAAAGAAAGAAAACTACAGGCCAATATCACTGATGAACATAGATGCAAAAATCCTCAACAAAACACTATCAAACAGAATCCAGCAGCACATTAAAGGGATCATATACCATGATCAAGCGGGGTTTATCCCAGAACTGCAAGGATTCTTCAGTATACGCAAATCAATCAACAGGATAAACCATATAAACAAACTGAAGAAGAAAAACCGTATGATCGTCTCAATAGATGCAGAAAAAGCTTCTGACAAAATTCAACACCCATTTATGATAAAAACCCTCCAGAAAGTAGGCATAGAGGGAACTTACCTCAACATAGTAAAGACCATATATGACAAACCCACAGGCAACATCGTTCTCAATGGTGAAAAACTGAAACCATTTCCTCTAAGATTAGAAACAAGACAAGGTTGTCCACTCTCACCACCATTATTCAACATAGTTTAGGAAGTTTTAGACACAGCAATCAGGAAAGAAAAAGAAATAAAAGGAATACAAATCGGAAAAGAAGTAGTAAAGCTGTCACTGTTTGCAGATGACATGATACTATACATAGAGAATCCTAAAGATGCTACCAGAAAACTAGTAGAGCTATTCAACGAAACTGGTAAAGTAGCAGGATACAAAATTAATGCGCAGAAATCTCTTGCATTCCTATACACTAATGATGAAAAATCTTGAGAGAAATTAAGGAAACAATCCCATCTGCCATGCAACAAAAAGAATAAAATACAAATACCTAGGAATAAAGCTACCTAAGGAGACAAAAGACCTGTATGCAGAAAACTATAAGACACTGATGAAAGAAATTAAAGATAATACCAACAGATGGAGAGATGTACCATGTTCTTGGATTGGAAGAATCAACATCGTGAAAATGACTATAATACCCAAAGCAATCTACAGATTCAATGCAATCCCTATCAAACTACCAATGGCATTTTCCACAGAACTAGAACAAGAAATTTCACAGTCTGTATGGAAACAAAAAAGACCCCGAAGAGCCAAAGCAATACTGAGAAAGAAAAACGGAGCTGGAGGAACAGGCTCCTGGACTTCAGACTATACTACAAAGCTACAGTAATCAAGACAGTATGGTACTCGCACAATTACAGAAATATGGATCAACGGAACAGGATAGAAAGCCCAGAGATAAACCCACCATAAAAATATGGTCACTTTATTTTTCATAAAGGAGCCAAGAATACATAATGGAGAAACGACAGCCTCTTCAATAAGCGGTGCTGGGAAAACTGGTCAGCTACACGTAAAAGAATGAAATTAGAACACTCCCTAACACCACACACAAAAATAAACTCAAAATGGATTAAAGACCTAAATGTAAGGCCAGACATTATCAAATTCTTAGAGGAAAACATAGGCAGAACACTCTATGACATAAATCACAGCAAGATCCTTTTTGACCCACCTCCTAGAGAAATGGAAATAAAAACAAAAATAAACAAATGGGACCTAATGAAACTTAAAAGCTTTTGCACAGAAAAGGAAACCATAAACAAGAGGAAAAGACAACCCTCAGTATGGGAGAAAGTAACTGCAAATGAAGCAACTGACAAAGGATTAAAATTTACAAGCAGCTCATGCAGCTCAATATCAAAAAAACAAAAAACCCAATCCAAAGATGGGCAGAAGACCTAAACAGACATTTCTCCAAATAAGATACACAGATTGCCAACAAACACATGAAAGGATGCTCAACATCACTAATCATTAGAGAAATGCAAATCAAACCTATAATGAGGTATCACCACACACCAGTCAGAATGGCCATCATCAAAAACTCTACAAACATTAAATGCTGGAGAGGGTGTGGAGGAAAGGGAACCCTCTGGCACTGTTGGTGGGAATGTAAATTGATACAGCCACTATGGAGAACAGTATGGAGGTTCCTTAAAAAACTATAAACAGAACTACCATATGACTCAGCAATCCCACTAGTGGGCATATACCCTGAGAAAACCATAATTCAAAGAGTCATGTACCACAATGTTTATTACAGCACTATTTACAGTAGCCAGGACATGGAAGCAACCTAAGGGCCCATCGACAGATGAATGGATAAAGAAGATGTGGCACATATGTACAATGGAATATTACTCAGCCATGAAAAGAAACGAAATTGAGTTATTTGTAGTGAGGTGGATGGACCTGGAGTCTGTCATACAGAGTGAAATAAGTCAGAAAGAGCAAAAACAAATACCATAGGCTAACACATATATATGGAATCCCAAAAAAAAAAAAGTTCTGAAGAACCTAGGGGCAGGACAGGAATAAAGACGCAGATGTAAAGAATGGACTTGAGGACACAGGGAGGGGGAAGCGTAAGCTGGGACGAAGTGAGAGAGTGGCATGGACATATATACACTACCAAATGTAAAATAGACAGCTAGTGGGAAGCAGCTGCATAGCACAGGGAGATCAGCTTGGTGCTTTGTGACCACCTAGAGGGGTGGGATAGGGAGGGTGGCAGGGAGACACAAGAGGGTGGAGATATGGGGATGTATGTATATGTATAGCTGATTCACTGTTATACAGCAGAAGCTAACACACCACTGTAAAGCAATTATACTGCAATAAAGATGTTAAGAAAAAAAAAATCAAAGGAAATTCACGTATATGTTCAAAATAAGTTCTTAGATTTATAAATTAGTAAATTAAGAAAAACAATTTCATGTTTTATTTTAAAAATTTGACTCTATAATGATATAAATACACTGAATCAGCTTAAAAAATTCCTACAACTGAACTAGATGTATAGTTTTTTTTGAAGTGTAATTGCATATGACATTGTGTCAGTTTCATGTGTACAACGTAAGGATTCAACATTTGTACGCATTGCAAAATGATCAGTCCAATAAGCCTATTAACCATCTATCACTATAAGTCATAAAATTTTTTTTCCTGTCATGATAACATTCAAGATTTACTTTTTTTAGCAACTTTCAAATTTGCAATACAATATTATTGACTATAGTCCCTATGCTGTACATTACAACCGCATGACTTACTTATTTTATAACTGGAAATTTGTACCTTTTGAGCCCCTTCCCCATTCCTCCCACCCTCCAATCCCCCTTCCAACTGAAAACCACCAATCTGTTCTCTGTATCTTTGAGTTTTGTCTTGTTTTGTTTGCTTTGTTTCTTAGATTCCACATATAAGTGAAATCATATGGTATTTCTTTCCCTGTCTGACTTACTTCACTTAGCACAATAACCTCAAGTTCCACCCATGCTGTCGCAAATGGCAAGATTTCATTCTTTTTTATGGCTGAGTATTATTCCTGTGTGTGTAGTACCTATATTTGGGTGTGTGTGTATACTTATCCCTCACATATTCTTTATCCATCACATATTTATCCATTCATCCATCAATGGACACAGATTGTTTCTATATCTCGGTTATTGTAAATAATGCTGCAATACACTACAGGTACACATATCTTTTCAAATTAGTGTTTTGCTTTCTTTGGATAAATACCCAGAAGTGAAATTGTTGGATAATATGGCAGTTCTATTTTTAATATTTAGGATCTATAGTTTTAAAAAATCATTTTTTCTAACAGACTCACGAACATACAGAACAGTCTTGCAGTTGCCAAGCGGGAGGGGGTTGAGGGAGGATGGAGTGGGAGGTTGGGGTTAGCAGATGTAAGCTATTATATATAAAATGGATAAACAACAAGGTCCTACTGTATAGCACAGAGAACCATATTCAGTATCTTTGATAAACCATAATGGAAAAGAATATATAAAAAAAGAATATGTGTATAACTGAATCACTTTGCTCTTCAACAGAAATTAATGCAACATTGCAAATCAACTATACTTTGATAAAAAAAATTTTTTTTTAAATCATTTTTCTAGCCTTACCTTGTTCCTCCACCATCAATTGTGAGAATCCGGATTCCTCTTCCTTTCACTGGATCCACATAGCCAATTAAGGCCAAAATTTCTCTAACTGCAGCCTGAAGAGTTTCATCCTTAACTTGTCTCAATCGTAGTAAATATGGAATAATTTTTTCCTATATTGAGAGAAAAGGTATTTTGTTGCTTTTGTCAAATCAGAGTGAAGATGTAAGATTATTTTTAACCAACACATACAGATCATCACAGGATAATATCTTTATGATCTCAGAACAGGCAAATATTTCTGAAATAGAACACAAAGTGCTAACCATAAAGGAAAATATTTATAAACTGGACTATATTAAAATTAAGAATATCTACTCATCGGGATTTCCCTGGCGATCCAGTGGTTAAGACTCCGTGCTTCCACTGCAGGGGGCATGGGTTCCATCACTAGTCAGGGAACCAAGATACCACATGCTGTGCAATGCGGCCAGGAAAAAAAGAAAAGAATATCTACTTGTCAAAAGCGATTAGAAAGAGTGAAAAGGTAACTCACAGCCTGGGAGAATATATTTATCAGACATATCTAGGTACATAACATATACATATGTTACAATACATATAAAAAGACTTACATCCATAATATATAAAGAAATTCAACAAATCAGTAAGAAAAAGCTGGTCAACCCAATAGAAAAATGAGCAAGACCTGGAATAAGCACTTCATGAGGGCAGTATACAAAAGGCCAGTAAACACTGGAAAGTTGCTGAACTTCATAGTTACCAGAGAAATACAAATGAAAGCCACAATTTAACATCACTAAACATCTAACAAAATGGGTAAAAACTGGTATAAGCACTTTGTAAAACCATTTGGCAGTATGTACTAAAGATGAGAATAGGCATACTCTATAACCAGGACTACTACTCTTTGGTATGTATCCCAAAGAAATGCAGACTTATGTTTTCCAAAAGATACATCTGAGAAGCACTATTCCTAAATATTCCCAAACTGGAAACTATCCAAATGTCCATCAGTAGTAAAATGGATAAATACATTGCACTATATTCATAAAACAGAACACGTAACAATGAGAATGAATGTTCCTTAACTACACCCATCAATATGGAATGTTCTCACAAACATAATGTTGAGTGGGGGGAAAAAAAAGACATAAAAGAGCACATGTTGTATCATTCCATCTATATAACACACAGAAGGAGGTACCACTAATGTACACTGCTAGAAAATTGGTCAATTGTTTTAAAGATAATGACTGGAAGGGGGCATAAAGGGGTTTTTGGAGTGCTTTGGGTAACATTCTATTTCCCAATTGGGTGGTTGTTATACAGATGTGTTCAATTTTTGAAAATTCATGGAGCTGTATACTTATAGTATGTATATTTTCTTTTTTCTTTTTTTTTCAAATTTTTATTTATTTTATTTTATTTATTTTATTTTTAGCTGTGTTGCGTCTTCATTGCTGTGCACAGGTTTTTCTCTGGTTGTGGCAAGCAGGGGCTACTTTTCATTGCGGTGCGCGGGCTTCTCATCGTTATGGCTTCTCTTGTGGAGCGTGGACTTTAGGCGTGCGGGCTTCAGTAGTTGTGGCACGCGGGCTCAGTAGTAGTGGCTCACGGGCTCTAGAGTGCAGGCTCGGTAGTTGTGGCACACGGGCTTAGTTGTCTGCAGCATGTGGGATCTTCCTGGACCAGGGCTCAAACCCATGTCCCCTGCATTGGCAGGCGATTCTTAACCACTGCACCACCAGGGAAGCCCTATATTTTCTACATATAATGTTTTTTAAAAATTTTTAAAAGAAACGAAACATGAATCAGCTTGAAGGGACTCCTAGTAGTCAAAGTTAAGACAAATTCAGCATTTAGAAAAAAGGGAGGTGGGGAAAGATTACAGAAACACAATTTATGAAAAACTATGAGGGCATAATGATAATAAAAAGAAAAACAGAAAAAAATGCCAAAAATTCATCTCACTGTTGAGGCAGGTTTTAAAGCAACTCTTGAAGTTGGAGGTGTGGGGAGATGCAGAGTTTGCATCTCCCCACAACTAGAGCACCTGCTGGACACTGGTGGAGGACCCCAACGCCCAAGGAGATGGGAAGAACCCCCAAGCGAACAAGTAGGACGTGAGGGGACTGAGGCGGGAAGAGAAGTTGAGGCTAGACATAAACAGTGCCCCTCAGGGGTGGCTGAGAGGGGGGAGGGGTTCCCAGGCCTGGAGGCACCCTCGGGGCCTGGATCAGGGTGGAGCAAGCCCAGCATTTCTCCTGCCCAAATGGCTGGGGAAGTTTGCCCGCAGAGGTCCTACGCCCTCAGTGGTCCCCTCCGGGCCGGGTTGGTCCTGGGGGCATAGGAGGGAGGCCGGGACAGAACAGGAGAGGCAGGCAGGACGGGCCCTCCAGGACCAGAGGAGAGGGAAAGGAGCAGAGGGTGTGTGCCCCATCCACTCGAGCCCAGGAAGCCTGCTGGGCTCCCAGGTGGGTCCTCCACCCTCTGAGACCATAGGCGGGAGGCACACCTAAGCCCCTTCTGTTCTGTTGAGCTTAAGCTCCCCCTACGTCCCCCCACCCTGGGCCTTTTCCAGCCCTGTGAGTCTTAAACATTGGTCCCACACACCGCCCAAACCTCACCCTTGTTTAGGCCCCGCCCTCCACAGCCTAGGTCTTTTCCACCTTTTTACCTCCTCCTCTTTTTTGTTTCATCTATAGTTTTAATTTTATATTTTGTCTAACATAGCTGTTAGTTTCCTAGTCTAATATTATTTTTTACTTTGTTATTGTTCACCTTTTTTTTTTTTTTTTTTGCCACCCCGCACGGCTTGCGGGATCTTGGCTTACGAGCCAGGGGTCAGGGCAAAGCTCCTGTAGTGGAAGCTCTGAGTCCGAACCACTGGACT
Organism: Physeter macrocephalus; assembly: GCF_002837175.3. Classification (NCBI taxonomy): domain Eukaryota; kingdom Metazoa; phylum Chordata; class Mammalia; order Artiodactyla; family Physeteridae; genus Physeter; species Physeter macrocephalus. Next base: position 94,194,799 of record NC_041218.1, read on the forward strand.
AACAGAGAACCTCAGACCCCAGGGAATATTCATTGGAGTGAGGTCTCCAAGAGGTTCTCATCTCAGCACCAAGACACAGCTCTACCCTACAGCCTATAAACTCCAGTGTTGAAAGTCTCAGGCCAAACAACCAGTAAGACAGGAACACAATCCCTCTCAAACAAAAAATGAGAAGAAAAAAACGAGACGGCAAAAAAATATGTTACAGATGAAGAAGCAAGGTAAAAATCTACAAGACCAAATAAATGAAGAAGAAATAGGCAATCTACCTGAAAAAGAATTCAGATAATGATAGTAAAGATGATCCAGAATCTCAGAAATAGAATGGAGGCACAGACTGAGAAAATACAAGAAATGTTTAAGAAAGATCTAGCAGAACTAAAGAACAAACAAACAGCGATGAACAGCACAATAACTGAAATGAAAAATACACTAGAGGAAATCAATACTGGAATAATGGAGGCAGAAAAACGAATAAATGAGCTGGAAGACAAAATGGTGGAAATAACTGCCAAGGAGCAGAATGAAGAAAAAAGAATGAAAAGAATTGAAGACAATCTCAGAGACCTCTGGGACAACACTAAATGCGAATTATAGGGGTCCCAGAAGACGAACAGAAAAAGAAAGGGTCTGACACAATATCTGAAGAGATTATACTGGAAAACTTCCCTAATATGGGAAAGGAAATAGTCCAGGAAGCACAGAGGGTCCCACACAGGATAAACCCTAGGAGAAACACACCAAGACACATATTAATCAAACTAACAAAAATCAAATTCAAAGAAAAAAAAATTAAAAGCATCAAAGGAAAAACAAAAAACAACATACAAAGGAATCCCCATAAGGTTATCAGCTGATTTTTCAGCAGAAACTCTGCAGGCCAGAAGAGAGTGTCAGGATATATTTAAAGTGATGAAGAAGAAAAACCTATAACCAAGATTATTCTACCCAGAAAAGATCTCATTCAGATTCGACGGGGAAATCAAAAGCTTTTCAGATAAGCAAAAGCTAAGAGAAATCAGAATTCCACCAAACCAGCTTTACGACAAATGCTTTACGACAAATGCTAAAGAAACTTCTCCAGTCAAGAAACACAAGAGAAGAAAAAGACCCACAAAAACAAACCCAAAACAATTAAGAAAATGGTAATAGGAACATATATATCGATAATAACTTTGAATGTACATAGATTAAATTCCCCAACCAAAAGACACAGAGTGGCTAAATGGATACAAAAACAAGACCCATATATATACTGTCTACAAGAGACCCACTTCAGACCCAGGGACACATACAGACTGAAAGTGAAGGGATGGAAAAAGACATTCCATGCAAATGTAAATCCAAAGAAAGCTGAAGTAGCAATACTCGTATCAGGTAAAACAGACTTTAAAATAAAGACTGTTACAAGAAATAAGGAAGGACACTACATAATGATCAAGAGATCAATCCAAGAAGAAGATATAACAATTATAAATGTTCGTTCACCCAACAGGGGCGCACCTCAATACATAAGGCAAATGATAACAACCATGAAAGAGAAAATTGACAGTAACACAATCATAGTATGGGACTTTAACATCCCACTAACACCAATGGACAGATCATCCAAACAGAAAATAAGGAAACAGAGCTTTAAATGACACAATAGACCAGATAGATTTAATTGATATTTATAGAACATTCTACCCAGAAGTGGCAGAATACACTTTTTCTCAAGTGCACACAGAACATTCTCCAGGATAGCTTACATCTTGGGTCACAAATCAACCCTTGGTAAATTTAAGAAAACTGAAATCATATCAAGCATCTTTTCTGACCACAACGCTATGAGACTGGAAATCAATTACAGGAAAAAAACTGTAAAAAACACAAATACATGGAGGCTGAACACTGCACTACTAAATAACCAAGAGATCACTGAAGAAATCAAAGAAGACATTAAAAAATACATAGAAACAAATGATAATGAAAACACAACAACCCAAAACCTATGGGACGCGGCAAAACAGTTCTAAGAGGGAAGGTTATAGCAATGCAATCTCACCTCAAGAAACAAGAAAAATCTCAAATAAACAATCTAACCCTACACCTAAAACAAGTAGAGAAAGAAGAACAAAGAAAACCCAGAGTCAGTAAAAGGAAAGAAATCATAAAGATCAGAGCAGAAATAAATGAAACAGAAATGAAGAAAACAATAGCAAAGATCAATAAAACGAAGAGCTGGTTCTTTGAGAAGATAAACAAAATTGATAAACCCTTAGCCAGACTCATCAAGAAAAAAAGGGAGAGGATGCAAATCAATAGAATTAGACATGAAACAGGAGAAATCACAACTGACACCGCAGAAATACAAAGGATTATAAGAGACTACTACTAACAACTATATGCCAATAAAATGGACAACCATGAAGAAATGGATAAATTCTTGGAAAGGTACAATTTTCCAAGACTGAATCAGGAAGAATTAGAAAATATAAACAGACCTGTCACAAGTAATGAAACTGAAACTGTAATTAAAAATCTTCCAACAGGGACTTCCCTGGTAGCGCAGTGGTTAAGAATCCGCCTGCCAATGCAGGGGACACAGGTTCGAGCCCTGCTCCGGGAAGATCCCACATGCTGCGGAGCAACTGAGCACGTGCGTCACAAATACTGAAGCCCGCTCGCCTAGAGCCCATGAACCACAACTACTGAAGCCGGCGCCTAGAGCCTGTGCTCCACAACAAGAGAAGTCACTGCAATGAGAAGCCTGCACACTGCAAGAAGGAGTAGCCCCCGCTCGCTGCAACCAGAGAAAGCCCGAGCACAGCAACGAAGACCCAACACAGCCAAAAATAAATAAATAAATAGATTAATTAATTAAAAAAAGAAATCTTCCAACAAACAAAAGTCCAGGACTAGATGGCTTCACAGGCAAATTCTACAAAACACTTAGAGAAGAGCTAACACCCATACTTCTCAAACTCTTCCAAAAATTGCACAGGGAGGAACACTCCCAAATTCATTCTACAAAGCCACCATCACCCTGATACCAAAACCAGAAAAAGATATCACAAAAAAGAAAATTATAGCCCAATATCACTGAAGAACACAGATGCAAAAATCCTCAACAAAATACTAGCAAACAGAATCCAACAACATATTAAAAGGATCACACATCATGATCAAGTGGATTTATCCCAGGGATGCAAGGGTTCTTCAATATACACAAATCAATCAATGTGATACACCATATTAACAAATTAAGGAATAAAAACCATATGATCATCTCAATAGATGCAGAAAAAGCTTTTGACAAAAATCAACATCCATTTACGATAAAAACTCCCCAGAAAATGGGCACAGAGGGAACCTACCTCAACATAATAAAGGCCATACATGGCAAACATCACACTCAATGGTGAAAAACTGAAACCATTTCCACTAAGATCAGGAATGAGACAAGAGTGTCCTCTCTCGCCACTCTTATTCAACATAGTTTTGGAAGTCCTAGCCATGGAAATCAGAGAAGACAAACAAATAAAAGGAATACAAACTGGAAAAGAAGAAGTAAAACTGTCACTGTTTGCAGATGACATGATACTATACCCTAGAAAATCCTAAAGATGACATCAGAAAACTACTAGAACTAACCAATGAATTTGGTAAGGTTACAAGATACAAACTTAATGCACAGAAATCTCTGGCATTCCTATACACTAACAATGAAAAATCAGAAACAGATATTAAGGAAACAATCCCATTTACCTAAGCAGACAAAAGACTTTTACTCAGAGAAGTATAAAACACTGATGAAAGAAATTAAAGATGACATAAACAGATGGAGAATTATACCGTGTTCTTGGATTGGAAGAATCAATATTGTGAAAATGACTATACTACCCAAAGCAATCTACAGATTCAATGCAATCCCTATCAAACTTCCAAAGGCATTCTTCACATAATTAGAACAGAAAATTTTACAATTCGTATGGAAACACAAAAGACCCCGATTAACCAAAGCAATCTTGAGAAAGAATAACAGAGCTGGAAGAATCAGGCTCCCTGACTTCAAACTATACTACAAAGCGACAGTAATCAAGACAGTATGGTACTGGCACAAAAAGAGAAATATAGATCAGTGGTACAGGATAGAAAGCACAGAGATAAACCCATGCACCTATGGTCACCTAATTTACAACAAAGGAGGCAAGAACATACAATGGAGAAAGGACAGCCTCTTCAATAAGAGGTGCTGGGAAAACTGGACAGCTACATGTAAAAGAATGAAATTAGAACACTCCCTAACACCATACATAAAAATAAACTCAAAATGGATTAAAGACGTAAGACCAGATACTATAATACCCTTAGAGGAAAACACAGGAAGAACATTCTTTGACATAAACCACAGCAAGATCTTTTTTGAGTCACCTCCTAGAGTAACGGAAATAAAAACAAAAGTAAACAGATGGACCTAATTAAACTTCCAAAGCTTTTGCACAGCAAAGGAAACCATAAACAAGACAAAAAGATAACCCTCAGAATGGAAGAATATATTTGCAAATGAAACAAAAGACAAAGGATTAATCTCCAAACTATACAAACAGCTCATGGAGCTCAATATCAAAAAAACAAACAATTCAATTAAAAAATGGGTGAAAGACCTAAATAGACATTTCTCCAAAGAAGACATACAGATGGCCAAGAGGCACATGAAAAGATGCTCAATATCACTAATTATTAGAGAAATGCAAATCAAAACTACAATGGGGTATCACGTCGCACCAGTCAGAATGGCCATTATCAAAAAATCTAGAAACAATAAATTCTGGAAAGGGTGTGGTGAAAAGGGAACCCTCCTGCACTGTTGGTGGGAATGTAAATTGATACAACCACTATGGAGAACAGTATGGAGGTTCCTTAAAAAACTGAAAACAGAACTAACCATATGACCCAGCAACCCACTACTGGGCACATACCCAGAGAAAACCATAATTCAAAAAGAGTCATGTACCACAATGTTCACTGCAGCTCTATTTACAATAGCCAGGACATGGAACCAACCTAAATGTCCATCAACAGATGAATGGATAAAGAAGATGTGCACATATATACAATGGAATATTACTCAGCCATAAAAAGAAACAAAATTGAGTTATTTGTAGAGAGGTGGATGGACCTAGAGTTTGTCATACAGAGTGAAGTAAGTGAGAAAGAGAAAAATCATGTATGCCAACACATATATATGGAATCTTAGAAAAATAAAAAAGGTACTGATGAACCTAGTGGCAGGGCAAGAATAAAGACACAGACATAGAGAATGGACATGAGGACACAGGGAGGAGAGGGAGAAGCTGGGGCGAAGTGAGAGTAGCATCAACATATATACACTACCAAATGTAAAATAGATAGCTAGTGGGAAGCAGCCGCATAGCACAGGGAGATCAGCTCAGTGCTCTGTGATGACCTAGAGGGGTGGGATAGGGAGGGTGGGAGGGAGCCTAAAGAGGAAGGGGATATGGGGACGTGTGTATGCATATGGCTGATTCACTTTGTTGCACAACAGAAACTAACACAGTATTGTGAAGCAATTATATTCCAATAAAGATCTATTAAAAAAAAAAAGTAACTCTTTACTTTGAAAACTGGTGACAAAGTAGAAAGAAATTAAGCATTTCTTTTGCTTTTCCTGCAGCATTGATCTTTGAGTGTAACCAAATACTTCAGTTGGTGAAAAAAGCTCTAGTTTTACAGGAGAATGTCAATTATAATGCAGAAGGAATGAGAAAATTAGAAATTTATCATTCTGCAACCCTAATGAAATGACTAGTTCTAGAAACAATTAGGTTAATGGTTGATGGCTAATGGTTCTAACCTAATTGTCCAATGAAAAGATCAGACTAATGAAAAGATCTCCCTAATCCAGTGGTCAACCTTAGCATTACTAACTGTTGTTCAACCAATTATACGTGTTCTGACACAATGCAATATGAGGTGCATGTCATCTACAAGGTGCCCTAACAAGAAAACGCTTAACTCAATCAGGTCTTTATATTTAAATTCCAATGTGCAGGAAATAAAAAGGAAAGAGGAACACGTCAACTATACCAATGAGGAGGAGGCCAGGTAAATCCAGAAGGTGAGCCATTCTACAGGAAAACACATATCACATTTCTCCTTGGTGTTGAAGGGTCCCTAGATTTGGGATCAGTTATGTAAAATAAGACTTCTCAAAGTTCCTATTAGCAAAACTAGTCATAACAGACTAAAACTGAAAGCTACCCAGAAATCCAACAACAGTACAATGAATAAATAAGCTGTGATACATTCACAACACAGAATACAAAAGCAACAAGAATAAATTATCTACAACTACCCACAACAATGTAAAAGATTCCTACCAGCATGTTGAGTGAAAGAAGCCAATCATAAGAGTTTACATAATGTACAAAAACAGGTAAAACTGATTTGTGATTATTTTGGGGGGAGATTGTGACTGAAAGGGGGCCCAAGGGAGGCTTCTGAAGTGCTGACAAATTCTGTTCTTCATCTGGGTGCTGGTTACGTGGATATATGTGAAAACTCAATGAACTTTACACTTAAAACTGCATGTGTATTACACTTCAATAAAACGTTTTTTAAAAGTTCTTTAAAGTATGCAATTCCATCTTAGAGCTCTGCTTGCAGTGTATCACCGACATGTTAAATGACCTAAAAGCAAATCTATATTTGGAAATTTTATCTTTCAAGTAAGAGATTACATATATATGAAAGATAATCCCAAATTCTATGGACATGAAATTCTGAAGTTCAGCTATTATAATGTATGCATTATACAATATAAAACTACAGAGGGTAAATGATTTAAAAACATAACTTTTCAGCAAGATGGTTATCAAAACGTTGAATAAATACGAACTAAGTTAACTTATAATTTTCTGGGTGGCAGGTTAAAAATAAGCACTAACGGATCTCTAACGAAACGTTAACATTGTCTATTCATTATATGATATTTCCAAATTGTTCATTATATATTACAAATAAACTTAGTACAGGTGTAAAGAGACTCAACCGCATCATTCACATTTTATATTCTTTCTCTGAAAACGGTCTATTTAAATGGGTCTAAATTATCTCCGCTGTTTTATATTTGAAAACACTGAGGCAAAGAAAAGCTAATTGTTTTAATAGGATCACAAGTTCAATTACCGATAAGACCACGAAAATTTTTAGACTTTCAAATACAGAAAGATCATGAAATAAAAATTAGCAATGGTTTTACTTATGAATTACGACTCCTGTCTTAAGAGTAGTTACACAGCATAAATACCTACACTGCATTTAAGAAAACCTTGGCAGCTAACAGACAATTCAACTAATATACTGAGATTTATCCTGTATTTTAAAATGTTTCATCTTAAAGTATAGGTATGAGTACTAAGAGCATAACATATTATAGAATAAAAGGGAGCATTTAGCATAATGCATATCATAGGGCAATTACTAAATAAATAACACATCACATGTATGATAAAACCACAAAAATATTTAAATAGAAAAATGAAACACGTTGCCTTCTCCATTTTAGAAGGTTTATTAGTATTTTTATTCCAAGATAAAACCAGATTAAAGGTAATCAGAATTACCTTGACAGCCACTCCTTTTCCTTCAGGAAATTCTAGAAGATGGAACGTCAGTTCTTCAACTCTATTAATGCAGAGCCTTGGGTCAGTTGTTCTTCTTAACGCTTGAACTAATGCCCGGGTTCTGTTATCAATACTCACTCTGGCAATTATCTACAAAGACATGTTAAAATATGTATGATTTGAGTATGCAACTGCTCCAGTGATACCAACAGATGATTAAAGTTTCTTAGGTCCCATTAGGAAGCGAAACTTAGAAATTTGACAAAAATTAAAACTTAAAACCACACTGAATAATGACTTGCCTTTTCTCGCTGAAGAGATAACCGCCTTTTCTCCTCTGCATTTTTGTCTTTGCTGATGGCCTGCTCAGCTTTCATCGCCTCTTCCTGCTCTTCTAACTGACTCTTTGAATCATACTTTAGTTTGGGGACAAGTCCACCAATATAACCACCTACTAAGGCTTGTACACCTTCAGTGGGACGAGAAAGAAAGTTAGCAATACTCTGTTTAGTAGAAATGGGAAGACCCTCAGGCGTCCCACTGGGACTTGCAGCATTGTCCTCAGAATATACAGAAGCTTCTGAGCCCAGCTTCTTATCAGTCAGGACACCAGGATCTGGAGAACTGGGTTTCTCGTCTTCAGTCTTTTTAAGTTCAAGTTCTGATTTGTCCTGGATATGTTTATTTTCCTTTTGTTCAGACATTTTTTCCTCACACTTGAAGTATGAATTAATATGACTTGATAAAAAGTAGAATGACTCTCCAAATTTCGTGGTTAGATTATTCGTGTAATGAAAAAGGCTTTGTTTGCCTATATCCTCTTTCTCCATAACGTGACTTTCCTTTGCTGCAAAAGAACCCTTTTCTGTTGATTTGTTGCTGTATTTTTTCAGAAATTTGATGGTTTGTTTAATTTTTTTCTGTTTTAACCAGCCACTGTCTGACACTTTTCTTAATATTCGAGAACTTGGCTTAAGTTGAGCTAAACGAGAGATCATTTCATTCTGCTTGCCAAAAACAGCCTTCGAAACAGAGTTCAAAGTATTTTTAATACGGGACATACGAAGGCTAGCTTTTGTAAGTCCCTTGGGAGCAGAAGTGCTAAGTTTCAAAATTCCAAAATGTAAACCATGGTTGCTTGGAGAGTAACAGTGCTTACTGCAAGAATGAGCTTCACTTTTGGTCCATTTACATCTTATTCTGCTTGTATGAAAACCTCTCTGTAGAATGATGTGGCTTATCCTCCAGTAATGTTTAGGCGAGCACAAGAAAGGCAGCTGCTTGCTCCTCTGCTTCCCACAAAGATTTCTCGCATTACTAAGGAGGTAAATATAATAGAGACCTATGGTCAAATTAACAGACATAACTTAAAAATCATTTATTTTCTATACGTTATGACTTCCACTTCATTCCTGAATGCTTCATTTAAGAAATGCCATAATTCATGGTCTTACCTGAAATGCAAGGAAAAAAAAAATTAGGATTCAAGGTAAATTACTACTTGAACTAAACTCAGCAACTTGTCTCAAAAGAAAATAGGATAATATATTTTCATTATGGCAAAATAGATTTCACTTTTAAGCAAAAAGAAAATCAGTTATCTTTTATTATGGAAGTCAATGAAAAAATTAGTGAGTAGTAGGATGTTTCATGAAAACTAATTTGAAAACTAATTTAGAGAAGCTACCCAACAGATAAGGTTTCCTGCAGCACAAAACTGAACATGCAATTGTGAAATAAAATTCATATTTATGGCAAGACAAGAAAAATTTAAACAGAAAAATTCTTCTCTGCCCTTTGGCCTCCCCTCTCCCCACACTGTGCATGGTGCATCTGTATCATGACTTGACCAGACCTCCCCATCAGCAGGAATACCTGCTCAATCATAAACAGCAACATTCTCCTAGCATCAACACGACAATGCCTTAAAAGAGAACATTCCTTCTTGATTATAAAGGATCACATGACCCACCACAATGGCACTAAAATCTGGATTTTGTAAACTGTCAATAATAGGTCATTTAATGTACAGCCCTCTGTCTCAAGAAATTTATATAAACTGTATCTTGACTTCTAACGGGCAGAACAGTTCTCAGAGCTTTCTGAGATGCTCTTCTTGGGTTTTAACCCTCAAATTTGTCTTGAATAAAATTTTCCAATTCTTTCTGCAACATTCTCCTAGCATCACGAAGACAGAGCATTCCTTCTTGATCTTGTAAAGGGTCACATGATCCACCATGATGGCACTTAAATCTGGATTACGTAAACTGTCAATATACATCATTTAACGTACAGCCTTCTGTCTCAAAAAACTTAAACTGTCTTGACTTCTAACTGTCAGAACAGTTCTCAGAGCTTTCTGAGATGCTCTTCCCAGGTTATAATCCTCAAATTTGGCTCATATAAAATTTTCCAATTCTTTCTTAGATCTACTGATTAATTTTTCGTTGACACAATTTAGATATTATGCTGCTTTTCTTCCTTCCTATGCTATTTAAAAGTGTTGACAGTTTATGTGACACTAGACTGTAAGTTCTTTGAAGACAAGGGTCAAGTCTTACACTCCTACTCATTGCAAACCGTTTGTAGAATATTTAATCTGAAACTGAGTCCCCCTAAAACCAAGGTCCTCTGCTGAGTTTATGATTAACCTCTCTATCCAAAATGTTATTTTCCTTTCCAACAGCTGTTCCACTCAAGACTGAGGCATATCAAAGAAAAGGGGGGCTGAAACTGAGCAGGACCCTCTCAGGCACAAAAGCCTTTGTGTCCCCAGTTTCTTGTTTGTAGGAAAAAGGCTTTCAGCCTCCTAGACCTTCCCTGAGTTCCAAAAGGCAGATTCAAACAGTTACTAATTAAGGGAATGAGGTGATGCAGAAAGAAACAACAGTGCAGACATGGGGCAGGGTCCTGGTTCCTCCTCGGGGGATGTACAGAGCAATCTGGTACCTCTCTGAGTTCTTCTGCAGGAACTCAGGCCCCCACGCAGGCGGAGGATGGTAACTGCAGGCTGAGCACAAGCACGGGGACCCCAGAAGACTGATGGCTGAGATTCCTGGAACACCACCCTGTTACCTCAACCAATCAGAGGGGCACACACCCTGCAGACCTCCCCACAGATTTTGCCTATAAAAACTCTTTCCCGAAACCCATCAGAGTTCAGGTCTTTTGAGCAGGAGCCACCTGTTCTCCTTGCATGACCCTTGCAATAAACCTTTCTCCCACTCCAAACGTGGGCATTCCAGTTTGTTTGGCCTCACTGTTTGCTGAGCACACGTTCGACGACAACTCTGCACCAGACAGAGTGCTAGATGCTAAGACCACAAACAGGATACCAAGAAACTTTCAGGCTAGAGCTCGAGATAGCCTTGTAAGGAAGATTTCACTGTCTAGTACAAAGTGCTTATTTAATCAAAGAAGTCAGACTAGAATAAGCTGCGTGCCACTTCTAACAGACAAGGGGTTCATAACCACAACATAAATGCTGTTTAAAACAGATATTTTGTTCTTTCACTTGGTAAAATATAAATGATTGATAATATCCAGTACTGATAATACCTGGGGAAATGGGACACCTGACAGTGTCTAATGAAATATCTGACAGTATCTAATGAAATTGTAAATGCTATCTATCAAAATTTTAAAGGCACATATTCTTTGATTAGCAATTCCACTATTAAGAATCTATCCTACAGGAATAACTGCATAGGAGTAAAGGTATGTACACACATTCCCTGCCACACTGCTTGAAATTACAAAACACTGAAAAACAACTCTAAGTTTCTTCTAGCAAGGGATGGTTAAATAAATTATGGTACATACCTACAATAAACTGAGTTACAATGTAATGTTACACAGCAGTTAAGGAGAATAGATGATCTGCCTATATATCCTTCATACACAGTACAGTGAGAAAGGCAAGCTGCAATATCATATATACCATACACACATGAGGATACAAAGACGTAGACACCAAGATATTACGTAATAAAACAAAACAAAAACCTATATATGCAGTTTAAATCTGTGGCTACACACACACACACACACACACACAGATTCTGAAAGGGTAAGTACCTGTTTATTAATTCCTGTGAACTGAGAGGTGGAATCGAAAGAGAATGAGAAGGGCTTTCACTTTTACTTTTGGACAGACTCAATTACTTACAAAGAGCAGGTATCACTTTTGTAGTGAAAAAGAAAAAAGCAAACACTTTAATGCACTTTAACAGATGGTGCTATGTGAATGGAAGACACAAGGTGAGAGTAGATACCCAGGTAAGTCTGAAAAAAGAAGATGAAAACTGAGCAAAAAAGGAATTCATTACATTGTAAAAGATACGAGGAGAAGGAGAGAATTCTAGATAATGGGAAAAACAAACACAAGGAAACACAAAAAAAGCATTTAAGAAAATATACACAATATAAGCAAAAACTGCAAGTAGCTGTTTTCATTCCAGGACCTGGAGAGAACGATGAGCGAGAGGTATAAGGCGATACTGCAAAGACAGGGTGGACCAGGTTACGAAGGGTCTGATAATCTTGCCAAGGAGATTAAAGATCGAACTGTCAATGACGTATGATAAGCAAAGGAATGACATTAGATCTGCTTCCAGTAGATTGCTGACAGATGGAGAAACGGAACAAGACAGAAACCAAGAACCCATCGTGACTCTTCAGAAGGTGACAGTCCGAACTAAAATCTAAGTAGCATGTAAGCATATTATTTTAAAACACCCAATTTTATAGAGGGAAGGAGAGAAAAGAAGCAAACCTATCTGCTTTCCTGGCTCTTCTGAACCCCTCAGGACTTGCAGTCAATGTAATAAGCCAAATTAATAAGCCTCACAATCCCCAAGACAGAAATAACATGATAAAATACAACTAAAGTACTCGTGGATAAAAAGCCATACTCAAAATCAATAATGGACTCCTACAACTCAACAGCAAAAAATCAAATAACTCAATTAAAAAATGGGTAAAAGATTTGAACAGACATTTCTCCAAGGATGACATACAAACAGTGAACAAGCATATGTAAAGATGAATAACATCACCGATCATCAGAGAAATACAAATCAAAACCAAATGAGGTATCACCTCACACTCATGAGGGTGGCTAGTATAAAAAACAAAACAAAGCAAAGCAAAAAAACAAAACAGAAAATACCTGAGAAATAAATTCTGTTGTTTAAGCCCCCAAAACAAAACAAAACACCAGAAAATACCAAGTGATGGCAAAGATGTGGAGAAGCTGGAACTCCTGAGCACTGTTACTGGGACTGTAAAATGGTGAGGCTGCTATGGAAAACAGTATAGCAGTTCCTCAAAATATTAAAACTAGAACTACCATATGATCCAGCAATCCTATTTCTAGATATATAGTCAAAGGAATTGAAAGCAGAGCTTCAAAAAGATATTTGTACCCCTATGTTCATAGCAACACTATTCATAATATCAGAGGTGGGAACAACCCAGATGTCCACGGACAGTTATAAACAAAATGTGGTATATGCACACAATGGAATATTATGCAGCCTTAAAAAGGAAGGACATCCCGTCACATGCTACAACATGCATGAACCTTAAGGACACGAGCTTAAGTGAAATAAGCCAGTCACAAAAGGACAAGTACTGTGTGATTCCACTTACATGAGGTACCTAGAGCAGTCAGATTCAGAGACAGAGAGTAGAATGATGGTTACAGGGGGCTGGCGGAATGGGTGAGAGGGGAGCTGTTGTTTAATGGTAGGGTTTCAGTTCTGCAAACTGAAAAAGTACTGGAGATTTGTTTTTACAACATGAATGCACTGAATGCCACTGAACTATACACTTAAAAATGGTTAAGGTGGTAAATTTTTATGATATATTTTTTACCACAATAAAGTTAAAAAAACAAAACAAAACACAACCAACAGTGGGAAATCCACAGTTGAAGAGGAATCCCATGCCTGGATCTGCAGTCACATCACCTTTACGGTGCAGAAACCCTAACCAAATGAAAACTAGTCAGAGCTAGTGAACTCCACGGAGCCTCTGCTGAGTCCACTGAAACTACCATGGAAGGACACTTCCAAAGCTCACGGCAAGAGACTCCCACACTCAGCAACCACCACTGAAGATTAACTCACGAAGAAGAATCACTTCAAGGGAGTATCAGCAAGTATACCTAACAGGAAAACGTGTAACCAAGATTAGAAATAATAGAAAAAAATTCAGTAGGTTTAAAACATTCAATGATAGAGGGAACAAAAATAAGGAAACAAAAAAAAGAGAACTGTACAAAGAGTGTACAAGAAGAGCAAAATTTTAGAAATGAAAACTCCAGCTACACACTAGTTACTAGACAATCCTGTAATATAATGATAAAGAAAGGTTAAAAATAAAGGAATAGGGGAAAATATATACCAGGCTTATATTATCAAAAGAAAGCAAACAGCCCTTTAAGGCAAATTTAAGGCAAAAGCATGAAATAAGATTAAAAAGGGATACTATTTCATAGTAAAAGGAAAAATCCACTTACTTATTAAACCTCAGGTAGTCTCTTAGGTCTTGGAGAAAAAGACAACTTATTAATAAACAAATAACTAATATAATGTATAGCAACAGGTCGAGAAGCGCCATGAAGAAAAATTAAGCTGGGGGTTGGGGAGAAAGGGCACAGAAAGTGCTATTTTAGTTGACGTGGTCAGGAGAAGAATTGAGTTGACATGTTACTGGAGACCTGAAAGAAGCGAGGAAGCGAATTATTAAAAGTTTCTGGGTAAAAAGCATTCAAGGAAGAGGAAGAAGCAACCAAGGCTTTGGAGACAGGAATAAGCTTTGTCTATTCAGGAATAGCAAGAATACGGTAGTTAAAGGAAAGTAAGAAGTGGGAAAGATGGTAGACATGGGCCTAAGAGTCAAGCAGAGGACAGAGCTACATAGCTTAGAGGTAACGGATCTGCATTGTTTCTTTCCATTAAGAGATAATCCTCATGACCAATTATGAATACACCTATCGAATTGGCACTGAAATACAGCATATAAAGCAAATATGAAAGAGGGAACAATTAAAGGAAAACAAGACGATCTCATGATCATACTATTTTAATATACCTGTCTAGAAACTACAGTTGTCAAGTAAAAATTACTCAACAGAGAGAGCTGTCAACAAAATCAACAAGCTGAATTTAACTGCTCCCAAATCACAACACTAGTAAATGCAGACAAGGGTTTGGAGAGCAAATTCACCTGGGACAAAAGTTAGATTGCAAACAGATAAAGAAGGTAAACTGGGAAGTGCCATCGTCAACTGAGAAAAGAGCAGGGAGGACCAGACTCCCTATTTATAGGGTAGTACAAATACAATGGAGGTATAAGTAGAGCAGTGAGGCTTAGACGTCCCACTAGAGAACGGAATGACGTTTTAACTAGAAGAAATAAGGGAACTTCGAGGTGGAGGCTCCGCTGACGATGGAAAGAATGAATGTATGCAGGACTTCACCGAGTTACTGCAATAATGCAGACATGAAGTGACAAGGGTTTGAATTAAGGTAAAGGTACTATAATGGAAACGAGGGTTACTTTGAGCCACACTTTGAAAGTGGGGTAAACAACAAAACACAGGACTTGGTGACAGGAAAGAATGGGGTAAGGAGAGGGAGGTGTCAAGACAACTTAAGTGTTTTTAAACAGAGAAACAAGAAGAGTGCCATTTGTGAATACGAGACAACTGGGAAGGGGGCCAATTTAATAAAAATCTCTTGGATTTACAGGATGCAGTTAACAGTGGGATATTCAAATGGAGATGTACTATAGGAACACAGGCTGTGGAATCATGCTTGGAGTTACTACCACAGTGACAGCTAAAACCATAAGACTGAATTTACCGAAGAAGGGTGTATAGTAACACTTCTTGAGAATTTGGGGATCCCAGAACTTGATAACAAGCTCCTCTTCTTTGAAAAATGCTTATTTGCATATATACACTACATTTTCCAAGACATTTCAGGATATTCATAGAACTACTGAAGTATTCCTTGGGTTTCAAATTTTAACTCTCTGGTGTAGAGAGAACAAGGGTAGAGCCTTGACTGCCATTCAAAGTCAGAAAGAGGTAGTCTTCCAAGCAAACAAAAAAAGCACAAGACAAAAGATATCCCGAAAAACTCAGGGCAATGGCACTTCTAAAAAGCAAGGATAATGAATAAAGTAAAATATAAGATATGGGAAAGAAAGGTTAGAACTAAGACATGATAGGAAGATGTTGGGCTAAGAGTTCTAACTATGACCTTTACACAAATGTATGTTTCACAAGCAAGACAGTATGTACCCTTCGGCCCAAATCCTCTGTCATTATTACTAAGCAAAAAAACAACTCAAGGTACATTGAAGCAAGTAAATATACAAGCTAGTGAAAGTGATCTTTTCAGCCAACATCACTTGTTGAAAGGACAATTCTTCCAAGGTTTTAATTTAGATCTGATACAGAAACAGAAAAATGAGCAACCCTGAGAAAAAGTTTAATAAAAAGCCCGAAATAAGAGCATGTTCTTATGTTCAAAGTACAACTAACTGGCACAAGCCATTTAACAAAGTAACTGCAATGGGTTTGAAACACCTGCCTCATAAGCGGCATTAAACTCTCGGTTCACAGTGTAATATACTTTTTTTAAACTCCCGGATTTCAAAATTCTTAATATTTCACTGTCTTAACAGTATTTTCTCGATACACTAAAAGCTACTTTTGTCATTTTTGAAAGCTCAAGAATTGGGACTGTAGATTGGGATGCAGTCCAAGTGGGATGTTACAGGAACTAAAAACATCACTTTAAATAGGATTATGTAATAGTTCCTCATGCCACGTCCAAGTTTTTCCTAGGTGTCACCACTTTTACTGAAAGTTATCATTGTATTGGGCGTAGAAACCAGGTTCCTCCCCGCATGACGGCAGACATGACAGCGAGGGGAAGCACTGCAACACAACTTCACCTTTCAAAAAGCTCGCACCTGAATCTGCCTGAAGCAATAGCAGCCGGGGATAGAATTCAACGTGGGTAGGGTTACAAAGAAACTGCTGATAATTAAAAACACGGAGCAGCCGACAAACCAGGTGCGCCGACAGTGGAGAATGAGGTAGAATAGGGACATCGCTTTAACAGGTTCCCGCGAACTGCTGGAGAACCTACTGCCCAGGGGAAGGCAGGCAGACTCGCGGAACCTAGGCTGGGAGGCTTGGCGGGTGGGACGGGCAACGTGGGGCGGGACCAGAGAAACCAAAACAGTCTGCGCGTCTGGACGAGCAAAGCCCACGGGGTCAGAGGAGGCGGAGAGCGTCGCGCACCCATCAGGCCCGAGACGCCAGGGCTCCTTCCGGTGCCCGGCCGCCTCCGGAGCCTGGATCCGGGGACCTCCCCGGGGCCGGGCGTCTCCCCGCTCTCTCGCCCTGGAAGCGCCCTCTGGGGAGAGATAAGAAGACCTGGAATCCCAGACGAGTGCCCGGGCGACCCGGCTGCCCTCTCCCGTAGCCTACCGTCCCGCCGGCCCCCCAAGGGCAACTTACCGGGATGCAGGCCGCAACTACTTAGGCGACAGTGGCGACGCGCCTCTTCCCGGCACGGGCGTCTCCTCGGCCGGCCGGCTGCCATCAGCTGAGCTTCCAGCACAAACAGCGGTGCAACAGCCGGGGCGCCACCCTCCCCCAGCTCCGTCCGTCCCCGGCGGAAGTGACGCAGGGCGGCCCCAGTGTACACGCCCACCGGCGAGGAGCTCCTCAGCCTCGCTGGAACTTCGGCCCACCCATCAGTCGCCGCTCCGCCCCCTCCCCAGACATGGGCAGTAGGGCCCGGCTGAGCGCGAGCCGGAAATGTGCGTGCGTGCACGCGCTTGCGAACACCCGGAGAGGCGCCCGGCCGAGGGAGTTTGTTTTGCTCTGTGTTTGCGGGGCTCCGTCCGGCGGTCGGCTGAGCTAATTTACTCCGAGTCCCTGAAGATGCTGTCCACGCTCTGTCCGGTCCTCGAAGAGGGGACTGCGCCACCAGCCGCTTGGAGGGTGGTGAGCGGCCTGGACCGCGGTCCCTACCACTCTGCTGTCCCTATTCCTGGGCTTGGCCACTTGGACTAAAAATCACTGGAAACTGCTTTCACATACGTTATAGTATTAGAAGTTAGCCTGTGAAGTCCCTCTACCGCACCCCCCCACCCCCGCCAGGTCCCACACTTAACACATAGTTTTTGAATCCTGACATTTTATGCCTACCAAGTCTGCAAACGACCTACAGCTCATAAGGCAAATGCGGCCCACAGCCTGATTTTGTACGCCTGTAAGCCAAGAATGGTTTTTACATTTTCAATGGTTAATAAAATATAAGTCTGTTTTGGGACACATGACAATGACATGAAATTCAAATTTCAGTGTCCTTAAAAAAGAAGATTTTTTTTTTAGAGCATAGCCATGCCCATTCCTTTATTTATCACGAAGCTTGCATGCTACAACAGCAAATTTGGATGGTTACAATAGCTTCCTTTAAATCGAGGTTAGAAACAGAAAAGTTGTCTTTACTTAGACCTCAACCTCAAAGTGTTCCCAAGACTGTTAGTCTCTCTTTCGGCTTGCAGTGTCTCACAGGAGTGTTGCTGCTTTAGCCCCGTGTAAGATGACTGTAAAATGTTTAAGGAAGGAATTGTATGAGCTGCCACATAGTGGGTGTTAGACTGACACTTTTTTTTTCCCCTTTTTTTTAATTAAGGGGAGGAAGCCAGCTTGCTAGGTTCTTGGGGCATAAATGGCTGGACCGTGTACATCATAATGCCTGATAACCCCGTGCAGTGCGAGATCTAGGCATGTTATTTAGCCATATGCTAGTTAGAAGGTGTATGCACAAACTAAACTTTAGAGGCATATGGAAGTAACTTTAGTTCCAGAGAGATGATTTTCCCCATTGTTAAAGAAACAATTATACTTGTTAAAACGGTAAGGAAGACTTTACTCAAGACTTTTGCAATGGGGGAGAGAGATTGGGCTCAACTGCGAATACAACAAGGGCAGCTGCAGATGTGCAGCCCAGGAGCAGACTGAGAGGGGCCAGTGTATGGAAAATTACTACGAGGGGACACCAAGGGCAGGGGTGATTCCTGCTAAACCATTTTCACAGGATTCCTGCTAAAAACTGATTACTGTGATTAGACACTGACGGTGATCAGATATCAAGGGTGGGAGATTCTAAACTGACTCAGCAGGATTCTTGCTAAAACTGGACTTGGCAGACCAAAGACAGGGCCCGGGCAGGAAGCCTTGACAGAAGAGGGCTCAGAGAAACCAAGTTAAACTTCTACCAATGAGAAAGTCTTTGTCACCCTCCAACCATCCATCCCCTGCCCTTGTTTTCCTTTATTCCCTAAGTTAGTCAGACTTTATCAAATATCCAGATTTTCCTCCCTTGCCAGAAATTTTTTAAAAACTCTCAAGTCCTCCTTCTCCTTTGCTCTTCCCTTCCCTGCCGTGTCCACCCATATACCTTTAACCCCCAGACCTTTAATCGCCCTGAAGTCTGACGATCTTACTGCAGAATCTCTCGCATCTTTCCTTTGCTCTCGCATCTTTCCTTTGCTCTCGCATCTTTCCTTTGCTCTACGTCGTCGTTTCCACTGCTTTAGTTTAAATCTTGTCTAAACTGGTTTTCCAGCCTGTAACTGACCTCTGACCCACAGTTATTCTCTTCTGTGCAGCCAAGGCAGTCTTTCTAAAGTGCAAATCCAATCACATTATGTCCCTGATTAAAAAGTTTATTCTGGCGCTTCATCTCCACGGAATAAAATGCATGGCGTGATAGGCTCTGAGCCTGCCAAGCTTCCAGCCTTAATTTCACCACTTGCCCCTTGCTCTTCACCCTCCAGCCATACCTATGGTTTCCCAAATACACTGTGCCTTTTCATGCTTCAGTGCCTTTGCTCATGCCTCCTTCAAAATGAGAAAAGCCTACAAAGCTAAATGTACTCTTACTATACAATCCAGTGATCATGCTTCTTGGTATTTACCCAAAGGAATTGGAAACCTATGTGTACACAAAAACCTGCAAGCAGATATTTATAGCACCTTTTTTCATAATTGCCAAAACTTGGAAGCAACCAAGATGTCCTTCAGTAGGTGAATTTAAGCAAATAAACTGTGGTACATCCAGATAATGGAATATTCTTCAGAGCTAAAAACAATCTTCCAGCCATGAAAAGATGTGGAAAAATCTTAAATGCTTATTACTAAATGAAAGAAGCAAATCTGAAAAGGCTACGTATTGTATGATTCCAACTATATGAAATTCTGAAAAAGGCAAAACTATGGAGATAGTAAAAAGATCAGTGGTTACTAGGCGTTGGAATTTGGGAGAGCCCAGAGGATGTTTAGGGCAGTGAAAATACTCTGTATGACACTATGATGATGGATGCATGTCATTATACATTTGTCCAAACCCACAGAATGTACAACACCAAAATAAACCCTAAGGTAAACTATGGACTTTGGGTTATTATGGTGTGTCGATGTAGGTTCATTGATGGCAACCAGTGTAACGCTGTGGTGGGGGACATTTATAATGGGGGAGGCTATGGATGTGTGAAGGCAGAGGTATATGGTAAATCGCTGTACCTTCCTCTCAATTTTGCTGTGAACCTAAAACTGCTCTAAAAAAATTGTCATTGAAAAGAAATTTTAAAAAAACAACAACACGAAATCCTTATCTTACTTCTTCATTGAGTAAATACTTCCTTCCATTTGTCCTTGCTTCTCCTGGTTCCCTACCAGCACAGTATTGTAATTTATTTCTCTATATGCCTGTGAGTTTCCTGTAGGCAAGGAGTATAACATAACTATATTTGTATCCTCTGGATCTAGCATAATCCCCAGCAAATGGTAGACTCACTAAAATTCTGTATTATTGAATTGATTTTTAATTTTATTCATATGAGCAGTTAATAAGTTACAAATGGAAATTAAAACCCATTCATGTTTCTTTTGATGTTAGAAAAAGTTTTAAGAGAAAAGAGAATTTCAGTTCATTTCAAACAATAAAAATTCAGTGGTGTGAAAAATAGGAAATTATCTTCTATTTTTAATAGCAGGCTAATAATACTCAATAGCCTTCAGGAAAATATCACACTTGGAATAATGTTAAAGACAGTAATTGTTCAACCCTATATTCTTTGGCTGCTAGATAAAATAGATATCCACATTGCTCCTGTATCATTTACTTGCTGTTCTCATTCGATTTACAAGATTTACCACTTATCTATTATAGATCTTTCCTTCTCTAAATCAATACTCAACTCCTCCTTCTATTGACCATTAAAGTCTGGCTTATAATACCTCTTCAAAGACTTCTAGCCTCTTTATTGTTCAAACAAAACTTAATGCTGTAGCCAAAATAAATTAAGCAATATTGCTGTAGGATATTTCTCCAAATCACCCAAGCGGAGGATATGCCAGAAAATAATTCTAGAAGAATAGTTACTGTGGAAGGTGGAATAATGGCCTAATCCCTTGAACTTGTGACTATGTTATATTATTGATACAAGGCAAAAGGGACTTTGCCGATAGAATTAAGGTTACAGATTTTTAAAAAAGGAAATTATCCTGGATTATCCAGGTAGTCTCAATCTAATCACATGAGCCCTTTCTCGGGCTGGAAGCATTAGAGACGTGGCAGAAGAAAAGGCAGAGAGATTAGATTCACAGATGGTAGGTGTGGGGAGAAGGGGTGACAATTTGACAAGGAACACAGGTGGCTTTAGGAGTGAAGGGATGCTCCTGGCTGACAGCCAGCAAGGAGATCCAGACCTCCGCCCTACAACTATAAAAAATGAATTATGCCGACAACCTAAATGACTTTTAAAAGCATGTTCTCCCCCAGAGCCACCAGATATAAACCTAGGCCAGCTGACATCTTGATTTTGACCTTGAGACCTGGAGCAGGGGACCCAACTGACCCTACCTGCACTTCTGACCTACAGAATTGTGATATAATAAATTTGAGTTGTTTTGTCACTAATTGTGTAGTATTTTGTTTCAGCAGCAAAAGGAAATTAATACAATTACCTTTACACAGTTTAAAGACATTGGATGGGACATATACTAAATAAAAATCAGGTGTTCCTTATCTGAAACTTACATTTAGCTGGGCATTTTGTGTTTTATTTGGTCAACCTAATTAGGGAGAGCTCAGGACACGTCATTGATAATTATTTCCAAATGCATGGATGTGTAAGATGTAGAATAGGTAAAGAAAGACATTTTAGTGTAAGAAGAACAACAACAAATTCATGAAGGTAAGGGCTGTACACAGCTTTTCCTGAGAATGGCATGAAAGCCAAAGGTTTAGACGATGGAATAAAAAACAGAGCTGGAAATGTTACAAAGAGCTAAATCACAAATAGCTTTGGATGGCTGACCTAGGAATTCACTACTTTTGAGGATGATTTACAGTGGGGTATAATTCTGGTGCAACAGAAATTATGCCTGTTCATTCAATGTTTTAAAAAATTTTATCAGAGTATAATTGATTTACAATGTTTTGTTAGTTTAGGTGTACAGCAAAGTGATTCAGTTATCCATACACTTTTTCAGATTGTTTTCTCGTATAGGTTATCACAGAATATTGAGTAGAATTCCCTGTTCATTCCATTTTTGAATATTCAAGTTACAAATGTAATATGGCTGTAATAGCAGAAGCTATTAATTAATTCAGATTAATTAATTCGGATTAAATAAATGAACAAACAAACGATCAAAAACACTTGAACACCTTGAGAAGAAGAGGAAAAGATCTGTCTAAAAGGAATGCGGGGGGACTTCCCTGGTGATCCAATGGTTAAGACTTCACCTTCCAATGCAGGAGGTGCGGGTTCCATCCCTGGTCGGGGAGCTAAGATCCCACATGGCTTGCGGCCAAAAAACCAAAACATAAAATAAACAGACGCAATATTGTAACAAATTCAATAAAGACTTTAAAATGGTCCACATCAAAAAAGAATCTTTAAAAATAAAATAAAAGGAATGGGAAATTAGTTCTCTATAGGAAAATTAATTACTTAGATATGTGAGTCACAGACTTTAGAGTAGGCAAAGCAAGACTGTATGCAGTTGAAATATTCAGGAACTATTATGCACCTTACAAATCCCCAAAGAGCAGGAAGTGAAATGATTCAAGGAAATCCCAAAGTGTAAGTCAGGAGAGAATCTTAGCTCATCAAGGAAGCACAGATGGAAAAGCTTCCCTCCTTTTTTTTTTCCCCCAGCCAAACACGTACAGTGCCAGGAATCAGGCAGCATGAGTGAAGGAGGTGCCTTGCTAGCTGGTACGCCAACCACTATAACTCAAATGAAGGGTTTTGAGTTAATCAGACTGTAGGGGGAAAAAATTCCCAAACCAAAGTAATATAATCCCCCAAATGTGATGCGGGCAATGGAAAGAGATGGGGGACATGCTACCCCGATAACACCCCATAACACTAATTACCCGCTGGAAACCACCTAAGGATATTGGTGTTACCTTCCTCCTCCTCCTCCTTCAACATTACAGAAGTAATTTTAACTTTAAAATGTATTTGCTGTACAAATAGAAAGAGGAAGTAAAACCTGACTCCAATCTCCTTGAAAAATACTATTTCAAATATCTTCAAACTTATTAAACAATTTTGAAAGTTGCAAAAGGCACATTTTACACTATTTTCTATACTTTAAAAAATGGCTTCTTGACAAACAGGTGGCCAGCAGGCACGTGAAAAGATGCTCAACGTTGCTAATTAGAGACATGCAAATCAAAATTACAATGAGGAATGACCTCACACCGATCAGAATGGCCATCATTAAAAAGTCTACAAATAACAAACGCTGGAGAGGGTGTGGAGAAAAGGGAACCCTCCTGCACTGTTGGTGGGAATGTAAGTTGGTGCAGCCACTACGGAAAACAGTATGGAGGTTCCTCAAAAAACTAAAAATAGAGTTGCCATCTGATCCAGCAATCCCACTCCTGGGCATATATCCAGACAAAGCTGTAATTCAAAAAGATACATGCACCCCTATGCTCACAGCAGCACTATTCACAATAGCCATGATAGGGAAATAACCTAAATGTCCATCAACAGATGAATGGATAAAGAAGATGTGGCACATATATACAATGGAATACTACTCAGCCATAAAAAAGAAGACAATAATGTCATTTGCAGCAACATGGATGGACCTAGAGATTATCATACTAAGTGAAGTCAGTCAGACAGAGAAAGACAAATACCATATGATAACACTTACATATGGGATCTAAAATGTGGCAAAAATGAACCTATCTATGAAACAGAAACAGACTCACATAGAGAACAGACTTGTGGTTGCCAAGGGGGAGGGGGTTGGAGCAGTGTTGGGAGTGGGAGGTTGGGATTAGCAGATGTAAGCTATTATATATAGAATGGATAAACAACAAGGTCCTACTGTATAGCACAGAGAACTATATTCATTATCCTATGATAAACCATAATGGAAAAGAACATAAAAAAGAATGCATATATATATATATATATATGAATCTCTTTGCTGTACAGCAGAAACTAACACAACATTGTAAACCAACTATAGATCAGTTAAAAAAAAACAGCTTCTCTAAATAACAAAAGAAGACTAGCTGCACTATATAGGTGTGACTATATAGTCTATATAGGTCATTATATTTATAGATTTAAAAAAATCTACACCCAAATTTCTTGGCTTTGCATTATGCTCAGTAGAGAATCGAGATGTATATATCCCATATAATGGATCTTAAATCTAAAGAACTCAAGATATTCTGACTAGAGTGATTTTGTTAGCTTTATGATACTTATATAGGTATCCTAAAATCTCTTTTTAAGCATAATCATTTTAAAATAACATTTATTACTGATAAATAAATACAGTAAAGACTGAATCATTTCTCAAAGGCCATCCAATCAATTAGAACTCCTTGGTATAGTTCTAATGTTTGATTAAAAAACAAAGTTTAGGGGATATTGGGATTCTTCATAAACTCAACCAATTCCCACTAATTCCAAAACAATTTGTACAACTAGACGTAAAGCTGGGGTGCCTCTACACATCTCTTCCAACTGACAGTACTGTGGCACAAGAGTGCCAAATTGTTTCAGAGTGGGCTTCCCGACGACGCAAAATACAGTGTTCAAATGTGTGTATTTAAGAAACCAGTTTTATAGCTTCAGGTATGATCAGACTTTTAGAAAATGAATTAACTTTAATCAGACTCATAAGAGGTTCCCCCCCTCACCAAGTAGCACATCTTAATTGCATTTGTCCTTTAACACCTACTGGGCTCACTGATAAAACATGTTCACAGCATAGAAAGTCAGTAGAACCCTTTATTACATGTGTTCTCTCTCCCACCCCAGTTTTATTGAGATATAATTGAAATACTACCTTGTATAAGTTTAAGTTGTAAAACGTGTTGATTTGATACACTTACATATTGCAAAATGATTACCACCATAGTGTTAGCTGACATTTCCATCACCTAATTATCTTTTTTTTTTTTTTTTTTTTTGCGTTACGCGGGCCTCTCACTGCTGTGGCCTCTCCCGTTGCGGAGCACAGGCTCCGGACGCGCAGGCTCAGCGGCCACGGCTCACGGGCCCAGCCGCTCCGCGGCATGTGGGATCCTCCCGGACCCGGGCACGAACCCGTGTCCCCTGCATCGGCAGGTGGACTCTCAACCACTGCGCCACCAGGGAAGCCCTATCATTTCTTTTTAATGATGAGAAAGATACAGCCTCTTAGCAACTTTCAAGTATAGAATACAGTAATAACTATAATCACCATGTGGTACATTATATCCCCAGAACTTAATTCATCTGGAAGTTTGTACCATTTGACCAAATCTTTCCATCCCTCCCCACGCCCTTCCTGGTAACCACCACTGTTCTACTCTTTGTAAGAGATTTTGATTCATGAGAATGCCGATGTATTTTTTTTTTACATTTGGAGGTAGGTAGCTTTTTCTGAATATATGCTATCTAAAACATCCTCTTTCAAATTAAAAATCAAAGTACCCTAGGCAAAAGGAAAAAAAAAATCAAAGTACCTGGCAAAGAGAGGCTGGCGTAGCAAAGTGATGGGGAGAGAGTGTGGTTACAGAAAACTTGCAAATAGTAAGAGTACGCTTTTCTACAAGAGGTCCCTCCGGGTTCTTCTTTATTTTTACGTCATTTTATGTTATTTAAGGCTTGTGAGTGAACTTAGTTACGGCTTCTATGTGTGCTATGATATCCTCCAGGAGGGGACATAGACAGTGGCCAAAAGTAACAGTGGAAAACAGAACATGCTCAGCTGGCCTTGAGAAGAGGGAGTCTGGCAGCTTTAGGAACTTGACCTGGTTGCGTTTACCATAGCTGTCGGCCCGGAGAGGAAACACTGTCAGGAGAGAGGAGACGGACTAGGGGCGGGATATGCCACAGCAGGACCCTCACCTTCTCCCCTCTTTCAATGGTGCGTGCTCCGCTTGCAGCAGGACAATGGGACCCCAGTGGAAATTGACTAGTCCTCACCCCGCCGCCGCACCCAGGGGTACAAAGTAGCTCTCCCATCCCAGCGGGACGTCCTACCTTAACTTCCAATAGATAATGCCTCACCAAGGCGTGATGGGGTTCGGTGTCTCCAGCAGCACAGCTTGTTCATCCACAGCGAGAGTCCGGGCAATGGCTGTTTCTGGTGACTTCTATGCCTGAATGGTGTTGGACGTCTCAGCAGAGGTCCCCAGTCTGGCATATGGGGCAATAGGCCCTAGTGTTGGATCACTCAAATGTAATAGGCCTGGGACAGTACTTTAGTCCACCTGGCCAAAGTGGTTTTACCTATTAGTAATTTAATCTACTGCTTTAAGAGTCCATTCTTTCTTTTTACCAACCCTGCGGTTTGCAGGTTACAGGGGAGATGGAACCTCCAATCAGCGTCATGGTCTCTTGCTCAGGCTTGCCTATCACGACTTTTGAAATGTGACCACTAATCACTGTCTATTCGATGAGGGCATCCACCCATGGTACTCAGCTTCTCTACCCCACAATGGAGGTAGCCTGGATGGCTTGGCGACAGGGAAAAACTTTTGTTAAGCCTCACAAGGTATCCACACAAACCAGGGCACATTTAGAACCCTCATTTAAGGGAGGGGCCCGATATAATCTATTTGCCAATCCCTTACCAGGTGCGATCTCCAGAGGATGCCCCCAAATTCCTTTGGCAGTTGCCTTGGGCATTGTTTAGAACACCCAGGACATCTTGTTACTGCTTTAACTAAGTCACTGTCTTTCACGGGCAACCCACCATCCTTAGCAACATGGCATCCCACCAGGGCGCTCCGGTGGCCACGCTTTCTTTGCACTCAATCTGCTGTATTTACTGAAGGATCAGTTGCTAGGGGTCCTACCCAAGCTAGGGCATCCATTTCCTGATTACCAAGGGGTGCCAGTGCTTTACGAGCTGGGACATGGGAGACAGTGAGGACTCAGGCTCTTGCAGGCAAACCCAAGTGTCTCTGCACATATCCTGACCCCACAAGGGCTTATTTATATCATCCACCCCTTGGCTCTGCATTGTCCAAGCCATAGGGTTAATCTCTTTAGAACAGCCCAATTGTCAGTTCAAAGGGTTAATGGCCAGGGCTCCTGGGTGATCACCAGCCAAACTGCTCTGAGTTCAGCCCATAGACTTCTGCTGTTCCTGTTTCTATCCAGATGGTGTCAGTGTTGGGCTTAAGAGCTACTGCAGACCCTGTGGACCAATTGCCTCCTTTAGATCCATTTGTATAGCAGGCATCTGGGGAATCTTATTTTTTCCCTTTCTACGCGCTGCAGGGACCACCATAAGTATAGGGGCGGAGCATTTATAAGATGTTCTCTTCCAGCTCCGGGAAGGCAAGTGGAGTGTGCATTCCAAGGACAGGGGAGGAAGGGAGGAGCCTTCAACTGCCTGGGTCCAGCTCATGGGGCAACAACCAGTGGTCACGTCCTCTTTCTTTCTTTCTTTCTTTTTTTTTTTTAAATTTTTATTGGAGTATAGCTTCTTTACAATGTTGTGTTAGTTTCTGCTGTACAGCAAAGTGAATCAGTTTTATGTATACATATATCCACTCTTTTTTAGATTTCCTCCCCATTTAGGTCACCACAGAGCACTGAGTAGAGTTCCCTGTGCTATACAGTAGGTTCTCATTAGTTATCTATTTCATACATAGTCGTGTATATATGTCAATCCCAATCTCCCAATTCGTCCCACACCCCTCTTCCCCCCTTGGTAACCGTAAGTTTGTTCTCTACATCTGTGACTCGATTTCTGCTTTGCCAATAAGTTCATCTGTACCATTTTTCTAGATTCCACATATAAGCGATATTATACGATATTTGTTTTTCTCTTTCTGACTTACTTCACTCTGTATGACAATCTCTAGGTCCATCCACATCTCTGCAAATGGCACTATTCCGTTCCTTTTTATGGTTGAGTAATATTCCATTGTATGTATGTACCATATCTTCTTTATCCATTCCACTGTCAATGGACATTTAGGTTGCTTCCATGTCCTGGATATTGTAAATAGTGCTGCAATGAACATTGGGGTGCATGCATCCTTTCGAATTATGGTTTTCTCCAGATATATGCCTAGCAGTGGGATTGCTGGGTCATATGGTAGCTCTATTTTTAGTTTTTTAAGGAACCTCCATACTGTTCTCCATAGTGGCTGCATCAATTTACATTCCCCCCCACACACAGGTAGGAGGGTTCCCTTTTCTCCACACCCTCTCCAGCAGTAATTGTTTGTAGATTTTTTGATGATGGCCATTCTGACTGGTGTGAGGCGATACCTCAAAGTAGTTTTGATTTGCACTTCTCTAATGACTAGTCATGCTGAGCATCTCTTCATGTTTGTTGGACACCTGTATGTCTTGCAATGAACATTGGGGTGCATGCATCCTTTCGAATTATGGTTTTCTCCAGATATATGCCTAGCAGTGGGATTGCTGGGTCATATGGTAGCTCTATTTTTAGTTTTTTAAGGAACCTCCATACTGTTCTCCATAGTGGCTGCATCAATTTACATTCCCCCCCACACACAGGTAGGAGGGTTCCCTTTTCTCCACACCCTCTCCAGCAGTAATTGTTTGTAGATTTTTTGATGATGGCCATTCTGACTGGTGTGAGGCGATACCTCAAAGTAGTTTTGATTTGCATTTCTCTAATGATTAGTCATGTTGAGCATCTTTTCATGTTTGTTGGACATCTGTATGTCTTTTTTGGAGAAATGTCTATTTAGATCTTCCCCCCATTTTTTGATTGGGTTATTTGTTTTTTTGATATTGAGCTGCATGAGCTGTTTGTGTATTTTGGAGATTAATCCCTTGTCAGTTGCTTCATTTGCAAATATTTTCTCCCATTCTGAGAGCTGTCTTTTTGTTTTCTTTATGGTTTCCTTTGCTGTGCAAAAGCTTTTAAGTTTAATGAGATTCCATTTGATTATTTTTCTTTTTCTTTTCATTACTCTAGGAGGTGGATCAAAAAAGATCTTGCTGGGGCTTCCCTGGTGGCGCAGTGGTTGGGAGTCCTCCTGCCGATGCAGGGGACACGGGTTCGTGCCCCGGTCTGGGAAGATACTGAGAGGCCCGCGTAATGCAAAAAAAAAAAAAAAAAAAAAAAAAAAAGATCTTGCTGTGATTTTTGTCAGAGTGTTCTGTCTATGTTTTCCTCTAAGAGTTTTATAGTGTCCAGCCTTACATTTAGGTCTTTAATCCATTTTGAGTTTATTGTTGTGTATGGTGTTAGGGAGTGTTCTAATTTCATTCTTCTACATGTAGCTGTCCAGTTTTCCCAGCACCACTTAATGAAGAGGCTGTCTTTTCTCCATTGTATATTTTTGCCTCCTTTGTCATGGATTAGGTGACCATGGGTGTGTGGGTTTATCTCTGGAATTTCTATCCTGTCCCATTGATCTATATTTCTGTTTGTGTGCCAGTACCATACTGTCTTGATGACTGTAGATCTTTTCTTCCAGCTCTTTACAAGATCTTTATAAGATCTCCTCTTCCAGCTCTGGGAAGGCAAGTGGAGTGTTCATTCCAAGGACAGGGGACGGAGGGAGGAGCCTTCTCATGCCTGGGTCCAGTTTGTGGGCCAACCAGTGGTCACATCCTCTTGATTACCTCCTCCAACAGTTTAGATTGTCCTGATATTGAGATCATGTTTCATTTCTTTATTTTAATGTTGGGAAAGGAAAGGGAAAGAAGGAATACAAAAATCAACTAAGACATTCTTACCGCATGTATTTATCTTCTTGAAATAGCTTTAAAGCACAAACTAGACGATAAAATTATGCGTCATTACTGGAATCAAGCAGGAGGTCTATGGGTTTCTAAGTTGCGTGACTCACAGAACTTATCAGGCAAGACATTTTCATGAGTAGGCAGAAAAACACAACTTCGTCTCATTTCAAAAACAGAACCCAGCCTACCTTCCTACAGCACTTCTGAAGAAATGTTTCTTCACTTTTCCTTGAAGGAGGAAGTACATTAGAGTTGCAATATCTGAGATGAGTTTGATTCATATGAAATAAAAAGGAGGTTGGAAGAAGGAATCTTTGTTTTCAAAAATGGAAAGTGAGAAAATGCCCAAGTTAAGAAGTACAACTCTGTGCTTCTCAACACAAAGGTTGAGATGACCCTGAGAGAAGGCTCGCAGGGTCCTGCACAGGATGGTGTGTGCTGGGAATTTACGTTGTGTCCTAGAGGAGGATGAATGGAGGAAGGACTGGCAGTGCTCTGAGTTATGTACAAAAGCTTAGTTCCTTAACATGAACTTTACTGCCATCATTTGATAACAGACAGACCATAAGGAGTTCATGCAGTAAACTGTACAGGGACCTTTTCCCAGCATTTAGAATCCTTTAATCATGTTCCCGAGAGGAGTGATGAAGACACCACTGATTGCCTCCTGAGGAGATCTCCCTGCTCCCTCCCGGTACACGGCACCACAATACTTTCAGTAGTGGGGGACAGGGAAGGGAGCCCTTTTTCCGGCCACCGGATATAAACCATGGGGGTGTTAAGATGGGTGGAGGAGTCAACAAACAACCCTTTCTGGACAACAAGGTGTAAAGATAGGTCTGCTGAAGGGCTTCCAGAAATGTTTTCTTTCCTGATAATGAGTGACTAAGGGGATACAGTTCTTTTTTCTTCCTCTCCACAAGGTTGGGTGAGGACCTGAAAACTGCAACAACAGCTGCCATTTTGTAGCCTTGAGAAGAAAGCCATGAGACTCACCGGGAAACCAGCCCAGAGTTCTGCCAGCTCTGGGTGCTCAAGAGAAACCTACCCTGGATCTCTTGTAACGTGACAGAAGAAATTTCTCACCTTATTCAAGACACTTGTATTGGTATTGTTACTTGAAAGCAGAAATCACTTGGTTAGAAACACACAGTGAGGCTAATTTAGATGTGATGTATCCCCACATCCCAGACATTGATCTGCCTGTAAGCCCTGCCTCTAAGGTCATAGCTCTCAGACCATAATCAGGACAGGAAGTGGGGCAGGATGTTTTGCCAATGTGTATGCAGTGAGCCTGGCCACCAAGTTAGTTATTTTCTACCTACCTGTCTGTTGCTTTCTCCATAAAGCTGTGACTCTGCCTCAGTTTCTTCTCTAGAACTTCAGCTTCCTTCTAGGGATATGGCCCCAAAGTAAACTCCAGCCCTTTCATGTGCTCCCCTGACACCTGGAAGGATGAGGCCCACTCTCACCCTTCTTGGAAGTGGTCCTCTGAAGGACAGCATCAGGATAAATCAGGATGACCTGGCTGCTTGTTGAAAGTATGGACGCCTGGCCCCATCCACAGGTTGTCAGGGAAGTGTTCTGTTAATAAGCTGCCCAGTCAACTCTGATGTCGGTGAAAGCTGAAAACTCTGCCTTACCCTCTGACTGTCCTTTCACTGGGCCCATGCGAGAATAAGCACAACACCAGGTTCATTGCCTCTATCTACCGGGATTTGGGTTACATCCACCGCCTGGATTCCCTCCCGCCTCTTTGTCCTTCACACCAGCTTGAACCTGCCAGAGTCTGTCACTTCCTCTGGATGGGTCATTGGACTGCCCACCTGGCCTCAGGGGCAAGTCCCTTGGGTGGAGTCCATTTCCTCTGTCCCATCTTTCCTGGCTCCATCTTTCTCCCCAGGGCCCATCATTAAGCCAAAATTAATTAATCATGACAACACTAAGTCTCCACTGAGTCAATGTCCACATGACTGAAATCCACTAGTTAATCATCAGAAACTCAGATTTTACAAAATTCCTGAAAAGACAAATCCCAGCCATAAACTTAGAGAATGGCTGCAGCATCAGCTAGGTCAGCACTGCAGAGCTATCTTATGAAATCAAGATGCTTTTGATGTATCTGTCAGTTTTGCATTTTGTTCCTTTAAAAACAGCCTCTTAGGACCGGGAAAAAATTATACGCTGCCTATTTTACTTATTGATTTTTTTAAAGAAAAGCCAAAAACTTTATTTATTTTTTGGCTGCGCCATGTGGCTTGTGGGATCTTAGTTCCCTGACCAGGGATCGAACCCGGGCCCTCGGCAATGAAAGCCCGAGTCCTAACCACTGGACCGCCAGGGAAATCCCAAGAAAAGCCAAAAAGTTTAATTTTCAACATGAGCTACATGGTCATGAAGACAATGCAATGTGACCCGCTCCAACTCAGGGGCCCCAGAAACCCTCCCTCCCCCAAAGCCCGAGGGGTTCCCCCAAGGGAAGTGGGGAAAGGCAAGTGAGTGAAGAGTGGGCCTGAGGCCCTGGGATTCAGATCTCCACTTTGCCCTCACAGAAGCTATGAGTCAAATGGGCACAGTCAATATGCTGCCTATTTTAAAAATGAAGGGATTCAAAGATTCTGCCTTGCCCAAAATGACATGGTGCCCATCTGAGTCCAAACTCCAGTGTCCCACAGGTCCCAGGAGTCCAATTCAAGTACCGGGTCAGCCTTCCTGTGCCACCAGGTAACACAATGACACAATGGTCTGTTAGCAATTTGGAGCCATCAGAAGGCAATATTCTGAGTGTCAGAGGCTCAATACTACTCCTGGAGAGTCAACCCTGTCCATCCTCAAGTGTAATGCATGCCATTCTCCTTGAAAGGGCTTTTCTGCTGTAGTAGCAGGAAAATGTAATCAGCTGCGCCCACCACCAAGTTCTATCAGCTTTTGTATTCTTTTTTTTTAAATTTACTAATAATAGGGAAATGAATGTAATTTCTGAAAAGGAGGTTGGGCTGAGCGCCAAATTAAAACTGATCTTCACACTCTGAACAAGGTGTCAGAATTTGATTGGCAACATCCCTTAGGGCTTGGCCTTTCCTTGAAAAGAGAGTTTATTTTTAAGGGTCTGGTGAGATTTTGAGTAAAAGGTGATGGGTGAAATTGCTCTTCAAAGCTAAGAGTTCTGTAATTACTGCTGTAATAAAGACAAAGTTATTATTTTTTTCTGCTTAGCCAGAAGGAAATCTGAGGTTTCTTTGACGGCTTGAGATCTGCTCCTCGGAACTGGAGACTCTGAAATCTCTGATGGCTAATGGTATTTATTTGAGTTCTCTGAATAGTCAAAGCATGAACTAGGTTACCGTAGGGCCCATTTTGACTTGAAAATTCAAAACCAGTATATCCCCATGGCCAGTCTCTCCTTTGCGGTCCAAGACCAGCATTTAAAAATTTTACCATGGAAATAAGCAAAAAGCTTCCATCGTTTACAACCCTAGTTTAATCCTATATTCCGTCAACTACTGCCTCTTCCCCTGCCCAAGCTGCCACAGTCAGTGGGCACTTTTCAAATCTTAGCTTATTTGTCCTCTTGGCAAAATTTGACCCTGTTAACCTCACCCTCCTTGAAATACCTTTATTCTTTGGATTCCTCAACAACTCTTCTCCCTGGTTCTCTTCTGCCCCATCTCCCCCAGCTTCAAGCACACCTGCTTATCCAACCAATGCTTGTTATTCTCCCAATAAAAGCTGGCAGCCTACAGCTAGGAAAGAGAGGAGGCGAGATCATGGGGACTAGGAATTATTTAATACATTGCGCTTTCCTTAGTAAATCTGTTCAGTGGAACTTTCGAGCTCTTGAAATGTGACTGAGGAAGTGAATTGTTTTAACTTAAGTTAATTGGAATGGCCACAACGTGGAGAATGGCTACCATATTGGACAGTGTAGAGTCTTGCGACACCAAGGATGGTCCACGGTCCATGGTCCATGGGACCCAGCAGCTTGTGAAACACCTGGGTACCAGTGAGAAAGTCAGACTCTCAGGTCCTACCCCAGACCTAATGAATCAGAATCTGCATCTTAACAAGATCTCCAAGTGATTCATAAGCACAATAACACTTGGGAGACATTGCTTAGAATGTTTAATTTTAAAGCACTATAGTGATAGACACCTGTTTATATCCCAGTACAGCTTGTGGATACTATTATACCCGGAAGAAGGTTCCTTTGGTGAATTTTTGCCAAGTCCTTCTTGACACATCAATCAGATACTCTGTTAATCATATCTTGATTGAAGTCCCTCTGGATATGAAAATACTAAGATAATTCTTTGATTTCAGAAAGCAGTTGAGTTTAATCTATTGATCTGAACTACAGCTCATTCTTCCGTCTAGCGTGTAGCATGTGTTAGTAAAACCACGACTCCCTTTCCTTTGTTCTGAGGAAGTATTATCTTCCTTTCATAAAGGAGAAGAATACAGAAGAGAAAAAAAAAATTAAACCACATTGTACGGTAACCTCCAAAGAGGTGAACAGCTTGACTGGGAAATCAGATCACTCCCTGAGGTACGTGAGAAGATTCATACAAAGCATGTAAAGATCTGAAGCTAAAAAGAAGATTAGAGGAAAAGTTTATGTTGAACAAGACGCTTCCTCATTCTTGATTGAATGTCTCCAGGCTCTGGGATGCTTCCAAGTGTTACGAGACTCAATCATCTAGAAAAGAGACAAGACTCTTTGGAATATGGTAAAGCTTCCAGATGTAGTGGCCTGGGAAATGGTCACTTCGGGCAACAGGGCAGGTCAAGAAAGGAGGGTGGGCCGGGAGTCGCAGATGCAGGGCATCTGTGTGGCCTCTACTCAGGCTGCCTCTTTGGCCTCAGTTCCTTCTGTAAAATTTAGCACTTGGGTTTGTTAGACCCTCTTTTAGGTCAATTCCAGCTCTTACATTCAACCCTAGTCCCTGAAAACTTGTAAGAATGAAGTTAAAATGATTAAGTTGTTATCTCCAAAAGAAGGATTATTCCACAGCCACTTTTAGAAAATCATGTACATTTATACATTCGTTCAGCAAACACTGAATTCATTCAACAAGTATGCACTGCACACCGACCTGGAAGTGACAATGACAGTGCCGTTAGGGTCCGTGAAATCCATCTTAGGAAAGTGGTAAATAAATCGGTAACTGCTAATTCTCAAACCTTGTTTACACGTCCAAGCCACTGACTGAGACTTTGAAATGCCAGGCAGTGTTCTCTGTTTGATCTCAGGTCCAAAAGCTAAGTACACAGCATATCCTTATATACGTTAGAGGGGGTATACCTCAGCGGAACAGAAGGCAGGCGATAGGCCCACAATGAACAATTAAGAAATTAAAACACCTCATGGAAAATCACATGCAAAGACTTCAACCAGGGCAATGCGGTGGTCCCTGAGCAGTTGCCTAACCCTGTGGCAGTCAGAGAGGGCTTCTCAGAGGTGGTAACACCAACGCTGAGAACAGAATGACAAGAGGCAGCCTGACATGTGGAAGTGAGAAAAGCACTCCAGGCAGGGAGACCCACTGATGCAAAACACACGCTGTACAAGGACCTGGGTGGGCTCGAGGAGCAAAAAGAAACCAGAGAGATGGAGCGCAGCATAGTGTGAGCTGAGGTTAAGGATATTATCAGAGGGCTTCATAGACCAGCATCAATCCCTCTCTGCCTTTATTAGACTTTTTTCCTTAATGTCTAATCTTGATCTCTCTTGTTTTACTTAAAATCAGTTATCCTTTTATCAGATGTAGAGAACACTGTGTCAGGACAACATACACATTTATACATGTTTAAAGACCAATATCCAGGGCTCTCAACCATCCAAGGCTTTTGGGTGCCAACTCTGGTTTCATTATTTGAGACCATATCTATACTAGAAAATAAATGGCAGAAAATATTTAATTTAGAAAAAACAGGTTTCTTACAACATGCTTGTTTGATATGCTTCAGTTTGTGTGGCGTCTAAAGATGCTCAACTTCCTCAAGGGGAGGAGTGGGAGGGATAGAATGGCCTCCTGGGCCTCCATCTCCCATCTGGGAAATAAGGGGAGGGCTGGAAGGGGCTCTCTGGACTCCCCTCATTTCAAATCTCACTGTCTCCATGAAAGAAAGTAACATTGTATCTGAGAGAGACCAAGGGAGCTAGACATAATCACAAAGGGAGAGAACTGAAGAGAGGCACTAGAATGCAGGTCCTAGAGTGAGGAGAGGTCCAAGGCCCGGGTGCTGCCTTGAATATCTAGGTCAGCTGAGCCTCTGCGTGTTTTGGATCAGACAGGGCACCAAGCCTGGCATTTCAGTGTCTTGGCTAATGACTTAGGAGTGTAAACAGGTTTGAGAATTAGCAGTTGCAGATTTTATTACCACTTTCCTAAGGACATTTCACAGTAGCAATTTAACAACTCTAGAAAGACAAGCGACCCCCACCCCATTCTTTCAGGAGCAGAGACTGCCCACCAAATGGCCATCTCAAATGGCAACTCCCATGAAGGGGGAAGATGGAGCAAGATGGTGACATCTCCAGCAGCATGTGCTTTGGACCTTCTCCTGCAGAGGACAGATGAACTTTTCCTTCTGAAAACCCACTTAGGCTTATCACCAATGCTAATGTCTTACTTTAATGGTTTGTCTGTGGGGCAAACTATATTTAAAGAAGAATTTAAACTCTCTAAGATTTTAAAATATACTACTATTTAAAGATTAAGGTCCATTCCAAAAATAAGATTCCAGGGGCTTCCCTGGTGGCACAGTGGTTGAGAGTCCGCCTGCCGATGCAGGAGACACGGGTTCGTGCCCCGGTCCGGGAAGATCCCACATGCCGCGGAGCGGCTGGGCCCGTGAGCCATGGCCGCTGAGCCTGCGCGTCCGGAGCCTGTGCTCCGCAACGGGAGAGGCCGCAACAGTGAGAGGCCGGAGGCCCGCAAAAAAAAAAAAAAAAAAAGATTATTGTTCCTTTTCTATTTGTCCTCGGCTCCTGCCTACCTGAGAATTGTTTTCTGACATCATAATTTCCCCAAACGCCACCTACTGTGCTAAAGAACACCACCTTTTCCAATTGCTCAGCCTGTGCTACACACATCAATGGGAGAGGCCGCAACAGTGAGAGGCCGGTGTCCCGCAAAAACAAAAACAAACAAACAAAAAAAAGATTGCAGATATCACAGAGAAGTAGGTGGAAAATTAAGCTGTTGATTGTTAATGTGTCTGCAAGAGACAATCTCCAGTTTACCACGTGTGCATCATGCAGTGGACACGAAGGCTTGGAACGGGGTATGTATTTTTCATCCTTATCTGCTTTCTAAATAGGCCTGTAACCTTGTGGTAATTGTGGTGGCTTCCTCTGTTAAATTAGAGGGTCATAAAGAAGACATACAGATGGCCAAGTGGCACATGAAAAGTTGCTCAACATCACTTGTTATTAGAGAAATGCAAATCAAAACTACAATGAGGTATCACCTCACAGTGGTCAGAATGGCCATCATCAAAAAGTCTACAAACAATAAATGCTGGAGAGGGTGTGGAGAAAAGGAACCCTCATGCACTGTTGGTGGGAATGTAAATTGGTACAGCCACTGTGGAAAACAGTATGGAGGTTCCTCAAAACACTAAAAATAGAGCTACCATATGATTCAGCAATCCCACTCCTGGGCATATATCCAAAGAAAACCATAATTTGACAAACTACATGCACCCCAATGTTCACTGCAGCACTATGTACAATAGCCAAGACATGGAAGCAACCTAAATGTCCATCAACAGATGAATGGATAAAGAAGATGTGGTACACATAACAATGGACTATTACTCAGCCATAAAAAAGAATGAAATAATACCATTTGCAGCAACACGGAAGGACCTAGAGATTATCATACTAAGTGAAGTAAGTCGTACAGAGAAAGACGAATATCATATGATATCACTTACATGTGGAATCTAAAAAAAGATACAAATGAATTTATTTACAAAACAGAAACAGACTCACAGACTTAGAAAACTAACTTATGGTTACCAAAGGGGAAATATGGAGGGGAGGGATAAATTAGGAGTTTAGGATTAACATATACACACTATTATATATAAAATAGATAATCAACAATGACCAACTGTATAGCACAGGGAACTCTACTCAGTATTCTGTATTAACCTACTTGGGAAAAGAATCTGAAAAAGAAGAGTTATATGCATATGTATAGCTGACTCACTGTGCTGTACACCTGAAACTAACACAACATTGTAAATCAACTATACTGCAATAAATCATATTTCTCTAAAAAAAAGAAAAAGGTTGTACTGTACTGAACTGGGTAATGTCTAAGCTCTCAAACTAAGGTTTTGTTATTTTCTTAAAAATCTTGGTACTGCCGAATGAAAAGAGCTGAATTCTGAGTGTAGTGAGAAAAAAATATTAAATACAAGTATTCTTCTAGATGTGTTTTAAATATAATATACACACATTTTAGTACTTTGAATTCCTTGTCAGTGTGAATGCTATCAATTTGTGTGCTGGCTATAGGTCTGAATTATAGCCGACTTTTATTTTTAGGCTCCACTGTTCGTCACATCTATCTTGTTTCCCAGTTAGTCCTTCGTCAGAGAAGCAACCTCTAAATATAGTATGGTTTCTATGGGAACATACTTTATCTCAAAGATTCCACGAAACACATTTTATCTGAGAAATGAGACCTGCCAGATAATATGTCAAAATCCAGGCCTACAACCCAGATTTCGTATTTTTGAAATACTTTGATCTAAGGAGAGATGTTTAAAATGGGTTGAAAAATTTGGTTCCATGAGAAGTTTTCCAGCTGAGTTAAATTGGTACAAATTTGCTTTTGACAGTTAAGACTTGGAAATCCCATCTTCTATTAAGCGTTTTTCTTGAAATAATTAAGCATATGGCCCTATTATGTTTAGATTCTGTTGTTTTATATCTCTGTGGCTACAAGCACTTTTGGGTGATCATCTAGCAGATGGCGTAGGTGAAGATGCTATTCATTCTTTCCAAAGCAAATGAAAATTTTATCAAGTTGTTACCTATATGTAGTCCATAATGAGTTTGCTTTACATTTGACAGAGTTTTGGTCCTTTTGAATTCCTGTAGCTGAACCGTAATATGATTTGGGGCTGAATTTGCCCGCAACTCTTGAAGGCATGTTGGTCTCTTTCATCTTTAGGTGTACTAAACCCAACTTCCTTAAAATCATGCTTTGAGGTCTTAGCACAGCTAAAGGTGACTATGAAGTTAGAAAAGGAAGTGAGAAGACTGATGTAAGAAAATTTACTTTTGAGAAAAAACGTGCCCTTTTGTGGAAGTTACATCACCAGACGGTTGAGCTTCAGAAGGAACCATATCTCCAAATGGCAGTTATTCAGGGAAGACAGTCTTGGAAAGTGAAAGCCAGAGATATAAATATGCTGAGTTTACTGTTGAGAATATAAAAGTCTCACAGAAAGTACTTCTCTCAGTCATTCTTATACTGAATATGAAACATTTTGGATACAAGTGTGATAAGAAAGAGCATTGGGAAAAAAATTCTAAGTTTTTCATGTTAATAAGAAAAGTTACTGCAAATAAGTCATTGATAGTGAAAATGAAAGTCTTAACTTACAAGAATACTTTGAATCTGTCTCACCACTAGCTGTAGAGCTACACATCCGTTTGTGGCCCAGACGGTTTATCTGGGTCCTCCATCTTGACTGTTTAACTTTGGAAGACCTCAGTCTAAAGCTTGAGCTCTTTGCCAGTTCATTATTCAACCCATGACCTCTCTTGACTGGAGACTTGATTCTAGCGAACCGTTCTTATTACCTGTTCTGATGTAGATCACCAGCAAATGATCAAAGTGCCTTGAGTCTTCCACCAGCAGCAGATCATAAGAGGAAAACAACAAGTAAGTAGTTTGGGTGTTCATTTAAATGTTTCTGCATAGGAAACAGATCTAGAAATTTCAGTACTTGCTTTTTTTAAAAAATTTATTTTTATTGGAGTATAGTTGCTTTACAATGCTGTGTTAGTTTCTACTGTACAGCAAAGTGAATCAGCTATACGTATACATATATCCCCTCTTTTTTGGATTTCCTTCCCATTTAGGTCACCACAGAGCACTGAGTAGAGTTCCCTGTGCTATACAGTAGGTTCTCATTAGTTATCTATTTTATACATAGTATCAATAGTGTACATATGTCAATCCCAATCTCCCAATTCATTCCACCACCCCGCTTCCCCCCTTGGTATCCATACATTTGATCTCTACATCTCTGTCTCTTTTTCTGCTTTGCAAATAGGATCATCTATACCATTTTTCTAGATTCCGTATATATGCGTTAATATATGGTATTTGTTTTTCTCTTTCTGACTTATTTCACTCTGTATGACAGTTTCCAGGTCCATCCACGTCTCTACAAATGACCCAATTTCATTCCTTTTTATGGCTGAGTAATAGTCTCAGTACTGGGTTTTCATGAGCAAAAATTTCCAGGGGATGGTGGTCGTAACGTAAGGTCCTGAGAGCAAGGAAAAGTGATGATCCAACTCCTCCCTTCCCTGTGAATTTATCTCAATGCATTTAAATACTTATAGCATGATTCTGAGAGGTAACTAAAAAAGGATGGTATTGTATGTTTATGATATATCTTTGTGTACATTATAGAGGTAGAAGTGGCATTGACGCTTTGATGACCTAGTTCATGTCAGGGAATTTGTTGGGTCTTTAGACATGCAATTTAACTTACTTCTCATAATATCCTTACAAAATAGATCTCATTTCCATATTTGCGACTGAAGAGGCAACTTCAGTGTTAATTATTTGTCCCATTATTAGCCAGCTAATAACCTATTTCCAAACGTACACTGCCTTGGCAGTTGTGTCCATTTAAACCGATGCGACCTGATAAATTATTTAAGTTTTCCTTTCTTTAAGGTCATATCAAACTTAAATCTTGTCTGCTTAGACTTGAGGACTACCAAAATTTTAAAACTAAGTCAGTAGTATCGTATTTGTTGTTCATAAGTCACATAAAACTATTTTGTTTCATACAAAAAGTGTACAGGCATTATGCATTTTATATATATATGTGTGTGTGTATATATATATGTATATATATAGTTGGCTAAAATGCATATTTCAGCACATAAAGTTTAGATTGTTATGCAAATTATAATTATATTTCTAAGTTACAATAAAATCTTATTTGAGGGTAGTCTATGTGACAGGTCCAATATAATTTTTCATAAATGAAAATTTAGTTATTCTAAGAAGATTCCATAGTAGCAGAAGAAAAATTCTAAGATATTTAGACGTTCACTGTGGAATAATTTCTCCCTCAGATACAAACGCTCAGACTCTGCTTCCTGGCCAGGTGGGCAGCAGATACGTGAGGAAAATGGACACAGGTCCTTCCAGAGAGAAAAGTCTGACCTGTTGATGCCTGGGTCTCATACCATCTGATCCAAGGTCTGAAAAAGTGTGCTTTTAACTGTAGGATATTTATTAAATGCTTAACAATGCAACAACAATTTTATGTAACGTAACTGTGTATCTGCCCCATGTAGACTAAGGAGAAAGAGGTAAATAATGTCTTTTTGCTTTTGTTGGTTCGCCTTAAGAATCATAACTTTATGTGGCTTTTTTTTTTTTCAGTTATAAAGCTGTCTCAAATGCACTGACTCATTTCATTTTCCAGTGACGAAGGCAGTGTGACCTTTTGCATTTCATAGCCAGAGCTCCGTGAGGCCAGGAGACTTACACACACCCTAAGAGCAACCAAATGGCCATTAGATGCAGGAAAGCACATTGCCAAGCAGTCTGTCTCCCTGCTATATGATCACTATCCTTTATGCATCCATACCTGAAAAACGTAAGTGAAAACTAAACAGAAACCACCCCCGAACCCCAACTTTTCACCAAAATGTAACATACCAGTCCAGAAAAAGTTTCAGAGTTTGGAAGAAGAGTGCAGGTAAATGTATATTATATGCTGCTTCTTCCCCCAAAGCTGTTCACAGAAAATATTTTAAAGTGTCTGATATACCTTCTTCCAATAATTACATGTGATTTACATGGTCTTCTCTGGAAGAAGAAGTATCTCAAACTGGATTTTCTGACAATAGGATGGACGGCCTTTACAGATCTGATATGAACAAGTGTTGGGTGTATATGGACCCTGCCTTTGTTTAAAAATTATTTTGTTCATCATCAATTTTTTGCATTAATTTTGATTTTTTAAAAATATTGCATTAGACTATTATTTATTTTGATGACTGAGTCTCTAGCCGTTCCTAAACTTTATGCCAGAGGCTAATATGTCTTATACTCATCCCCGCCCTGGTATGTGAGTTTAGACATATCTGTGAATAGAATGCCTGAGTGCACAGTTACAAGTTTTATATTCAGACAGTCTTATTTTTGTCATTTTGTTTCACTCTCTCTGTCTCTTCAATATTTTTGGGTAATTAAGATGAGTCTCTGACAATACTTATTGGGTACCCAGTTTTAGGCTTGTAAACAGTGGGCTGGGATGGCAAAACCAGACTATTCACGTGCAGTTGCTGTGCAGTTTCAATATATCCATTCTAATTTTCTAAAACTTTTGATTTAGGGGTTTATGGTCTTCTAAGCATTTTGTGGTGAAATATGGAGCCGATCAATACAACCACCCTGTCAAACGCTTCCAACATAGACCCGGGCCGCTGCGACAGGCAT
The DNA here is from genome assembly GCF_002837175.3 of Physeter macrocephalus. Taxonomy (NCBI): domain Eukaryota; kingdom Metazoa; phylum Chordata; class Mammalia; order Artiodactyla; family Physeteridae; genus Physeter; species Physeter macrocephalus. The sequence goes on from NC_041218.1 coordinate 94,237,463, forward strand.
TGCAGGATGATTCTCATAACGCTCTATGGCGCGGTTCTGCTGGGAGGGGCTGCAGGAGCTGTTACGATGTCTTGTATGATACTCAGAAGGAACAGCCAATCAATGATTGCCACCATCGTTCTCAACATCATAGTGCTACACTCCATCCTCCTGGTCAGCCTTCCCTTTCGCCTCAGCTATTATATATCAGTCGTCTGGGAGTTTGGATTCTTCACCTGCCGATTGGTCAGCAGCATAATATATGGTCATATGTACTTCACCTTTGCTTTCTATGTGGCCATCATCATACTCCGATTGCTCATGTATTTTAAGAAACTCCAAATGCAGCAGTTCCAAAAGTACCATGCGGTGGTTTTAAGCATTATTATTTGGATGGTGGGTGGCGTCATTTTTTTGCCAATATTTTTTTTACAATATGGCACCCATCCAAGTTACTCAGAACAACGATGCTTTGAGTTCTACAGAGACCTCAACCACAGGGAATGCATTATCTTGAACTACTCTATGATCATCATTATGATGACAACGGTTGTGACCCTCTTTCTGATACAGATGGGGGTTATCGTTCAACTGGTAAAGACTCTTTGGCCCGACATGTGGGCCCATCAAGAATGCAGAGCTCAAATCAAGAGCTTCTTCTTCCTCCTCGTAATAGTGGTCTGTTTTGTACCCCACCATGCCTTCCGGGTACATTTCATTCAACATTATTCAGAGATAGAAAATTCTGAGTTAGTTCTTTATAATGAAATTTTTGTTGCTTTAACTACTGCTTGTTGCCTGGATATGCTGTGTTTCGTAGGGGGTGTTATCCATTAAATACTCCTATGTTACTTGCTTTGTAATCAGTTTTTCGCTATTGTGATAAAATAGTTTTGATTCAGTGGGTGCTTCCATGACTTTGAAATTTTTCAAATTCTTGCTCTTAATCATCATCAAAATTATTTTTCCATGAAAACGTAATGAAGATTGATTGTTTCCCTCTTCTCGGAGAACTGTTATCAGTTCTTCGTTAACAAAGAATATGTTTGATCACCTTAACTCTACACAAGTTGACCCCGACCATTCAGACTCAACCCCTACCTCTTTTTTCTTGCGATGTTTACTTCCGCTAAGCACAGCTATTGCCTTTCCCCATGCACTCTCCAGGCTGTTCTCCGCTTTGCATTTACTCTCAATGAGCTTTGATCGTAGAATGTTCTCTCCCTCTATTTCTAAATTATTCTTCAAGGTCCAGACAACCTGAAGATAAAGACTCTACAGAAGCCTTAACTTATTCAACTTATACTCAACTTCTTGAAAATTTCTGATAGCCAGGAAAGCTACGGCCGCTGGCTGTGGTATTTGTAGGAAAGGATTAGCTCAGATAGTCAAGAGACTTAGAGGAAATTCTTTCAGGACTGACGGGGTATTGATGTGGTTTGATTCTGATCAAGGTATAGTAGGTAGTCAGGAAGCCGAGGTTACGTCCCAGATCTACCTTCCCAGACATGGATCCGTGAAGCAGGAAAAGAAATAGGAAAAAGTGGAAGCCAGCTGGACTTAGTTTAAGCGTGATGGCAGACTGTATTAGAGCCATGCCTGTCAGACTGTGGGACTGTCCTTAAGCTGGTTCAAGGCATCCTATATGACCAAGTGGTTTTATACAATTAAAATCAACACTGGTATCAGTTAAAGTCAATAAAACAACCAACACAACCAACTCAGAACTCAGATTCTACTTAGCAAGTACAGACATTGATATGCCCTTATGCTTTGCTTTGCTTATAATTATGCTCCATAAAGAGGACTTACCACTTCTTCCAACTCATTCTGGATTTTGGAGAAAACTGAAAAAATCCACCAATAATTACAAATGTACATGTATCTTGAAATTGGCTTTTGAGTTTCCATTTCCACATGATTTTCTACTGGGTCTATCAGGCAGAAAGTCAAACAGATTACTTGAAAAGGAGGAAAAATGGTACCCCCTGCACCAGGGAGAAATGATGCAGTATCTAAAGTTCACCATACTGTAAGGTCAACATAATAAACCTGTTATATGGGGACAATCTTTTTTTTTTTTTTTTTTCTTTTCTTTTTTGGCTGCGTTGGGTCTTCGTTGCTGTGCGCGGGCTTTCTCTAGTTGTGGCGAGTGGGGGCTAGTCTTCGTTGCGGTGCGCGGGCTTCTCATTGAGGTGGCTTCTCTTGTTGTGGGGCTCGGGCTCTAGGTGTGCAGGCTTCAGTAGTTGTGGCACACGGGCTCAGTAGTTGTGGCTCACGGGCTCTAGAGGAGGTGGCTTCTCTTGTTGTGGAGCTCGGGCTCTAGGTGTGCAGGCTTCAGTAGTTGTGGCACACGGGCTCAGTAGTTGTGGCTCACGGGCTCTAGAGGGTAGGCTCAGTAGTTGTGGTGCACGGGCTTCGTTGCTCTGTGGCGTGTGGGATCTTCCCGGACCAGGGATCGAACCCATGTCCCCTGCATCGGCAGGCGGATTCTTAACCACTGCGCCACAAGGGAAGCCTGACAATCTTTTTTTTTTTAATGCATTTGCTTTTGAGCAGTAGTCTTCAGAGTGAGAGTGGGAACAATAATAATTTAGTGGAATGCAAAAAGAGTAGTAGTAGAAATTTATTTCTATTTATTTTCTATTAAAATATAGTATGTTGTGCTGATACTCATAAAGGAACTACAGCAATGCATGGGTATAAACTATGACTATTACTTTATGGGGATGTATTCAAATTTTTTTTAATGATAAGGATGTAAGATCAAAATAACCTGAAATCCACTGTACCTGAAGAGTATTCAAGCAATGACAATATTCTCTCTCAAAAGGTTTTTCTCTTAGGGATAAGACTGCTCTCTGTTTAGTGAAGTATCTTGATGAAATGCAATGAAATGTAACTATCAAGATAATATAGAAAAACAACATATCAGGTATTACTATCAGATACCTGACGGATGTATTTGTACAGACCATCTATTATTGCCCTTGTCAAACTGCCTTACAATTATTTGTCTGTATGTAGTTATCGCTTATACTCCCCACACTTCCGACCATGAGATACTTGAGAGCAAGGAGTGGGTCTTATCTGATTGTATATATTTAATCCTACCCTACAAATCAAAACACTCTCGAAGCTAGAAAAGGGTGGAATCAGACACTGGGGGCTGGATACTGTGAAATCTGGAATTGTGAATTCTGTCCTCAAGTAGTAATCATCTGTTCATGAGCCCTCTGCCTAGGGTGGAAGCTGCTCACACAACAGATAATAAACCAGTGACCTCATAAATCTGGTCAGATGGAGGTTTGTGCAAGTGTCTCTCAATCTGGATGCTGATAAACATTGATATTTCAGAGTGAAAATCATTGAGATGAGAGTACTCTAGATTTCAGAGATTAACCAGATCAAGGATAGATCTTCTGATTAATTGATTCACTGATAATTTTCTTTTCCTCTCAACCAGTTATTTTGCCACTTGATAGCAAATAAATCTTCAATAAAACTCTGCGCATAAAAAGTTACTATTAAGTCCTCCATTTATAAGGAACTACAACAAAGATAAACTCTCTATCTACTTTACTAACACTAAACCCAGAATCTTCAGTGCTTCAGTCTTAGAAAGGAGCGATCAGCTGGATCAACTCCTCTGAGCTGATGTGGTCAAAGTCCCACGAGGAAATGATGTTCCACACAAATCAGGATAATTCAAGGATAACTCAATGATGAGAACTAGTTATAAAGAAGTGGATACAATGCAGGGAAACCAAAAACAATGGTACTCCAGGGCTAGTAACCGTAGCGCTGCCACTATCCCTATGCCCAAAATGGTAAACAGGGAGAGTGGTGACCAAAACCTGGAAATAGCAGTAACATAGAGTGAGCTGCTTTGAAAGAAGCTATGACCTTAGAGTGACAAATCCATCATCTCAAGGCAAAGCTGCAGAAAATAAACCAGTGGAATAAATACCACCATCTTATTGTTCTCCATCCCTCCAATGTTTTGGTGATGTTCTCTGTTGGCTGAATTCCCCAGAAGCCAGAAGGCAAAGGAGACTTTTTTTTTTTTTTTTTTTTTTGCAGTACGCGGGCCTCTCACTGCTGTGGCCTCTCCGGTTGCGGAGCACAGGCTCCGGACGCGCAGGCTCAGCGACCATGGCTCACGGGCCCAGCCGCTCCGCGGCATGTGGGATCTTCCCGGACCGGGGCACGAACCCGTGTCCTCTGCATCGGCAGGCAGACTCTCAACCACTGCGCCACCAGGGAAGCCTGAGACTTTTGAGGAGGTTCATACAAGTTGGCTTCTCTGGGCGGACCGCAGGGTAGAGAATCATGGAGAAAAATGGTGACAAACCCCTGCTTTCAAAAATATTCCTTAATGAGGTCACTGCTCCTAAAACAGAAGCAAAAGGTAGAGATCACACTTGGTAGTAAGATGTGATTTTAAAAAAAAAATAAAGATGATAAAATATAAGCTGGCACATTTCAAGGAATAAGCAACAGAAACATTTCAGAAATGAAGGTTCTATTGAAAAACCTCATAAAAGAGAATTGAACTGTTTAAAACATATTAAATAATCTGGAGATCAGGATCAGTAAAAGCAAACGTAATTATATTAAAAATTTTTTAAAAATTGAAAAGAATTAGCATGACAATGATGGTTGAGGAACACAGCAAGGGAGTTCTAATACACACATTGGTATCTTCTTATTAGTTGTTATTTCATCTTTTTTTACAAATACACTTTTGCTGGGTATAGAATTCTAGGTTGACAGTTCTTTTCCTCCATTATCTTCTCACTTAGAGCTTTGGTTTCAGGGTAATTCTGTCCTCATAAAATGAGTTTGGAAATAGTCTTCTTCTATTTTCTGGAAGAGTTTGAGAAGGACTGGCATTAAGTCTTCTCTAAATGTTTGCTGGAATTCACTTTTGAAGTCATCTGATCCTGGATTCTTCTTTCTTGCAAAGTTTTTGATTACTGATTTAATTTCTTTACTTATAGATCTGTTGAGATTGTCCCTTTCATCTTGAATCATTTTATGTAATTTGTATGTTGGTGGGAATTTATACATTTCATCTAAGTTATCCAATTTATTAGTGAACAATTGTTCATAGTATTCTCTTAAAATCCTCTTTTATTTCTGTAAGCTTGGTAGTAATTTCCCCACTTTCATATCTGATTTTGTGTATTTGTGTTTTCTCTCTTATTTTCTTTGTCAGCCTAGCTAAAGGTAAATCAATTTTTGTTATCTTTTCTAAGAATCAACTTTCAGTTTTGTCGATTCTCTCTGTTCTTTATTTTATTTATGTCCACTGTAAATTTCATTATTTCCTGCCCTCTACTAGCATTCACTGTAATTTTACCTGGCTGGATGTTGGATATTTCTGTATTTTTATAAATATTCTTGAGCTTTCTTCTGGGTTGCAGTTTGATCCTTTAAGGTGTTGTTTTTAAGATCTGTTAGGCAGGTCCAGAGCAGTATTCCATCTAGGGCTATTTATTTCACACTGTTCAGGCAAGATCTTCTTGAGTACTATACCTAATGTCTCATAAATTATTAAATTCTTCAATTTGTCTGGTGGGAACATGTACTATTTCCAACCCTATGTGAGCAATGGGCACAATTCCCACCAATCCTCTTATATTCTTCCTTCCCTAGACAGATCAGTACTCAGATGAATACGCAGGAGGGGGTGGTTATATAAATGCCTGGAGCTCTCTCTCTGCTTTGCTCTCTCCTTTCTGTTACTCTGCTCTAAAAATTCTAGCTGCCTGGATTCTCAGCTCAGCCTCCTCAGCCCCGGAATTCTGCCTGGTTCCACCTGGGTTCTCCCTCCTTATATGGCAAGCTAGAAACTTACAAGGCAGTAAACTGAAGCCGTCATAGGGTTCATCTCCTTTATTTCCCATCTCTCATTGATCACTGCCTTTCTTAACCTGATGCCCATCCAATGTCTTAAAAACCATTGTTACATGTATTTTTTCAGGTTTTTTTTATTGTTCCAGGTAGTATGTTAAATCTGGTCTCTATTATTCCATCTTGGCCAGAATCACAGGAATTTAATATATGACAACATGTCACAGCTACGCATGACCTTCTTTCTTATTCTGTGGGCTAAGCAATTTGTCTCAGATGATATCATGGTGCTAAGATGACCTACATATAGATGCTGTAATCAGATTTTGTTTCCTTCTTTTATTGATCAATCACTGAATCATCTGTGTAAAAGGATATCAGCATTAATCACCTGAAAACATTTCAGTCATGTAATTCTTTTGCCTTGCCCATGCCCCCTCCTATCTCCCCTGCATTCTTTCTCCACCATCTCCATTCAATTCTTAACAGAGATAGGAATGTTTGTGAAAAGCTACTTTTGCAAGTTTTAGGTAGATTGGACTTCCACACAGGTTTGCTAATCAAAATATTTTAGAGTTATATCTTTGCGTGACAAAAGATAAAACAGTTACTGAATGTTCACCATAAGCTGGAGACTGCTCTAAGCATTTTATATCTTGTAAATCATTGAATCCACACAGCAGTCATTAAATAGGTTCTATTTTTAGCTCCAGTAAAGACTACAGAGACGTTAAGAAACTTGCCTAAGCTCACAAAGACTACCATATCTAATATTGTTTTATCTAATTTTATGGGGATTTCATAGAAAAGTGTGTGTGTTGGGCACAGGGAGGAGCACAAATTAGCTAGAAAAAGGCTTAATGTAATAAGCTTTATTTATTCACAAATTACTGACCACACAGAGCAAGGGTAATCCTGACTGTGCTATTATTCAAACCTAACGCTATTGTGCACAAGGGCTTTTGCCCGATTACTTGTTTCCTGGGGATTCACCAATGCCGTGGATCACAAAGCTGCTCCTGATTTACCTGTCAATAGAGGTAACGAGTCTTCTCGTTCCATCTTGCCATCCTAAAAGCTGAACTCATGATTTTCCCTCCAGGTCTGATCCTCCTTTCACATCCCTCATTCATGTGAAAAACATCATTCACTCACCCAAACTTGAAACTCAGGAGATTTCTATAATTTCTCCTACCTGCTCCCTACGAAGCATCCCTGAGTCCCATTCATAACTTCACGAGTCTGTCTCTTTCACACTGTACTTCTGGTCTCTGCCTTCACTGAGGTCTTTAGCCCTCCTCTCCTGGGTTGCTCCTGTCTATTACCTCCTGGTCCACCTCCCCAACCACATTTGCTTCAACTGCCAGGCTGATGTCACAGTGGTTTTCCTACTATTGAAAACTTTTTATGTCAACCGTGGATTGTAAATCCTCCCACTTTAAACTTTGAGAAGCTTGACACTGTTTTCACATGGAGCCCACATGTACTATCTTGCTTACGGGACCTTCTGTGTTCCAGTCACAGCTGCCCTTTCCAGGCTCATCACGACCCCACGTGGATCCTTGATTTCAGGCAGAGCATCACACTCACAGTCCTACTTGTCCGACTCTTTCATCTCTGTGATGCGGCACAGCCTGTTTTCTCCACCTTGAAGTCACGTTCCTCCCTCGCCCTCCCTCCATCCCAACGGCCTCACTCTATGGTCCACGCTCAACTCTACCTTGCCTTCTGCTCTCGCCTCCAGTCCTTTATGGAGAGCAAAGGGAGTCATTAATTATTTTTATTTGTCTTTTGCAAAGGCTCATGGACCAGATCCCATGATGCCCCTTCCTTGTTTCCAGACTGAGTTATGAACCTTCTCATTAACTAATTCCCCTATTATCCTACGCAGACCTCTATCATAGCAACTTTCCTCTGGCATGCTAAGACACGGTGCCAGAGACTGAGAGCAGAGAAGAAACTAAATGATATTTCTTTCTATGTCCTATGTTTTCATTATTCTCAGAGGCTTAATTTTGTATTTAGTGGGAAAAGAGAATATTATTATTCAGATGACATTTAAATTGGTATCAAAATCTGGAAATTTTTATCTAAAGGAGTGGGGAAAATTAACAAAAATGTGCATATATTTCTCCCAGATAGACTAGTTTGTTTCTATCTCTAGCTCAAGTAATGAACTGAAAGTAAATCCCTAAACTATTTATTTTCTTTATAGCCTAATTACCTGCACCAGATCGCTTGCATTTAAAAATAGGAGTTCTGTGTATCCTCACTAAGGAGTTTATAAATGTGTCAAGAATATCTGCTATTTCCAAATGCACTAATTTGCCAACTAAGTTTTGAGTGTTTATGTGCAAGTGGTGAGGCCAGGTGCCAGAGAGAACCACAAGAGGAAGAGAGTACAGTGAAAATAATTCAGCAATTCAGCTACCCAGTTCCTCTCCTCTGGGTTTTCATATGTATTCGGAGATCCAGAGAACCTACACGTAAAACAGTAAGGTGCTGATAAACCTATGACCCAAGAAAAAAACTGAATACTATAGATAGCGCTGCACAAGGGCCAAAAGAAAGGCAAGTCAGGGCAGGAAGGAGCGCTTTGAATGAAACTTGAAAGATAATGTCAAATACATACAAGAAGCAAAACAAACTACTACTAGATCCTTCAGGCGTAACACTCTCAGGGGGTCTTTGGCATTTCTAACTTACACTCTCCTATAACCAAATATAAATATATTTTCTTTTAAATAACACTTTCAGAGTGCACTTGTCCTTGAAGTCTCTACTAGGAAGACCCAAACCAAAAGCTCATCAAGTTTATGTTTCAAAGCCTCAACAGTCAAGCTTTTTGCAATTAGTAGGAATGATGTTTAAAAACTCAATTTCACCTATTGCCTTGCATGTCTTGAACACTGGTAAATGTCTGTGATCATTTGAGAATAGATTGAAGCTTCTTTTTGTAGCAGTGATGTTTTTCCTTAAATAGTAAAATCATTGTGTGAAGACTTCGAAACATGGGCATGAACAGTTGTGGCACCTAATAAACGCTTCCTGTACGTGCTGCACAATGACATCTTTTTGGGTTAATACGAGAAATTTCATTTAAAAAAATTTCCAAATGCTGCACATGGGTTGGAGTACAGGAAGCAACTATAGGGTTAAGAGATGCAATTGACCTTTGTAGACAGGATCCTTATTCCCATAATGGACCGAGTAGATGAGCAGAATTACCTGCAAGAGGATTTCTGAACAGCACCTTCCAATCAAGGATATATATCAAGGGTACGTATTGTCTCTACACTTCACCTTCTGGTGTTATAGAAGGAGTGGTATATATTTTTGATAACTGCTATTTCACCAGGGTTAGGTTGTCAGTAAATTGACTCTTAGGTTCAACCCAATAGTTGGCATAGAGGAACAGGCACCTAAAGAGGAAAGTTCTGGCACCTGTGTTGCGGCCAACATGAGCCCAAAGGAAAACTTTGGTTCCCCAGAGGTTTATCAGATGGCTTTCTGCGGGAACCTATGAGAAGAACTGGGATAAAAGAAAACTAAAGCTTGTGCAATGGGCTCCAGAAATTATGTGACTAACTGTTAGCCTAAAATCAAGAAATAGCTATGCATGTTAAAAAAAACAAACTGCGAATGCAGCAGTGCATGGTGGGAGGTGTGTTCCCAGGCCGCTCAGAATCAGGACCAACACGGGCAGGGAATGCCGGTAGTCAGAGTTGTATTTGTCTTTCTCCAGCAAATCAGAGAAATAAAAAGTTCGTGAGAAAGATGCCACCTTAGAAGAACAGAGCGACCCATGTGAAACTTGCTTAAAACAGGGAATTAAACTGGAAGTTACACACACAACTTGTAGCCCAAGTATAGATATTACTAGTGAGTTCACCCCCCATAAAAGTTGGGTACAAAGTAATTCCCAGGCCAAGTCAGCCACTCACCCTGTCTATTACCCTCTGAGGAGGGGTGAGGAGAAAACACTCATCCTGGGGCAATGGGGAAAGGAAGTTAGACCACTGGAAAGGCAGTGGCTAAGGAAGCCTCAGAAGCACCATCTCTAAAAATTATCTGCTGCAGGAAATTAAGGAAAACTTGAGGAAAGTTTGATTTTTAAGCAAAGTTAAGAATCATAAAGTTATAGGGAAGGCAATAATCACAGGGGAGGCTGTGACGAAAAATCAGCAGGTTAACATCCAGTCAACATGGTTGACTGAGCTGGCACAGAAAGATGCCCAGTTTAGGTCTAAATAAAATACTGAATAAAATAACTCAATTTTTTAATTTCAACAACTTTTTTTTTTTTTGTGGTATGCGGGCCTCCCTCTGCTGCGGCCTCTCCCGTTGCGGAGCACAGGCTCCGGAGCGCAGGCCCAGCGACCATGGCTCACGGGCCCAGCAACTCCGCGGCATGTGGGATCCTCCCAGACCGGGGCGCGAACCCGGTTCCCCTGCATCGGCAGGCGGACGCGCAACCACTGCGCCACCAGGGAAGCCCCAACAACTTTTAATTTAGCTGAAAACGAAGGGAAAGAAATACCTAGGACAGAGAAGCAAAAGAGGAAACTGAAGTCATAGGGGTGAGCTGACTGGAGCAGAAATATTTCATTGGAGTATTAGAATGGAAAACAAGCCTTAACAGATGTGGCTGGAATTCTGATATCTACTTCCCTGCAGGTCCACATACTACCGGGTTGAGAGTCCATAATTCACAGTTAGCTGCACCTACTTGTATACTGCTGGAAATAAAGATGGGCTGTCCCATTTCTGAAATGGAACTATAAACATTTGCCCTCCAACTGGTTTAGTGGCAGGAGTGAGGTGCTTGCCATCCATAGGAATTCTATTTGGATAAAAAGTCACTGATGAGAAATTCAAGTCCCAGAATTGTGCTAGTCATAGATATGGATCTGGATCTTCAGCTAAGGGAAATAGGAAATCTAAGCTGAGAAATTAACATACATATTGTCTGGTGGTCTAAATATTGATGGGCCAGGCAAAGGCACATGGGACATCATTGTGTAACTATGCTTCCACAGTCCTGTCACAGGGGCTCATACTAAAAGCAATCCCTGCCGGATGCAAACTATTATATATAGACTGGATAAACAACAAGGTCCTGCTGTATAGCACAGGGAACTATATTCAATATCCTGTGATAAACCATCATGGAAAAGAGTATGAGGGACTTCTCTGGGGGCGCAATGGTTAAGAATCTGCCTGCCGATGCAGGGGACATGGGTTTGAGCCCTGGTCCGGGAAGATCCCACATGCCACGGAGCAACTAAGCCCGTGCGCCACGACTACTGAGCCTGAGCTCTAGAGCCCGTGAGCCACAACTACTGAGCCTGCGTGCCGCAACTACTAAAGCTTGCACCCTAGAGCCCGTGCTCTGCAATAAGAGAAGCCACTGCAATGAGAAGCCTGCGCACCACAAGGAAGAGTAGCCCCCGCTCGCCACCAGAGAAAGTCTGCGCAGAACAGAGAAGACCCAACACAGCCAAAAATAAATAAATAAAATAAATTTAAAAACAGAAAAGAATATGAAAAAGAATACATATATACGATAACTGAATCACTTTGCTATACAGCAGAAATTAACAAAACATTGTAAATCAACTATACTTGAATAAAATTTTTTAAAAAGTAATGCTTGCGGGCTTCCCTGGTGGCGCAGTGGTTGAGAGTCTGCCTGATGATGCAGGGGACGCGGGTTCGTGCCCCGGTCCGGGAAGATCCCGCATGCCGCGGAGCGGCTGGGCCCGTGAGCCATGGCCGCTGAGCCTGCGCGTCCGGAGCCTGTGCTCCGCAATGGGAGAGGCCA
>NC_041218.1:94249212-94255446 GCF_002837175.3 Physeter macrocephalus
GGGCCCGCAATGGGGGAGGCCACGGCAGGGAGAGGCCCGCGTACCGGAAAAAAAAAAAAAAAAAAAAAAAAAAAGCAATGCTTGCTAAAAATTAACTCACAGGAAAAGCCACAAACACCAAAAAAAAAAAAAAAAAAAAAAATCACCATGAAGAACAGTCAGCTGACCCAATGCATTGGGCAGACTTGTATCCTAAGACTAAGAGAAAACAAAGTAAGCTGAAAAATGTTAAGGTAAAAGTAAATGATAGACCGCACACGGCATGAAAAGAAGAGTATGTTTGTTTTAAGTTACTTTAAAAATTTCCTGATATAAATTCTGCAAATGACATAATGAAGTAAAACACACAGAGAGACGCGCGCACACACACCAAGGTTTTACAAGACAAAGAAAGATGGTCCAGAAGAACTGTCCCAGGTTGGAGAAGTGCAAGGAGAGGACAACTAAATGTAATGTGGGACTCAGGATGGAATCCCGGACCAGGAAAAGTTCATTCTTAGGAAAACGGAAAAGATTTGTACGAGGTCTATAGTGTAGTTAACACTTTATCAACGTTAGCTTCCTGGTTTCAATAATTATACCATAATTAGGAAAGATGCCAAGCTAAGGGGAGAGCGTATGGTAGCTCAGGGCACTACTTCTGCCATTTTCTTGTAAGTCTAACTTGATTTCTAAATGATTTTTTTTAAAAAGAAGAGCAGAGGTAGGTGGAGAATATGGAGAGACCGTCTGGCCTGGACCTTGGAGAGCCCTCCGCTCCGTGCAAGGCACACAGGTTTCATCCTGTGCGTGGTGAGCCGCCCTGGCAGAGACACGACGGAACCTGCGGAGGCGGAGGGGAGAGGCTGGGGGCGCCCAGACGGGAGGAGGCAGCACGGAGGGGATGAACTTCGGCGCCAACTGCTCTGTAACCGCTGCCCAGGTCTGCGCGCTGCAGTCGCGGTCCTCGGGTGGGGGCGGGGACAGGGCTCGCGGGCAGCCGGATGGGTGGAAGGAAACGTTGGCGCCCTCCGCTTCCCGGCCCGTCCTGGTATCCGTCCCCTGCCTGGTCATTCAGCGGGACCAGCCGGGGCAGAGGCGGCCTGGGAGCCCGGCGCCCCCTCTCCTCGCCGCCCCCCACCCCCGGCCCCGGTCCTGCGGGGCGCCCCAGGGACTTGGACTTGGCTGAACTCACCCCGCTGAAACTCAGGCCTCGGTAAGGGAGGTGATTTACATCCCCCTTTAGTTCGTGTTCTTGAAACACCCCAATCTAGCAACTAGAGGAGGAGCCCACCCGTTGCTGGATGTAGTCTTGTTTGTGGTCACTCCTTTGTTTCACACTAGCGTCCGCCGTCACACGCGCAGTCAGACCCGCAGCTAAATGACCCTGACACCCGTGAATAGGGCGTTGGGGCCTCACTGATTTAACAACTGCAGAAAGTTTATGTCTTGGCCCAGAGCACACTAGTGGCCTTGTTCTAAAAATTAAATCTCCTTGGCATGGACCCAAGAAAGATCCATGAGCGTGTTCGTAGACAATGAACATGTGTGCACACGGAGGGAACACTCCATGATACTGCAGGCAAACAAACAAAACTCTAAGAAACTGTGACTCCTAACAGCTCTTTTTTTTTTTTTAGAAGCTAATGCTTTATTGCCGGTCCAGTCCCAGGAAATCTAGAGTGAAGGACAGTGGGTGCATTACTGAGCTGGCCATAGTTTTGCAAAACACGCAACTGGTTGCTCATCTTACGGAACACCTTTTTAAAAAAATGTTCATTTTTTAGGCAAATTTTAAAGGTGACTTTTTATTTACAGTTATTAAAAAATATTGGCTATATTCCCCGTATTATACAATACATCCTGGAGCCTGTCATACACCCAGTAGTTTGTACCTCCTATTCTGGTAACCACTAGTTTGTTCTCGATATTTGTGAGTCTGCTTCTTTTATGTCTTATTTTGCTTCAGAATTATTGGGAGAGAAGGATACTACGGCTGCTGCAAGCATTTAGCACAGTGCCCAGCCTGAAGAGTTCTTCAGAGACCCTGGCTTCTCTCTCTCCAGAAGAGGGGAAAGTGCATAATCCAGTATTGCTGAAGGAAAACGTCTGCAGTGCGTAAGATGCTGCTTGAATGAATGAAGAACATTATTTAAATTTCCTTTTACACGTTTTCTATTTTTCTTCCCTCTTTCATGTGACAGTGGATACATGGCAAGCAAAAAGCGAGAAATCCAGTTACAGGTGGGCGTGACACACCAACAAGTCTTTACTTGGTGCGTTGGCCCTTGAAGACCTTTGACAGCGTCTTCCTTTTTGCAGGAGGCCATCAATAATCAAAGCCTGTGGGAGGAGATGTTGCAGAACAAAGGCCTAACAGGTACTGGGGCTCCGCAGGTGTTCGCCATGCAGAGATGGATCCAGGGCACCTCCAGGCACCCCAACGTGAAGCACCACTCCCCACTTCCCAGAATAAAAAGCTGCTCTGTTTTTACCCTGCCCCAAAGATTGGGATAAGCTGCTACTCTAGACTCTGACTGTTCTTTCACAAATATTATCATCTTCTAGTGATCGATGTTTACCAAGCCTGGTGTGGACCTTGCAAAGCAATGCAATCCTTATTCAGAAAATTGAAAATTGAGCTGAACGAAGATGAAATTCTGCATTTTGCTGTAGTAAGGCTTTCATTTCCATTAAACTATTATTTTCTTGTTACTCTATAGTCTCTTTAAGGATTGTCTTAATTCAAACAATCTGTCAACTCTTCAAAATGGACAGTGTTTAGTTAGCAGTTTTACTCTATATTTAATTCTACTGGATCTGAGAACGAATGTAATTTTTATCCCATTCCTATAATACTGAGGTTATTTACCATGGTTGCGAACGTTAGAAAAACATAAAAATGGTTATCTGTCTATTGCCATACTTCTTTTCACTTGACCATATGGTGTGTGTTCAGAATAAGGGCTGTAAATGCCTTTTACTGGAAAGCATTGGGTAGGACTCTGGTCATTTACCCAGTTAACTGTAAAATGGTAGCGATTTTACCCTCCCTTATTTGCCTCCCACATGTGACAACGGATTAAAATATTACAGCCAAACTCATTAGGGTCTCATTAGACCCCAATGTATTGATTTTTCAATTTATGCCTGTCAGATTATCAACTGCTTAGAGCTTTGTTGTCTAATATGATAACCGCCTGGCATAAATGGCCTCTGAGCACTGTAGCTGTGGCTAGTGTCATTGTATTAAATTTATATAAAAAACCAGATACTCCATTCGGTTACTGTAAAACTTTTAAAATTATTTGGGACAACTTGGATATGTGAATCTACCTCTTTGACTGTAAACTTTATGAAATCTAATTAGAGATCAATTATTTATGATTAAAATTTGGCCCACAAATTGAGATGTACTCTAAGTGTAAAATACACACGAGGTTTTGAGGCCTTCATATGAAAAAAGAATGTGAGAGATCTCATTAATTCTTTACATCGATTACATGTTAAAATGATCATTTTGGGATATACTGGATTAAGTAAAGTATATTATTAGATTATTTTCACCTGTTTTTTAGTTTGTAAATGTTACTAGAGAACATGGCTACCAGAGAATTTAAAAGTACATATGTGACTCACATTCTAGTTCTATTGGACAGAAACATGTCCAGACCAGTTCATTTCGTCACTATGTCTATACCACTGGGAAGTGCTAGTAAAATCTTTCCAAAATATGTCCTATTCATAATGCTACCATCAGTTGAAATTAACAACAAAAAATTTTAAGCATTCTCTCTGAATGGTTCCTCTTCTGTTTGAGCACATCCAACTGTAGTACATTCACATAGATCAATACTATTTTTCTGCTACGATCAGCTCATCAACAGTGAAAAAAATTTTTTTAAGTCTCCAAACCTCTGTTGGGCGCGATGGAGGGGCGCCCTCTGCTGGATACTTTTTTTCCCTGCAGTTTATCAGGGAAAGGGATCCTTTCTGAACTTGTAAACTTAAGTCCAAAATTGAAACCTATGAGGTTCATTACCTATTGAAATCACCCTAAGCTGACCGGTCAGTACCAAATTTTTTCTATTATGTGCCCCTTTAAAAGACTTGAAGACTTGTCCTAACATTGTGCCTATACATATAAAAATTCAGTAAATGTTTTATATTATGGTTTTCAAGGAATATTCTTACCAAATGCTTTAATTGTTAATACTTTATTATAATATAAAAATTGCAATGATGATGGCTAGACTACTTTTAAATGTAATCTTTGGCTACTGTCTTTTAATATTATAGATTAGTTCCTTTCAACAATAGAACCTACTTTTTTAAAAAGAGAGAGAGAGAAAGAAAAGAAAGAAAGGAAGAGAAAGAGAGAGAAAAGAGAATGATGTAGAATTCAATATGCCAAACAAAGATTACAACACAGCGCCTCTGGCTGGCTGACACACGGCTGAGGGACCTTGGCTCGGCTCCGCCCTCACCATCCTTGGCCATGGTTGAGGAACCTCTAGAAATCCCAGTTTGAAAACAATCACCTTAGGTTCCAAAAACCAACTCTTATCTTATGTGGAAGGCCCTACAACACAACGTATCCTGACAGCTGGCCCAAGGGATGTTATGTTAATATGCAGGAACATACTATTACTTAATATATAGTTGTTGGTAATCAATTTAGGACAACTTGAAATTTGTGAGAAAACTTTAAAATCAAAGACTTTGAAATCTGACAACCAGTTTATTCAAGAAACATTTAGGAAGTTCCCTTTTGACTGATAAGGTGGGGGGTGACATGCGAGGGTGAGTATAAAACATCATCTCTCTGTGCATGCAGCTCTCCAAACAGAGGTGAGCTAGGTCCATATAACGGTAGTACAATATTGAAAGGAACTGTAGGTGCCCGGACAGAAGGGTAGTGAAGTGCTATGTGGAGGGGAGATGGTTTGCAGCAGGAGGGTCAAGGCAGAGTTCTTGGAGAACGCTAGAGCTGGGCTGGAAAAGGAAGGAGCAGGTAACAAGCGGCAAAGTGCAGGCGGTGTAACGCAGACCACAGGAGATGAGTTTAGCTGCAGGTTGGGTAAAGATGAACAGTGAGGAGGTTGAAGCCAAATGATGCAGGGTCTGAACTGCCAGAATGTGTAATTTGATTCTAAAAAACAGCTATAACATACTCAGAAAATGTTGTAGTAAACATAAAAAAAAGTATCTCTGCATTTTTTGACTACAGTACATCAAATGACTTGAGTGCAGTGTCCTTTACTATTATATGAAATAATCTTTTTCAGGCGGAAGCTGACAGCATTGTGACTTTGCAGCCATTTAGAGATAAATGTGAACCTGTTTTTCTCTTTAGTGTTGTAAGTATATTTATCATCTCAAGTGTATTGTCAGATTCCAATGTACAGCTAAAGAGCAAGTAACATTGTACAATTACTGGAACTGTTTCTCCTGATGATAGTAACTGTAGACTTCTTTTGCCTTAAATATGCTTGTCAATTAAAATATTTATAACTTGACCTGTAGGAGCTCATAATGGATTGAGAAGATTAGACCACCACACATTTAGTTGATCAGGGAAAAGAAAAATAAAATGGTATTTACCTTTCCTAGGGAAATATTAGAGACTTGTATGATGAATTATTACTTACAGGAGTGAAAAATTGGAAATGTCTTGGGTACCCAGTGGAAGAGAATTGGTTACAAATATCCATGTATACCAATACAAGGAAATATTTGTGTATCACTGTTTTGTAATGTATATTGCTTTTATCTCTGTATTTACAAATGCATAGAAAGAAGGCAGGCAGTGTATTCACCAAAATGTTAATAGTGGTTTTCTATGTATGGGGAAAGGATGCATAATTTAAATTTTCTTCTTATACTTTTCAATATTTTCCAAATATTCCAAGATAAACACAACTCTAATAATCAGAAAAACCTTATAAGTGCTGTTTTCTAAAAGAAGAATATCTGGGTAAGTGCCAACTTGTGTGATACAGAGCATAGCTGCTACCCAGCTAAAGAATTGGGATAGTAAGGCAACACCTCCCAGAGAGGGTTTGGACTGTTCTCTTGCTGTGGAAAAGGCATTTTTTGGTATTATAAATAATTATTAAAAAAACACTTCTCAGGGCTTGCCCGGTGGCGCAGTGGTTGAGAGTCCGCCTGCCGATGCAGGGGACGCGGGTTCGCGCCCCGGTCCGGGAAGATCCCACGTGCCGCGGGGCGGCTGGGCCCGTGAGCCGTGGCCGC
>NC_041218.1:94255554-94272032 GCF_002837175.3 Physeter macrocephalus
GACCCCACGTGCCGCGGAGCGGCTGGGCCCGTGAGCCGGGGCCGCCGGGCCTGCGCGTCCGGAGCCTGTGCTCCGCAACCGGAGAGGCCACATCTCTCAGATAGGATTTTTGCTTTTGTTAAACAATAATCTTACAGCTATTTCTGGGAGGTGAATGACTGGGTTAATTGAATTTAAAAAGTTGCGCTGTAGATCTCGCCGTCAGGTGGCTAGGAACTGGCTAGGAAGGGTGTGATGATTTACGTGAGGGGTCAGCCAGCTTATCTGTAACGGGCCAGAGAGTAAGTACTTCAGCTTTGCAGAAATACTAACTCTGTACTGGGTCATAGTTTGCTGAGCCCTGGCCTAGATGTCGTTTAGGTAACTGCACGAGGCGGAAATGGGCTCGGCGGGCTAATGAGACAACGAGAAGGCTTTAGCGGCAGCAGCAGTTGGGAGCCTGGGACTGAGGAGGAGAGGCTGGGCAGGTGGCCACCATGTAGAGTCTGCAGCTCTGGGGCGGCCATCCCCTGCTGAGTGAGTCAGATCTGAGCAGCAGACCCGTGCCCACCCTGAAGACTTTGGCATGTGGCCCCAAATCCTCCTTTCCAACCCACGTGCTGCCATCACTCTGCGACTTCCACATCATGGCCTCTTGATTCTTCACCTCCTGTCAATGAAATTTCCAACGCACCTCCTCCAGTCACGCCTCACGCTTTGTTATCATCCGTTGCTCCATGTTCAGTGTTCTAATTTAAGAATCTCCATGGGAAATTTAGTCAATATTTTGTAATAACTGCAAATGGAAGGTAACCTTGAAACACTGTATAAAAATAAAAAATTTTCTTAAAAAAAAAGAATCTCAATCTGTGACCACAGAACCACCTTTGCAGTGGGCAGCATTCTTAGCTGACAGCAAATTCATTCCAGCATCTCAGCAGGAAGGGCTTTTTCAATGGCTACTAGAAAGCTCTTGGAGGTTCCGTTTAGTGGGAAATAGTAAACAGAGTGTCAGGTTTCATTCAAACCCTTCTCAGCTGGAGCCTTCTTATTGGCCTTTGAATATGATTAAATCTTTCCAATGAAAATAAATTACACCTCTCTTTGAGACCACGTCCCTCTCCAGCTACCACTCGCCTCTATGCTTTACCTCACAGCTAAACTGCTCAGAAGAGTTTCTATATTTATTTCACTCCGTTTCTTCTCATCCCATTAATTCTTCAACCCATTCAATCTAACTTCGTTCTGATTATTCCACCATATTGGCTGTTGCCAATGTATCCAGCGACCAGCCTGTTGCTAAATATAATGAATGCTTTTAGGTGCTCACCATTTTCCTCTCAAATGTAGTAAATGTGGTGACCATGCGCTCCTTTTTGGAACACTTTCTTCTTTTGGCTTCTGTGACTTGGTTTTCCTTTTGCTTCCTAGATGCTACTCCCCCTCCCCCTTTCTCCTTTGCAGGTTCACCGTTCTTCATGCAGCCATTACATATCGACTTTATCATGCTATATACTCTCCTTAGAAAACTTCTTCGACACACAGTTTCAGTCACCACCTCATAAATCGATAACTCAAGTTCACGTCTTCAGCTGAATCCTATACTCTGAGCACCAGACTTGTGTATCCAACTGGGCCCTTGATCTCTCCTCTGGTGTCTCAAGGGCATCTCACAATGAACTGGTCCAACAGCAGACTCCTCGCCCTCCCCATCCCCACTGGAAACGTTATTTTCTAGTGTTGCCTCATTTGGTGAATAACATCTCAACTTACTCAGTTTCTCAAGTCAGAAACAGAAAAGTCATCGTAGTGACTTCTTACATCACACCCCATCCACACCAGACCTTGGTCCTGTTCATTTCATCACCCAAGTCTTTCTCACACTCGTCTGCTTCTTTCCCTTCTTTCCACCTCCAACAGCACTGCCGTAGACTGAGCAACCATCTCTCCCATCTTTACCTCTAGAATAGCTTCTGATTCGTATACAAACAGCTTCTCCGGCTCCACCTCTAACCCTTTCTCCATACGGTAGGCAAGATGATCTTTACACAGATCTTTAGCAGTTCTAATTGTGATCCCTGCCTGTGTTTAAACATTCAAAAGGCTTCCCACTGCACTTAGGATAAAGGCAGCATCCTCCCATGACCCAGAAGGCTCTGCACGGTATGGCTCCCCCTAGCTGTTGGGCTTGGTCTCATACGAGGCATCCCCTCACTGTCTCCACTGGCCTTCTTATTTGCCATATTCCCTTCCAGCCGTAGGACGCTTGTGGCTCTATTCCTTTTGCCTAGAATGCCCTTTCTTCTCCTTTTTATTTCTTAACCTATCCTTCACATTTTAAATTCCTGATATTGACAAAGTACCTTTGCTAATGTTCTTGATCAGAACAAATTCTTATAGATGCTCCCAGCTCTTTGTACCTCTCTTGGTGGTACCTGTCATGGTTGGTATCTCAAATGTGTTTGTGGGGTTGGTTTTTTTTTTTTTTTTTTCCATACCGTCACGCCTGATACAATGCTAGTAAACTGGTGTTTAGTAAATATGTGTTGAAAGACAAAGGGAAATAGTATCAAAAATAATTAGGGGGAGTAGTGTTGGGAGGCCTGTACAGAACCATTAAAATTTAATGCAGCGATGGCCTGTCTTTGGTTGTAGGAGGACACATAAATTAGAGGTAGAACTCAAAGAGCTGGATTTACCAAATGGACATACTTTTATATCACTAATACTTATTTTAAAATGACTAATTACAGTAGCTAAAAAGGGATTGGTGGGTCAGGGTGGGGTGACTTAGTCCAGTTGAAGTGTTAATTCTTGACCCATCCTGAAAATGAGTTTCCTTCCTGCTTTTGTATCCCCTTATAGAATGGCAAAATTGTTGCAAAAATCAAGGGTGCAAATGCACCACTTGTGAGTCAAAAAATTATTACCTTCATCAATGAGGAGAGGAAAATTGCAGCAGGTGAAATGGTTCGCCCTCAGGTAATACTTTGGATTACTGATAATTTTATTTTTAAAAATTAGTTTTAAAAAAAGATGCATTATGTCTTTTTTTTGTTGTTTTCCTAAAGCATTTTCCCTAGTTTTATAGCTATCTAGGTGTCTAAATGGTGCAACCTTTCTTGGGAAGTATTTTAGCAATATGAACCAAAGGCCTTAAAAAACACATGTATCCTTTGACCGAGCAAGGACACTCCAATAATTTTCCTTAAGAAGATAATGAAAGAAATATAGAAAACGATGTTTATTTCAGTGTTGTCTATGTTATTAAAAATTTGGAATCAACCTAAATGCCTAGCAACAGTGAATAGATGACATAAATGTCTGTAATTTATGTCATAATTTATACAAATTCATACAGTAGAATATTATTTAGTATCTTCTAGCTCTGTTTATTGATATGGAAAGAGGGTCAAGATAGACTGACAAATGAAAAATAGAGTATTATACTTTAATAGGATGCATAGAATAAGATCCTATGTGTGTGAAATGTATTACCTGTGTAATAATAAAATATTTTAAAATTCAGAAATGAACCATAAAGCATGTAGAGATATGAACATAATACTTTCTTATAAAGTAAGCCATATAGGAAAGTGATCAGAAAAATAGGCAGATAAATAGGAGTGACTGGTGTTATAAACACACACACATGCACACAAAACAACAAACAACAAAAACAAGAAACAAAAGAAACAAAAAATAGAGACTAGCTGAGAAATACTGAATAATAGAAATAATGAGAAGGTATAGGCTCAAGCTTGTATTAAGTATTTACTTTAAAAAAGCATCAGTTTAAATCAGGAAAGGATAAAAAGAAAGAGGGTCAAGATAGACTGACAAATGAAAAATAGAGTATTATACTTTAATAGGATGCATAGAATAAGATCCTATGTGTGTGAAATGTATTACCTGTGTAATAATAAAATATTTTAAAATTCAGAAATGAACCATAAAGCATGTAGAGATATGAACATAATACTTTCTTATAAAGTAAGCCATATAGGAAAGTGATCAGAAAAATAGGCAGATAAATAGGAGTGACTGGTGTTATTTATGTAATAATAAAATATTTTAAAATTCAGAAATGAACCATAAAGCATGTAGAAATATGAACATAATAGCATAAGAAAGTAAGCCATATAGGAAAGTGATCAGAAAAATAGGCAGATAAATAGGAGTGACTGGTGTTATTTAAACACACACACATGCACACAAAACAACAAACAACAAAAACAAGAAACAAAAGAAACAAAAAATAGAGACTAGCTGAGAAATACTGAATAATAGAAATAATGAGAAGGTATAGGCTCAAGCTTGTATTAAGTATAGATAAATAGGAGTGACTGGTGTTATTTAAACACACACACGCACACAAAACAACAAACAACAAAAACAAGAAACAAAAGAAAAAATAGAGACTAGCTGAGAAATACTGAATAATAGAAATAATGAGAAGGTATAGGCTCAAGCTTGTATTAAGTATTTACTTTAAAAAAGCATCAGTTTAAATCAGGAAAGGATAAAAAACTCACAAAACAAACTTAGTAATATTGGGTTAACTATTTGCATAAGAAATTGGTATTATTTCCACATAAACAAATTTCAGATGAATTAAAGAGCTGACTATGTTGAAACAAAGCATAAAAGTATTAGAAGAAAATATTGGAAAACATTTATCTTGTCATAGGTTGAGAAAGGCCTCGTAAGTATAGTATAAAGCAGAGATATCATAAAAGAAAAAATTGATAGATTATTTAAAAGTTTGAATAAAATGTAAAAGGAAAGCAGCAAACTTGGAGAGTATAGGCTCAAGCTTGTATTAAGTATTTACTTTAAAAAAGCATCAGTTTAAATCAGGAAAGGATAAAAAACTCACAAAACAAACTTAGTAATATTGGGTTAACTATTTGCATAAGAAATTGGTATTATTTCCACATAAACAAATTTCAGATGAATTAAAGAGCTGACTATGTTGAAACAAAGCATAAAAGTATTAGAAGAAAATATTGGAAAACATTTATCTTGTCATAGGTTGAGAAAGGCCTCGTAAGTATAGTATAAAGCAGAGATATCATAAAAGAAAAAATTGATAGATTATTTAAAAGTTTGAATAAAATGTAAAAGGAAAGCAGCAAACTTGGAGAAAAGCTTGCACTGTGTATCAACGTGCTAATACCCATAGTGTGTACAAAGTACTTTAAAAGCGTTAAGGAAAAAAAATGAACATTTTGATGGAAAACTGACAAATGACAAATATGGGGAATTTACATTTACAATAGTGATTTTTCTCACCCAGGGACATTTTTCTTTACATTTTCAGGTTTTCTTGTTTTTCAGGGAATCTTCGCCCGTCCTTTCTCTCCATCTCCCTTCCTCCCTCCCTTCTTCCCACTCCCCCACTTCTTTTTGAAAATTATAGTAACTAGGAATTATTATGGACTTCCTGTTTGCTAAGATTTTCAGAAAGATATCCTCATTTAATCTTTTACATCCCACTTTTATTGATATCATTGACAACTAACATTTTATTAGTTTAAGGTATACAACATAATGATTTGATATATGTGTATACTGGGAAATGATTACTACACTTAGTTAACATTTCAGGTCACATAGTTAATTTTTTTTTGGAAAAATTTTTTCATGATAAATTTTAAGATCTACTCTTTTAGCAACTTCCAAAATATACATGTTATTACCTATAGTCACCATGCTGTATATTACACCCCGAGAACTTATTTATCTTATAAGTGGAAGTTGTACCTCTTGACCTCCTTCACCCAATTCCCCTACTCATCACCCTCCATCTCTGGCAACTACCATTCTGTTCTCTGTGCCTATGAGTTCATTTTTTCTAGATTCCACATATAAGAGAGATTATACAGTATTTATCTTTCTCTGACTTATTTCACGTAACATTAATGCCCTCAAGCTCCATCCATGTTGTCACAAATGGCAAGATTTCCTCCTTTTTTATGGATGAATATTTCATCATGTGTATGTATATATATATATATATATATATATATCACATATTTATCTATTCATCCATGAATGGACACTTAGATTGTTTCCATATTTTGGCTACTGTAAATAATGGTACAATGAACATGGGAGGGCAGATAACTTTTTGAGAGAGTGATTTCAGAGCTGGTCATAATAGTCTCTTAAGATCCTTTGTGTTTCTGTGGTATCAGTTATAATGTCTCCTCTTTCATTTCCAATTTTATTTATTTGAGTCTTCCCTCTCTCTTTTTTTTTTCTCGGTCTAGCTAAAGGTCTGTTTTGTTTATTTTTTCAAAAACCAGCTCTTAGTTTCATTGATTTTTTTTCTATTGTCTTTTTAGTCTCTATTTTATTTATTTCTGCTCTGATCTTTATTTCCTTCATCTGCTGACTTTGGCTTCATTTTTTTTTCTAGTGTCTTAAAGTGTAAAGTTAGGTTCTTTATTTGAGATCCTTCTCTTTTCTTAATATAGGCTATGAACTTCACTCTTAGAACACTTTTCTTACATCCCATAAGTTTAGGTATGCTGTAATTCCATTTTCATTCATCTCTAGATTTTTTTTACGTCTCTTTTGATTTCTAATTTGACCCATTGGTTGCCCAGTAGCATGTTATTTAATCTCCACATATTTGTGAGTTGTCTTCTTTTAACTGATTTCTAGTTTCAGACCATTGTGGTTAGAAAAGATGCTTCACATGATTTCAGTCTACTTAAATGTTTTGTGGCCTAACATATGATCTGTCCTGGAGAACGTTCCATGTGTGCTTGAGAAGAATGTGTATTCTGCTGCTTTTGGATAGAATGTTCAGGATATATCTGTTTAATCCACCTAGTCTAACATGTCCAATGTTTCCTTACTGATTTTCTGTCTGGATGGTTTATCCATTGCTGGTTCTACCGAATCCAGGGACACCAGCCCTGCTGGCTGCCAGAGCCGGGCTATCAAGTGCTGTGTCCTTGGAGTAACAGCCACAAAAGCCAGGGTCCCAGATGTGCACACAGGCTCTCTTCACAAAGACACTAGTGACCTGGAGCTGGGCAGAGGCAGAGCATGAAGATGGCCCCTGCTGGCTTCCCTGGTCTCTGGGAAGGATTGCTGTCAGCCCCTAGACCTGTGTTAAATTAGAAGCCTGACCCTCAGGCTATAGCTTATCAGATTTCCAAACAGGCCCCTGCACTGAGCCCTGTGGGGATAGCCACAGGGAGTCCAGCACAAGCCAAGCCTGTAAAGAGCTCAGTTTACTATAGTCTGGATGCAAGCCCCAGGGCTTTTACAGCCAGGCATTTGCGGGCCCCATCTCTCAGTTGGAAGTCTTAAAACTGGGGTCACTAGATGTTGGGTTCAAGCCCTTCAGTCCTCAGGGAGATGCTGGGAGTTGTGAGTTCCCTCTCAATTGTATGTTGCTGTGCCGGGGTTGGAGTTTATGGCGAGACTGTGACTCAGCCTCTCCTACCCGATTTCGTATGTGTTCTTTTCTCGTTTGTCTGATATGTAGGAGTCACTCAGTTATTTTCTGGATTTCCTTCAGAGGGAACTGTTCCACAAGTAGCTGTAGGTTTGGTATGTCTGAGGGAGGAAGTGAGTTCAGGAGCCTCCTGTGTTGTCATCTCGAATAAGAACCTGGAGAAACCTTATGAAGTATTTATGAACAACGACAGGCTTAAAAACATTATGCCCTCTCCTTAGAAACAGGCAACTAGTAGGAGGTAAAAGCAGAATTTGAACTCAGGCAGAACGACTTTTAAACACATTCTTCTAATTGCTATACTGTACCCAGCTTTCTCTATGTGTGCTCTGTACTGTGGTTTATTGTTGTTATTCTCATTGTTCTTGCAGAATGACATCCTGTTTTAATGAATAGTAGTTTATGAACAATGACAGGCTTAAAAACATTATGCCCTTTCCTTAGAAACAGGCAACTAGTAGGAGGTAAAAGCAGAATTTGAAGTCAGGCAGAACGACTTTTAAACACATTCTTCTAACTGCTATACTGTACCCAGCTTTCTCTATGTGTGCTCTGTACTGTGGCTTTATTGTTGTTATTCTCATTGTTCTTGCAGAATGACATCCTGTTTTAATGAATAGTAGTGGGTATGTAAGAAATTTATTTATATCTTATGTTTTATATTACTCCATTTTGTTGGACACTTCTATTATTTAGTTTTATTATCAATTGCCTTGTCTAGCGCAGTAATAGTAATAAAATACAAGCCACGATGTGAGCCACATACGTAATTTATAATATTCTATTAGTCAATTGAAAACAGTAAAAAAGAAACAGGTGAAATTAATTTTTAAAACATCTTTTCTTACATCCAGTATATTAAAAAGATTGCCATTTAAAGATGTACTCAATATAACTTATAAGCTTTTGCACAGCAAAGGAAGCCATAAACAAAACAAAAAGACAACCTATGGACTGGGAGAAAATATTTGCAAATGATGTGACCAGCAAGGGCTTAATTTCCAAAATATACAAACAGCTCCTACAGTTTAATAACAAAAAACAAACAACCCAGTCAAAAAATGGGCAGAAGACCTAAACAGACATTTCTCCAAATAAGACATATAGAGGGCTAACAGGCACATGAAAAGATGCTCATCTTTTAGATTACTAGAGAAATGCAAATCAAAACTACAATAAGATACCACCTCACACTGGACAGAATGGTGATCATTAAAAAAATCTACAAATAGGGCTTCCCTGGTGGTGCAGTGGTTGGGAGTCCACCTGCCGATGCAGGGAACCCTCCTACACTGTTGGTGGGAATGTAAATTGGTGCAGCCACTGGGGAAAACAGTATGGAGAGGTTCCTTAAAAAGAGCTACCATGTGATCCAGCACTCCCACTCCTGGGCATATACCCAGACACAACTATAATTCAAAAAGATACACGCACCCCTATGTTCACTGCAGCACTATTTACAATAGCCAAGACATGGAAACAACCTAAATGTCCACTGACAGTTGAATGAATAAAGAAGATGTGGTACATATATACAATGGAATACTACTCAGCCATTAAAAAGAATGAATTAATGACATTTGCAGCAACATGGATGCAACTAGAAATTTTCATACTAAGTGAAGTAAGTCAGAAAGAGAAAGACAAATAGCATATGTATCACTTATATGTATAACCTAAAATATGAAACAAATGAACATATCTACGAAACAAAAACAGACTCACAGACACAGAGAACAGACTTGTGGTTGCCAAGGGGTTGGGGGGAGGGATGGATTGGGAGCTTGGAATTAGCAGATACAAACTATTATATATAGAATGGATACAAAACAAGGTCCCACTGAATAGCACAGAGATCTACACTCAATATCCTATGATAAACCATAATAGAAAAGAGTATGAAAAATGTTATATATATATATGTATAACTGGGTCACTGTGATGTACAGCAGAAAATAAACACAACACTGTATATCAACTATACGTCAATAAAATGTTTAAAAAAATATGTACTCAATGTAAAAAATAAGACATTCCAGATTTTTTCAAACTAAATCTTTGGAATGTGCTGCGTATTTTTCATTTATAGCGCATCTTAATTTGGACTAACCTCATTTCAGGTGCTCAAATATAGCATTATGTGGTTAGTGGCTGCCCTGTTTGTCAGGGCAGGTCCAACAAATACAAGGCAGGTCACTTTGAAGTTACAGCTGGCATAATTATCTTATTCCTGACTATAATAGGAGTGAATGCTTTCAGTGTAGTTATTTCCAAACATTTTTGGGTCTATATTCCATTGAGAATCTGAAATTCTGCAAATCTCTTGCCCCTGAAATGCATATCTGTAAATATATAAACCTTCCAGGTTGTTTACAGAATCACAGAAGCAGTTTCAGGACTTCTCCAGAAATTAACAATCCCCCATCCTTCCTAGTGTTTTACTCTATAGTAGGAAACTGGCTATTGTTTTGAGAAAGGCTTTTATTTTTTCATAAGTTAAGGTCTGTTCCTAATTTACTAAGAGCAACGGTCAGGAATGGATCTTGAAGCTTACAAATGCCCTTTCAATCTTTAACATAATAATTATGTGTTTCTTGCTTTCTTACTTGTTAATCTCTGCGTCTTTCTTATTTTATTCCTTGCGCTCTGCTTAAATTTTCAACATTTTGTTTTTAAGCATTTTCCATATAGCATACATGCGTTATTTCTCATTGTCTCCCCACTCTAACTGTTTATTCCTAATTTCATTTTAGTGGGAAGGTTGGGGAAAAGCAGTGTTAGATAAATGCAGGCACATTTCCACTTTACTTTCTAACCCTTGGATTATAAATATTGATTAAAAACAAAATTTCTTAAAACTCTTTCACTACCGTATTAAAATATAACTGTTTTATTTGCATTCCTTTTCCACAGTATAATGAAATTGTGTTTGTAGACTCAGATTCAGAAGATGCTGGGGAAGCAAGCTATGAAAGTGTTGGTAAGTAAATTTAAAGTAATAGTGAGGGAAATTGTGTACATGGATGCTCATTACAGCATCACTTGGTAATGACGCCAGTGTTAACTGATAAGGGACTGGTAGGATCAATGATGATTTGTGCGATACTGGAGATACTGGATTCAGCTTAAAAAGCAATCTCTCTCTCCCGCTGCCTTTGGCCTCTGGGCCTGGGGCCTTTCAGAGGTTACCCGCGATCAGGGGCTCCTGTGCCCTGTGAGTAATCTGGATAGCAGTTTCCTCTTATTTCATCCTTCATCATCTTCCAATAACTTGTAAAATTAATTTCTTCCTTGATGACCCACACTCCTGGTTTACTTTAAGATGAACAATTTCCTGCCTTCATTGGATTGTCGGAGTGGGCGTGGTTAGTGTGTGTTCATACCCTGGAGGGAACAGAGGCAAACAGCTTGCTCAGTGAGTTATTCTGCACTAAAAGCTCATCATCAGAATGTGTAGATAAATGTGGATAAATTCACAGATGGTAAAGCCATCGGTTTGTAAAGTTTGCTTGCACTGAAACTGTAGTCACTAGTGATACTGAGCTGGATGGATCATGGGTGCGATTCTAATGCACGTGAATTGTATTAAAACAACTAGTGCCGGGAATTCCCTGGCGGTCGGTCCAGCGGTTAGTAGGACTCTGTGCTCTCACTGCTGAGGGCCCGGGTTCAATCCCTGGTTGGGGAACTAGGATCCCACAAGCTGTGTGATGCGGCAATAGAATAGAAAAAGTAGAGTAGAATAGAATAGAATAGAATAGAGTAAAATAAAATAAACTAGTGCCCACCTACTCTTTCTTTTCTGGCCTACTGACTACAAACTCTTGTGAATGTTTCTCCTGCATGCAAATATAGGAACTGTACTTTGATTCTAAGTAGAAACTCTTTGGTAGTTGCAATGCCATAATAACAAAGCTGTTGATGGACAAAAATTCACTGGACATTAGTAGTTTACATTTCTAACTGCCAAATCCTTCATTCTCTAGAGTTGGTGCCAAGAAAATGAAATTCTTCTAATTTTTTTCCTAGACCAACTATACAACATTGTCATTATCAAACCCAATGCTGTGACTGCTAGAAAAGTTCAAGAAATTAAAGAAAAAGTAAGTGATATTTCCCAACAATAGTTAAATTAACTGTAAAATTAATTTTTAAATTAACTGCAAAAAAACAATCCCTTAATTTTCAATCTGGAGACAAGCTTATCATTTAGAGTAAAACAGAATATAATGAACTTCTGGTTCATGTGAATGCATGTTTTGAATGTTTTGTCTTCTTTGAATGTTTTGTCTTACAAAGGCTAGACCTACTCAACATCCTTATTTAAATAGCTCTGCTCTACCAGCATCCAATATAAATGATAAAAATTACAGTCTTGCATTGGATTGTAACAGATTTCTTTGTGTTTAGCTGTTAGCAGTGCAGACTTGTTTAAGCTCACATCAGCTTGCTTTATTCCCTGTGTGTTGTCACAAACGTATGGTCCTTTTTAGATACATGATAACATAAGGAGGCATTTAAGGTTTTGCTTTTAGAGCCCAAATAAAAAATTTTTAGAGCAAAATTGCATTCTAATCCAAAGGTCAGCAGACTTTTCCTATAAAGAGCCAGACAGTAACTATTTTCAGGTTTGTGGGGCATGTGATCTCTGTCACAGCAGTTTAACTCTGCCATCATATATAGAGAGCAGCATTAGACAGTAGATAAACAAATGGGCATGGCTGTGTTCCAGTAAACTTTGTTTCCAAAAACCGCGGGCAGGCCAGGTTTTGACTGTGGGCTGTGGTTTGCTGACCCCTGAACAAAGATGTTGTGTTGAAACAACAAAATTGTATTGAAATTTGTAAGAATGTTGCATGTGCTACAGAGGAGGTCACATGGGGAACCATGTCAGGATGGGCTGGATATCTCTTGATGAACTTCCCACCATGCATTCTTTCTTCAGCCAAAGCAGCAACAATTAAACTACTATAAAGCAGACAGACCATTTTATACATTGTTATACTTGAGTGACACGCACACTGAATTTGTCATTAAATTTAAAAATTTTAAGACAAAGCATGGCTGCATCTTAAATTCTATCCTTCCCTGTAATTTGGATATTTTTGTTACCATCAGAATAAGATATACTAGATTACGAGTTACAGACTTAACAAAGGAAAGCCATAAAAGAAGAAACTGAAAACAATTTTGAAAATAGATGGTTAAGAAGTGCCTGTAAAATGTATGTCTTTTTGAATGACTCAGAAAACTATGATATCTTTCTTGGAATTCAGTTAGATTTTTTTGGTCTTTTTTCATCTTGAGACAATTCACTTAATAGAAATATTGTGGAGTCTCTGGTTCAAGCCGTGAAAACTTAAATACTAGGGGGCATGAAAAGGACCTTCTCTGTTTACATATTTTGGGGCCCCTTCCAACCTCGTGTCTGATGGATTGTGCTGAGGCACAACTATGAAATGCATTCAAATCTGGGGGGTTTATTAAGCCGAGGAAACAAATGTCCTTGACTTGTTTTACCTGTGTGGTCCCACGACACATGTGGACCTGACCATGCTCTCTAATTGAAGATTATCGATGCAGAATTTGTCATAGAAGCAGAGGATAAGAAACTGCTCACTGAAGAACAAGTCAGGTACTTCTATAGCCGAAGAGCAGACCAGGTAAGAAAGTTTAAAAAGCCATTGTGTTGTCAAATACAGTGGATTCCTATAAGTTTAAGATCCTCATTATAGAAAAACGAATGAGTCTGACCAACCAAGTAAGCTCTAGGTGTCCCTGTTGGTGTCCATATCCTCGTTGATCCAAAGACGGGGACTATGGAGAAATCTCCAGTAGAAATAGAGGCAGCCAGGCAAAAGTGGATGCTCTGATTGTGTTTTGTTGGAGCGAAGATCTCTTTATGGTGTGTCCTCTAAGACTCCCTGCATCAGCCCTCAGGAAGTGAATATCCAGGCCTTTCCGGTAGATTCTTATCCCAGGTTGAAGGCTGCCTGTGGTAAACTTCACAGGAAAGCTTTAATCCTTTCTTTACCTAAAGGTAAATCCTTTCTGTCAAGCTATTTTTTAGATTCTCTTTTGCCTGGGGGCAGTGCTTTGTGTTAGAAAGTGCAATGGCTTTTGGGGGCGTCAGAAGCCATAGCTTCTAGCAATGCACTGTTCAACACATGTGGCCACTTGAACGTAAATTCATGAAAATTAAATAAAGTTAAAAATTCGGAGTCTCAGGGGCAGTAGCCACATTTCAGTGCTCAGCAGCTGCCTGTGGTTACATATGCTGGAGAGCACAGAACATGCTGGTCGTCACAGAAAGTTCTACGGAACAGCACTAGCCGCACCACTCAGACAATCTCTCTTGGCCCTGGGAAAGGGTTGGACCAGCTACTTGAGCATCACCTAGGAACTTTTGAGAAAATCCAATTCCTGGGTACCCTTAAAACCTACTGAATCATAGAGTCTGGGACTGGACACCAGAAGTCTGTGTTTTAGCAAGCCCTCCAGATGATTTGGAAGCATCCTGCAGTTTGAGAGTAGCTATTAGACTATCTTTAAGATCAGTGCCTGCCAGCTGTGAACTTCTGTCCTTCACAGATGTGTTTGTTAACAGCAGGATTGTGTGTTAACTTTCTCTTGCCCAGCGATCATACAGGGGAAGATGTCCTTGACTTGGGTAGGGGGCCCCATGGTACTCTATCCATTTGGGGAGCCTAATAATATTATTTTTTTTTTATTTTATTTTGTAGCCTGACTTTGAAGATTTTGTTTCTTTTATGACAAGTGGCCTAAGCTATATTCTAGTTGTATGGCAAGGAAAGGAAAAACAGCCTTCCTGGGATGAAAGTGAATCTAGTTCTGAGACGCAATCTAAAGAACCACGGGATGACCACCAGGAGATGGCCAAGTCCTCGGGGATGAAGCAGGAGAGGGAAAGGTAGCTCCAGACCAGGAAACGAATTGTTTACAATGTGTTAGTAGGTAATGGAGTGTAATGTCCAAATATCGCAAATCTAAAGACAAACATCTTTAGGGACTTGCCTGGGGGTCCATCTGGTTAAGACTCCGCGTTTCCACTGCAGGGGCCACGGCTTTGATCCCCGGTCAGGGAACTAGGATCCCCGCATGCTGTACCGTGTGGCCAAAAAGGAAAAAAAAAAAAAAAAAAAAAAAAAAAAGGACAAACATCTTTATGCCGAAGCTACAACTACTCCTTCCAGTCTAAAATTTTATATATTCAATAAAGCTGGAGTTGCCCTCAAAGTTTATGTCAAGAGGATTAGAAAGGGAAGAATTTCCCATTTGTCTCTCTAATGCGGGCGCACCAGTCTGGCCTCCTGGGGTAGAGCGGGGCCAGGCCTAGTCCCTCCCAAAGCAGCCCCTCTCCCGCCTCTCCACGTGCCACTTCTGTCTCTCCGCGTCCTACAGAGACAGCAGAGTACTCTGCCCTTTTACTCAAGGCAGTGAGTGAGTGGTGAGAAATTGCTAACAACTAATCATTTGTATGCTTTTGTTAACGGTTTGTAAATATACGAAAGTGAACATAAGTCATTTACAGACTGTTGGTTTTATGCACTTGCCATTTGTGCCTTTTATTCCTCTGAAGATGCAGAAACTCCAGTGCTCACCCCATGAATTAACAGAGCCATGTCTGAAAGAAAGGTGGGTGACAGGACCAGGCTCAGAGGAGCTGAGTCCTGAGGCTTCGTGATGCGTGTCTCCCCCTTCCGGGTAGCCCACCTCCACTGCATGTTTAGGCTGAGCATCTCTGGAACTTTCCTGGCTGTCTTATTAATAAGTTACAGTGGCTTTTCTTGAGTAGGACCATCTGCTGGTCCCTAGCGATGTCATAATTTTCAGGTAGCAGGGAGACCCTAATATCATTAATTCCCACTTTAAACTGGGATAGAAGAACTCATTGGGTAAATCAACTGCTGACAAAGGGCTTTGTAAACAGTAGTAGTTACTCTGTGAGTTTTAAGGGAAAATGATACTTAGTGGTTAGACAGCAGGTTTGGGTGGTAAGTGTTGGGCTCAAAAAGATACCAGATTTCATACCAGAATTTTTGAGCCATTTTTTTAGAAAAGGGTTCTGTGAAACACTATTAACACAGCTGGCATAAGAGGAGTCAGTGTTTCATTGGTGCTGTTATTCAGGGAGGTGTCTACTGCATCCAACTTTTAGAAGCAGTTGTCCCCAGTTGTTCAATATGCACATAATAAGATGAACAATTTAAGCACTTGGAGAGACTGGGGTGGAATGAGATGTGCTGAAGTTATTTTGCAAAGTCTGCAGTATTTTCCTTTTAATGGACATCCTCTTTTCCTTTGGCCTGTGTTTATCCCGAGCATCGGCCCAAGCAGGCGGCACGAAGTGGTGGGGAGCATGTTTCCCTGGGCATCAGTTTTCACAGCTCTTTTTCTGCAGACATGGCCTAACAGGTGCTGTAAACTTCCACCTGCCATTTTTTTTTTTTTTTTTTTTTTTTCTGGTACGCGGGCCTCTCACTGCCGTGGCCTCTCCCGCTGCGGAGCACAGGCTCCGGACGCGCAGGCCCAGCGGCCATGGCTCACGGGCCCAGCCGCTCCGCGGCATGTGGGATCTTCCCGGACCGGGGCACGAACCCGTGTCTCCTGCATCGGCAGGCGGACTCTCAACCACTGAGCCACCAGGGAAGCCCCCCACCTGCCATTTTTTAAAGGAGACCCAGAACCTAAAGGATCAAGGACATAAACTCTCATGTAGAATAAAGAGTAGATATAAAGTAAGATGGAAGGAATATAGTCAGGTATATGGCTGTTATACTAAATACAAGAAGGTTAACTATCCTGTCAAATATAGAGATTACCAGATTAAGATCAAAAACAAACTAAATTAAAAACCATATAATAGGGCTTCCCTGGTGGCGCAGTGGTTGAGAGTCCGCCTGCCGAGGCGGGGTACGCGGGTTCATGCCCCGGTCCGGGAAGATCCCACGTGCCGCGGAGCGGCTGGGCCCGTGAGCCATGGCCGCTGAGCCTGCGCGTC